>NC_090646.1:435141231-435457088 GCF_040937935.1 Hyperolius riggenbachi
ATCCTGGAAATTGGTGCTGGCAGAGAGTGGGCCGCCAGTATCCAAAATGGTCACCAGCTGCAGAAGAGGTGGAACCAGAGCTGTGAGGGGAAGAGAACCCGCCCCCAGAGGGAGGATACAGAGAGCCTGTGGATGACTCTGCTTGTTTTTGAGCATGCTCAGTGCGGAGTGGCAGTTGAAAAAACCTTTCTGAGGTGGCTAGAGCTGTGGTGTTGCAGTTTTTGGATGGCTGTGAAGATGCTGAAGCTGTGAGATATAAGGCACTGTGTGAGAGGTTGAGAGAAGATGGAACTAGTGTCAGCTGACAGGAAAAGAGATAAACAGGTAGAAAGAAAAGTAAAGCAGTAAGGAAAGGAGAGAGAATATTGGAGATCACACAAAGATAGAGCTGACAGGAGCCTGGAGAAAGAGTCAGGGAGAGAAAGATAGCAAAGCTGAAGAGATGATGGACTGTGTACAGCAATACATTATACATGAGAATGGAGAGATGATGGAATGTGTACAGCAATGGAGAGATGATGGACTGTGTACAGCAATACAGCAAATACGAGAATGGAGAGATGATGGACTGTGTACAGCAATACAGCAAATATGAGAATGGAGAGATGATGGACTGTGTACAGCAATACTGCATATATGAGAATGGTGAGATGATGGACTCTGTACAGCAATACAGTATATATGAGAATGGAGAGATGATGGACTGTGTACAGCAATACTGCATATATGAGAATGGAGAGATGAAGGACTGTGTACAGCAATTCAGCAAATAAGAGAATAAAGAGATGAAGGACTGTATACAGCAATACAGTATATATGAGAATGGAAAATACAGCAAAATGTAAACCTGTCACTGAAGGAAACAATAGCAGATTTACACAAGAAGACCGGTGAAATATGTCTGACAAATTGTGTATGAACTGTCCCTAATTTAAGCCGAGAGTTTGTATGTCCCTCTGAGTACAGAAGCTGGAAAAAATGTAAATATGTGTATATGAGGCCTACCTACACTCATTCTGCTGGAACTATAAACTGTAGTTTACGTTGTCAACAATTGATTGAATCTATAGAGGGATCAGCCAGTAGAGATGTCCCGAACGGTTCGCCCGCGAACGGTTCCAGGCGAACTTTAGGTGGTTCGCGCTCGCCGGCGAAGGCGAACTTTTGCGGAAGTTCGATTCGCCCCATAATGTTCCATTGAGCAGAACTTTGACCCTCTACATCACAGTCAGCAGGCACATTGTCACTCACTCTTGGAGCCCCCCCCCCCCCCGCCTTATAAAAGGCAAGGTTCTCCTGTCGTTTTACTCACTCGTCTGCCTACAGTAATTAGTTAAGGGACAGTTGCTGACAGACTCTGCTAGGGAGAGTTTAATTAGACTCTTGTAGGCTTGTTCCTAGCTGATTGTTATTCCTTATATTACCCTCCCTCACTCCCTCCACTCCCTCCTCCCGGAGGGTCTCATCTTCCAGGGAATTGTAGTATTTCAAAAGCCAGCTTACATACCGTGGCTGGGGATTGAACCCAGGCTGGGCTGGGAATTGAACCCAGGTCTCAGTGTGTGGTAGGTAACTCACTTAACCACTATACCACCAACAACACTGCATGCTGAAGCCAGCCTAGCATGTACCATTATGATCAATCCAAGAGAGAAATTAGCTTTCTTAAGGATTTGTAGCATGTCAAAAGCCAACTCACATTGGCTGGGAATTGAACCCAGGTCTCAGTGTGTGCTAGGTAACTCACTTAACCACTATACCACCAACAACACTACATGCTAAAGCCAGCCTAGCATGTACCATTATGATCAATCAAAGAGAAAAATTAGCTTGCTTAAGGATTTGTAGCAGGTCAAAAGCCAACTCACATTGGCTGGGAATTGAACCCAGGTCTCAGTGTGTAGTAGGTAACTCACTTAACCACTCTACCACCAACAACACTATATGCTGAAGCCAGCCTAGCATGTACCATTATGATCAATCCAAGAGAAAAATTAGCTTGCTTAAGGATTTGTTGCATGTCAAAAGCCAACTCACATTGGCTGGGAATAGAACCCAGGCCTACCGCTCTGTAGGCTGCTATCCTAACCATTATACCACCAACACTACATGCTGAAACTTCTTGGAGCAGACTTACTTCCTTCCTCCAAAAGACACACATACATCCCCATAAATCATTCAACAGCAACTGCATGCACAGTCTTTGTGGTACACAGTCTGTGTGGCACAATTGGTTAGTGCGTTTGGCTGTTAACTGCAAATTGGTGGTTCAAGCCCACCCAGGCATGGCCTGGTCTTTTGTGTTCAACAGTTGTCCGAAGAGAACCCCAGATAGCCAGGTAGATTCATCTCTCTCTCTCTCTCTCTCTCTCTCTATCTCTCTCTCTCTCTAGTAGGGATGGTCACCGCTTTCCGTGGAATTGTATTTTCCGCAATTTTAGGCGGAAATTGGTCATTCCATTCCGTTTGGTCGGAGCGGAATTGCTTTTTCAATCTGGTGGAATTCTGAAATTGCCTGTGAAATTCTGCCGGTATCCGTTGATGGTTTTAAGCTGAAAATTCACTTCAATGGCATCAAGTCCTAGAGAGAGAGAGAGAGAGATCATTTTTCTCTTTGGTGTATCACAATGGTACATGCTAGGCTGGCTTCAGCATGTAGCATTGTAGTGTAATGTGTTGGTGGTATAATGGTTAGGATAGCTGCCTACAGAGTGGTAGGCCTGGGTTCGATTCCCAGTCAATGTGAGTTGGCTTTTGACATGCTACAATCTTGGATTGATCATAATGGTACATGCTAGGCTGGCTTCAGCATGTAGTGTTGTTGGTTGTATAGTGGTTAAGTGAGTTACCTACCACACACTCAGACCTGGGTTCAATTCCCAGCCAATGTGAGTTGGCTTTTGACATGCTACAAATCCTTAAGAAAGCTAATTTTTCTCTTGGATTGATCATAATGGCACATGCTAGGCTGGCTTCAGCATGTAGTGTTGTTGGTGGTATAGGGGTTACGTGAGTTACCTACCACACACTCAGACCTGGGTTCTATTCCCAGCCAATGTGAGTTGGCTTTTGACATGCTACAAATCCTTAAGCAAGCTAATTTTTCTCTTGGATTGATCATAATGGTACATGCTAGGCTGGCTTCAGCATGTAGTGTTGTTGGTGGTATTGTGGTTAAGTGAGTTACCTACCACACACTGAGACCTGGGTTCAATGCCCAGCCTGGGTTCTACTCCCAGCCACGGTATGTAAGCTGGCTTTTGAAATACTACAATTCCCTGGAAGATGAGACCCTCCTCCCTCCGGGAGGAGGGAGTGAGGGAGAGAGGGATTCCTGATGTCATAAAGCAGTGTAGGCCTGCAATTGAACATTCAATGAGATTTCTGACCTTAAAACACTGCTTTGTATTAAATCCAGATTTTTTTCTGAGACTTTTGATGTGTATTTCACTCAACCATGTCTTCCTCCAGGTATTACATCCCTTGAAACATCTTTTCTATAATTTTTCTAGTCAGCAGAAATGTTTCAAAATTTTTAAGTTCACCTTTCCATTGAAGTTTATTGCGGTTCGCGAAAGTTCGCGCGAACTGAATCTTCCGCGAAAGTTCGCGAACACCGAAAATTGGAGGTTCGTGACATCTCTATCAGCCAGCACAGAAAGTTATAAAGAAATTCAAAGATCGTCTATCTGAAAAGTAAATACATTAAACGGCTGACATCAGGCCATGTGAATCTCTGAGAGAATTAATAGAAACAATTGTTTACATGGAGTTCTTTTGGTTTGATACTGTCTTGTTGGGGATTACAATTTTTGATCGACTACAGGAAACCAGATACTTTATTCCAGAAAGGATGGAGTGATGGGAGTTGTCTTTTGAGTTAAAGTGAAGAAAAATGAATACATCTGCTTTGATCTTACCACTTCAAGATATATCTAAAATAGAGCACTTAGATGAACTTTAGCATAGACTGAGACTGTATAGTGCAGAGAAGTGCTCAGTAAGGTGAGCACTTCCAGCAACATTTAGTTAGATAGAGAGGAATTTGTCTTTACTGAAAAAGAAGTTTATTCATGTGCTTTGTTACTGAACTTTAGTCTTACTATTTAATACACATATTTATCAAAAGAACTTGATTGGTGTCTGTAAGAGTTCTTTACAGTTCAAGCATTACAGAGGTGTTACACCCTCTGCTAGCGGCATTTGCCCGCAGGATCGCCCGCAGACCACCCAAACTGCAGGGACGTGACTAGTGCGTCCCTGCGGCTCTAGCCGCTGACGCTATGGACATGAAGCTCATGTCCGCGTGGCCAAAATGGTTAAAGTACACCTGAAGTCAGAAGATCATGGAGGCTGATATATTTATTTACTTTTTGGGGGGGGGGTTCGCGCGAACCGGTGAACCGCCTTAGACTTCAATGGGCAGGCAAATTTTAAAACCTACAAACACTGTTTCTAGCCACAAAGTGATGGAAAACTTTTTTCAAGGGGTCTAACACCTGGAGGGGGGCATGCCGGAGTGGGATACACACCGAAAGTCCCTGGGAAAATTACATATTTGACGCAGAGTAGGGTTATAATCCCTCAAGGGCAGAAATCACATTGCATTCCTAAATTGGAGGCATAAAGTGCTTTAAAACATCTTGCATGTGTATACATGGAACAGGTAGTGTAAGTAGTGTACTACTTCACACTGACAGACCAAACTCACTATTTAACGTACCGCAAACAGGTGTTTGTGTAGTGATGGCCATGCTGGTATATGCACTGGTATAATATAAAAGTGCATATAAAATATATGCACTTGTATAATACAGTGGGCTGGGCCTGGCACGGTACAGCAAGGGCCAGCTAAGACTGTGGACTGTATCTATGCAGTGTCACCCACAAAGAGAGCTATGGTATAGCAAGCTATATCACACAAATACAGTGGAAAGTTATGCACTGGTATAATACAGTGTAGAAAGGTAGACAGAAGTACCGCTACACCGTACTGGGTGGGACAGTGCAGGAACACGAGTGGCCAAACCCAATGAGCAACAATAGTAAAAGAAGGTCCGCACTGATGTCTCCACTCCAATGTAATTTATTCAGGACATGTCCAGTTCAGGTAAAACACTTAGACTAACATGTTTCGGACTCCAAGTCCTTAATCATAGTGATGATTAAGGACTTGGAGTCCGAAACATGTTAGTCTAAGTGTTTTACCTGAACTGGACATGTCATGAATAAATTACATTGGAGTGGAGACATCAGTGCGGACCTTCTTTTACTATAATACAGTGTGCTGGGCCTGACACAGTACAGCAAGGGCCAGCTGAGACTGTGGGCTGTATCTATGCAGTGTCACCCACAAAGAGAGCTATGGTATAGTAAGTTAAATCACACAAATACAGTGGAAAGATATGCACTGGTGGTAATACAGTGTGCTGGGCCTGGCACAGTACAGCAAGGGCCAGCTGCGAGTGCGACAGACTGGGCTGTATCTATGCAGTGTCAGTGTCATACACACACACACACACACACACACACACACACACACAAAAACACATAAGAACAATATTAGCCCTCAAAAGAGCTTTTTTCGGGTGCTTTCAGAAACAAATTTCAGCGAGGAAGAACAAAGAGAAATCGAGAGCCCAATATGGTGTAGTAGTGTTAAAGAGAACCTTAACTGAACGGGGGTAAAGAGTTTCACTTACCTGGGGCTATTACCAGCCCCCTGTAGCAGTCCTGTGCCCTCGGAGCCGCTCTGGAATCCTCCGGGCCCCCACTGTCACATAGTTTCATTTTTGACGACTCACTAGTCGGCCGGCCACCATGCGTATTATTCGACGCATTCCCTACTGCAATTAGCGCTGTTGTGGACTGCAACGCGTACAAAGATACGCGTTGCCACATATCTACGCGTGCAGAATGCGGCAACGCGTATTTTTGTACGCGTTGCGGTCCGCAACAGCGCTAATTGCAGTAGAGAATGCGTCCAATAATATGCATGGCGGCTGGCCGACTGGTGAGTCGTCAAAAACAAAACTAAGTGACAGCGGGGGACCGGAGGATTCCAGAGTGGCTCCGAGGGCACAGGACTGCTGCAGGGGGCTGGTAATAGCCCCAGGTAAGTGAAACTCTTTACCCCCCGTTCAGTTAAGGTTCCCTTTAAGTTGGTTGTGGTTAAAAGCAAAATATTTAAATATACTCACAAACATGGGTTACCCATAGGCAACCACTTCAATTGCAGGTGGGGAGTATTAGAACCTGACCCCACTCAGGTTTTTAAGATGTCGCTCTCTGTAGATAGGAAACTGGGTAGCACCCCTCCACCGAGGGTGGAATCAAGATTTCAGCAAGGCTTGGTGTACAGAGGCGCCAGAGTAGAATAAAAACGTTTAAAAACCGTCTAAAAGAGGGGATGTTCAGGTGGACTTACCTCCCTCAAAAATATAAAACTCAATTGAGGCAGAATATATCAATACAAACATTTTTATTGAACTCCACTTAGTGCAACGCGCCTAAATGCAGAAGTGAGGCGCTCAATTCTGCATTTAGACCCATTGAGTTATGTTCCTGTTTGCCTGATGAGGCAGGACCGCTCCTGCAAAACGCGTTGCACTAAGTGGAGTTCGTAAAAAAATTTGTATTGATATATTGTGACTCAATTGAGTTTTATATTTTTGAGGGAGGTAAGTCCACCTGAACATCCCCCTCTTTTAGACGGTTTTTAAACGTTTTTATTCTACTCTGGCCCCTCTGTACACCAAGCCTTGCTGAAATTTCAGCGAGGAGCAAGCTAACAAGAGCCTAACTAACGATTTCCCTATCTCTCCAGCAATGTCTCTCCCTTCCTCTCACTACAGCAACAGACAGAGAGTGAGAAAGCTGCTGTGTTTTTATAGGGTGGCAGGGGTCCAGGAGGGAGTACAGCCCGATTGGCTGCCATGTGTCTGTTGATTGTGGTGTAGAGGGTCAAAGTTTATCCCAATGATGAGATATAGGGGGTGGGTCGAACATGCTAAGTGTTCGCTACCCGCCGTGGACGCAGACAGCTGAAATCCATGTGAACTACCCGTCGGATGAACCGTTCGGGCCATCTCAACTTGTAAACAATGAAAATTGTCTGGCTGCCCTGCTGATTCTCTGCCTCTATCCTTTTAGTCATAGACCCTAAAAAGCTTGCAGATCAGATGTTTCTAACTGAAGACTGACTGGAATTAAACGGAAATTCCCAATTTTGCGGTATTACGCGAAATTTTGTGTCTACGTAAATTTTTCGTAATTCCAATCCGTTTTCGTAATTACAATCGTTTCCATAATGGAAGCAAATCTGAATGTCATGTTTAACACAGAAATTCATCTGTTCTCGAAATTGTGTTCCAGTCCAGAGCCTCCTGATACATTTAAAGCAATAGCATGTGCAGGGACCTTTGCATTATCAGATATTGCAAGGCCCAAAACCAAATGTCTTAGTATGCATGACCGCTAAGTGCACCTTGACAAAGAGAACCTGCCTTAGAAGTAGCTGTAGGTAGAGCCTCCTGATACATTGAAAGCGATATCATAATTAAAATAACTTTGTTTCTATAGAAAACACGAAATTGCGCATCAACGTGAATTTGCAGTGGAACATGTAATTACACAATAGAAAGTACGCTTACGGAATTCCAAAATACGGTTTGTATGGCAAATATGAAATTATGAATCCGCGCCGAATCCACGTCCATAATTACGGAAACCCAAAATTATGCAAATTTCAGCTTAACACTACAGAATGGATTAGCTGCATGTTTGTTCCTGGTGTGGAACTCAGACACTGCTTAAGCCAGCAAGACTGCCAGGCACTGATATTGTTTAAAAGGAAATAAATATGGCAGACAAACTATGCCTCCCACTTCGGATGTACTTTATGAGGAAGGTTGTAAAGGACCATCTAACCATGTTCAATAAGGATGAACAAGAAAATCCAGTGAACAGAAAATCTCTAGCTATGTTAGCCATATAATATTAGGGTGTCAGAGATATAGAGGTTGTTGCATTATTGCATTATAAAAAGAGATAAGGAGGGCATACACCAAGATGTTAAAGATGTTGATGTTAAAGATGAAGAAACATGCTTTCGAAATGTTGCACAGATGGAAGTCATAGGACTTGGAGTGTTGTTGGATATGAGGATTAAAGGATCTACACTTCCTCTTTGTTGATCAATTAAAGCAGTCCATACAACCGCCGATCCAATCACCACGCCTCCATTTTGCAATCAAATACCTTTTATTCTATGCCAAATTTAACTGTTATACCTAATAAACATTTTTTTCCATCAGTGTATTAACTGTATAATAGCTAAATGTTGTGGTAACAAAATGAAGCACACCACTACTGAAAACGGGCCTCAGCTTGTCCCATCACTCAAGCCTTTTAGGTCCCAGCCTTATCTTTAGCCAGCCTCATATCTCAAAATTAATTTGTCAGAAACCCTAAAAGTGGTGGTGTGCAGGGGGGTTGGGCTGAAAATAAAAAGGGGAAAGTTATGACCGGATTTCAGGCAAGGCCACAAAGGCTATGGCCTAGGGCGCCAGGAAAGCAAGGCCCTGTGCCCTGGCTGGGTTTTGAACCAGGGACCAAGCTCTGCATGGCGAGAGTGTTATCCATTTCCCCACCATGCTGCCACAAACCAAGCAGAACCATTGCTAGTACAAGTAAAGCATTACCTGTGTTTTCACATGTGATTTTGCATTACGGCAAAATGACTATGATTTAACAAGTCTGGTCCCTTCCAAACATATTGCTCATGCATGCTTATGCACTTTAAAAAAACATTTTTGCAAGGCATCACACTGTTAAACGGCAAGGTATTTATGAAATAAGTCAGGGTTGTCTGCAGCTGAGACAGTGCAACAGATAGAGAAACATGCACACCATGCACTTTTCCCCATTCAATGCAATTTAGCCAATTGCTCTCCTTCTGCGCCTTGCTGTTGCATCCGGCCTGCACGATGAATCAAAATGAGCAAGTTATCACCTCAAATCGCCTTAGTTATCAGATCACCTTCTTTCTTTTACCTTGCCAACTACCAGCTAGTGTAACACTTTTATATTACACATCCACGTTAAAGTACCCCATCCCCTTGTTATACCACAAGCTCCATAATCTTACCTCTTTAAGGCACTCTTTTGCTGTCTCGCTGCTTCTAGTTGGCGTGCTTCATTTTGTTTTTGAATTCTCTCTTCCCAAGCATTTTTAAGTTCACATGTTTCCAAAGCAAAGATTTCTACACGTATGTACTGGTTGTTCATAATGATGTGAAAAGCTAAAAAGAGAAATCACAAACTATTAATATAAATAAGGACACATCATTTAATTTTAGAACATATCATTTATCTATTGCTTATCCTTAGGTTCTGTATAAATGATAAGTGTACTTACAACATAAATATGGAAGATTAACTCCAAATTGCTTTTAATACCGTATTTTCCGCCGTATAAGACGCACTTTTTCTCCCCCAAAAATAGGGAGAAAAAGTCCCTGCGTCTTATACAGCAAAGGCAAGGAATCCCCAACTTGCGAACGCCCGCCGATATGAACCGCCAACCCGCCGCCATTGGGGATTCCCTGCCTGTGTGTGCGCTCGCTGTGGCTGGCTCCCCTGCGTGCTTAAGGTGTCCCCCTCTAATTTCATCCTGCTCCCTCCATGTGTGCATCTGGACACAGGAGGACACATGGGGAGAGGGACACAGGAGGACACATGGGGAGACTGACACAGGAGGACACATGGGGAGACTGACACAGGAGGACACATGGGGAGACTGACACAGAAGGACATATGGGGAGACTGACACAGGAGGACACATGGGGAGAGGTGCACAGGAGGACACGTGGGGAGACTGACCCAGGAGGACACATGGGGAGACTGACCCAGGAGGACACATGGGGAGACTGACACAGGAGGACACATGGGGAGACTGACACAGGAGGACACATGGGGAGAGGTGCACAGGAGGACACATGGGGAGACTGACCCAGGAGGACACATCGGGAGACTGACCCAGGAGGACACATGGGGAGACTGACCAAGAAGGACACATGGGGAGAAGGGGCAGTCAGGACACATGTGGGAGACAGGTAGACAAGGTGCACATGGGGAGAAGGGACACACAGGACACATATGGGAGACAGGACACATGGGGAGACGGACACAGGAGGACATATGGGGAGAAGGGGCAGTCAGGACACATGGGGGAAACAGGACACAGAGGGAGACAGGCAGACAGTGTACACATGGGGGAGACAGGCAGACAGGTACTCATGGGGAGAAGGGGCACACTGGACACATAGAAAAACACATTTGGCATACAGCAGGACAGATGGGGCACACAGGAAGAGACATGAGGTACACAGGAGCACACAACATGTACAAGACGCTCCTGGAACATGGACGCACCAGGTTTAGTATTTTTTTCCTGGTTTTTGCCCTCTAAATTTGGGTGCGTCTTATATTCTGGAGCGTCTTATACGGCGCGAAATACGGGTAAGTCATGCAATAATGCTGCATTACTGATTCTGCCATCATCAGGATATCTGAAAACCCACTGGCTAGTTGTTGCTTATGTGCACTTCCCCTTTACCAGTAGTCTGTAAATGTACTTTACATCCTGCTACAGTCCAGCTTGCTGGTCTGACAGCATCCTCATGCTTCTCCTGCTCTCTGCAATGCCCTGCATAACTTCTGCCAACCCTGAATGCACAAGCTTTTCTTACATGTCTGTGATCGAACTCAAATATCTGGGATCTGCATGTCAGGTCTGAATACTTATCACTCTATCTATTCTATCTGTTTAGATAACATCACAGATATGTGATTCAATTCACAGATTATAACAACAATAACAATAATATCTTTATAGTGCTTTTCTCCCTGGTGCAGCAAATGACAGGCATTGGACTGGCATATGTGTTTTGAATGCATGCATACAAGCTGCTAGTTCTTAATAAGTAGCCAGTAGATTCTAAGATCTCTCTAGGAAGCCAAAATCAATAATGCAATTAAGACTGAATTATTGATCAGGAACAATTCAGAGTTTATTGGTGACTTTATAAGTTTGCTTATCTTTTTAATCATGGATTTAAAATAGTTTAATGAGGTAGCAAAATTCACAAAAATGGCATCATTGCCAAAGTGAAAAGCTGCTTCAGTTTTTCCATGGGGTGTATTTTTGTGAAACAGCACTTTTTATGTAGGAAAGGCCCACTTTCTGTTAATGTGAGCTGCCTAAGGCACTGTAGGTTACTGCAAGCTGTGCAAGTTCCAGTAAGCAATCAATCATTATCCAGCTGTGTGTAAGGCAATTTAACATAACATCCTCTCCTTGTGGGTTCAGTACCTGAATACTTTAGATTAGCAAGAATTTGGGAAATGGAAAGCTATATATAAGATGAAGCAGAGAGAGATTAGTCATTTTATAGGAACAGTTTTTGTGGCAGTTATATTATTTCTCTTGTACCTTTGAATTTAATTAGTAGATAATTGGTTGTGGATAAGGCCGCCCCGCCCATGACGCCAGTTGACACCAGTTCCTCAGGTGGCGTCATGTGTCAGGCGGCATTCCACCCACCCCCCTCCCGTCCTGGCCGCCCACTCTTCTCCCTCCCTGGCCACCGCTGGATTACTTTATTTAACCTCCTTGCCGGGTATCCCGAACTCAGATTGGGGTAACCTGCGTAGGAGGATTTCTCAGGCCCCGCTGGGCCGATTTTCAAAAAACATTTTTTTACTGCACGCAGCTAGCACTTTGCTAGCTGCATGCAGTTTCCGATCGCCATCGCTCACCGCCGATTCGCCCCGCTACCCGCCGCGCCACGCCGCCCCCCCTCCAGACCCCTTGCGCAGCCTAGCCAATCAGTACCAGGCACCGCTGAGGGGTGGATTGGGATTCCCTATGACGTCCCGACGTCCATAACGTCGGTGACGTCATCCCGCCCGGTCGCCATGGCGACCGGGGAAGCCCAGCAGGAAATCCCTTTCTGAACGGGATTTCCTGCTTACTCTGATCGCCGAAGGCGATCAGAGTGCATAGGGGGATGCCGTTTGTCAGCGGCTATCATGTAGCGAGCCCTGGGCTCGCTACATGATTTTTTTAAAAAAAACATTAAGTGCTGCGCTGCCCCCTTGCCGCCAGAATTGTAACGGCAAGGGGGTTAAACACCTCTTGCAGCAGAACAGGCTCGCCGGGTCCCCCTCAGCTCGCCTGCCTGCTTGAAGACCTCAGATCCACGTGACCCGCAGAGCCGCTGTGAAGAGGGGACAGAATCTCCCAAAGTGCGGATACCAGAAGTAATTACTTCCCCTATACGCGCTATGGGAACCGCTCTCCTTTCTTCCTGCAACACTCCAGCGTGATTTAAATATGCACAATGCATTAAAAAAAAAAGGAAAATGCAGGTTAAATGCATTGAAATTAATTAGATGTGTGATAAATACAAATTGCAACTCCTCATGATGCATGCAAATTCAGATAGGTATAAATGGGGCCTTAAAGCGGAATGAAACCCAGCAATTCTTCCTTACTCTAAAACATTATTTACAGCATATAATATACTACCAGCATTTTTTTTTTTACTAGAACAGCATTCAAAGGATTAAACACAAGACAGAAAAGCTCAATGCCGGGAAAGCTGGACGCATCTGAACTAAAGATAATGTTATCTTGTGTTTAATTGTATCAAGTGAGAAATGTAAACAAAATCTTCTCTGACACTGCAGAGTCTCCTGAACAAAGACAGACAATCAGAAAGCATTTCTGCTTATATTTCAAGATGAAAAAAAAAAAAGTTATGAATAAAATGCAAAGTCGGCTCAAGTGTACTTTGGAAACTTTTAATTTCTAAATGAATAATAATACTTATGCACAAAAGCAAATATGATAACCGTATGGCATATAAAAAGTAGGAAAACATTTTTTATTGAATATTATGTCAAGGCTTTATACTGCTTTAAGTCTACCTTCTTAAGTGAAGCTCCTGAATAGTCCAGAGGCTCCCTCGATCCTTCTCAAGCTCGCCATTTCAGCGCATCCATACTGGGTATATGTAAGTATGCTATTTCCTCAGTACATGTGTGGTTTTGATCTACTGGGCATGTGTGGACCATACTTGCACACGCGCAATATGGATGCAGTCATACACGGAAGAGAGCATGGCCACAAAGAAGACCAGGGTACTGGACAGCAGCAGCACTGGATTCAAAGAGGATTGGAGACACCTCTGGACCATTCAGAGACTTCCCATTTCTTTGGTACATATCTAATTTGTAAGCTTTCCTTCCACACAGGTTTTTTTAAGGCTGGATTCACACACTTAGATGTGTCAAGTTGCATTGCAGGACGCTTTTTTTAATGGGATGCAATGAGACACTCAATGCAACTCAAACCAATGCATCTAATTCTGAATCCAACCTAATGAATACTTTATACTGGTGCACATTTTTGGCACAATAAAATATACAATATTGATGCAAGGAGCTTCTCTTACTGTCAGAGGTAATTTTAAGTGCTTTTCACCCCTTAAAAACACCTAAATCACCCTAATTTCCCCTTGCCCATTGCACTACTACCACTTAAAATCTTAAAATCAACCAAATACCACCTATAAAGGATTGTATCGTATTTTATGAAGTTTAGGTGAAGAGGAATTGGCCAAGAAGGATATATTTACAATAATATCGGGCTTATCATTGCTAAAACTACCAAAAATCATAGAAAATACATAACAAATCTTTTCATATTGCTATTGTTTCTCTCTCAGTAAACAGAAGTTATTACATCACAGGCAACCAAAGGCACACGATGGACATTATATTTGCATAGTTTCATTTATTTTGCTTTAAAAGTCTTGCATCATTACTTGCACAGGTGGCTCCTCACTAACTACACCTGCTTCTGAGTTATACTGTGTTAGAAAAAAAGACTACTTTGCATATAAATGTGTTTTCCTACAGTACAGGAGAACAAACCGGATGAAAGAGATGTTTCACAAAGCTTGAATTTGTTTCAAAGTTGAAAGTGTAGTCTGGTGTAGTTTCAGTTATGTTGCAATAACTATATGATGCTGAGAGATACTGATTGGTAAGGAAAAGTTAAAGCAGATCTCTATTTTTATTTAGGTCAGCATGATGTCTTATATGTTAGACATGAGTGGCACTCTTGTCTTGCAGTGCTAGACTGCAAGGTTTAAATCCTGAAGAGAACACTCTCTGCATGGAGTTTGCATGTTCTCCATGGGTTTGCGTGGGTGTCATGAAGATTGCCTTTGAATTCCTGCTGTAGCAGCATTGGCAGACTTTGTATGGACTTCCGCTGTTCGCCAGCAGGTGTCCCTCTTCTAACTGGGATCTGTGCACTTCCCTAGCTGACCTGCAGAGGGAACTGTCTCCTCATTAATGTGCAGCATACTTAAAGATAATATGTGCTCTAAAATTCTTACAATAAAAAGCATACCATTCTATTCATTATGTTCTCCTGGGCCCCTCTTTGCTGTTTCTGCCACTCCCTGCTGCAATCCTGGCTTGTAATTGCCAGTTTTAGGCAGTGTTTACAAACAAAAAACATGGCTGCTAACCAGCATGTGACAGGCTCAGAGAAGCTCAGTCTGTGACTCATACAGAGCCTGGAGGGGGCGTGGAGAGAGTGTGTATAACTTCTACCTATCACAGCAGAGCAGCACATTCCTGCCTGAGCCGACAAAGCGGACAAAGGAAAAAGGATTAGATTATATAACAGGGATAATACAGCCACTGTGCAACTAGGAAAGGCTGCAGTAAGACAGACCACATTAAAACAGGTATAGGAACTTACAGGATAGAAGAAATACAGCTGAAAATTTTGTTACAGAGTCTCTTTAAAGCGGACCTGAACTCTTGCACAGGACAGAAGGAAAACAGAGAAATCCACCCTGTATGCATTTAGAGAGTTTAGCCTGTCTAATTCCCCCCTCATCTGTGACTAATCACAACTATAATTTGGTTTCTCAGCTGTGTCAGCTGGTTGCCTCAGCAGGTCAACTGATTTGTAAACATAGGATGTTATCCCTGTCTGCTTCCATGAAAGCAGGAAGTATACAAACTGCAGATTTATTGCAAGATTTGTATCAGTTGTAACAAATAATCGTTTTTCTTTAATTCTTATGTTGTTGCTTATCTTTTAGAGCAGAGAGGAAGTTCAGGTCTGATTTAAGGCTGCCTTTTTCCTACAGTACTTCGCTATATCATTGTGCAAGTTAGGCCTTATGAATCTAGCCATTGGTTCTTGTGCATTGTACCCTGCTCTTTTCTCCATGCTCCTGTTTCTTTGACTTCCTTACCTGACCTTCTGTCTGCCTGATAATTCTCTTGTCTACTGTTTATGCAGTGGCTGGATAGTGTAATGGTTAGGGGCTCTGCCTCTGACACAGGAAATTGTGTAATGGTTAAGGGCTCTGCCTCTGACACATGAGATAGTGTAATGGTTAAGGGCTCTGCCTCTGACACAGGAGACCTGGGTTCAAATCTCGGCTCTGCCTGTTCAGTAAGCCAGCACCTATTTCAGTAAGGAGTTTCTTGGGCAAGTCTCCTTAACACTGCTACTGCCTACTGAGTGCGCTCTAGTGGCTGCCTCGCAAGCGCTTTGAGTCCGACAGGAGAAAGGCGCTATACAAATACTGCCATTATTATTACTATATGCATTTGACTTTTTGGTTATGACATTTTGCCTGTTTGATTATTCTCTTGCCTGTTGATTGTGTGCATTTGCCATTGTGCATATATTGTATGTGTATTGTTACTGTATATACGGTATCTGCTTAGCTAGTTAGATAGTCAGGGTGGCATTCTGATGTTTTTGGTGCACTGTGTATTCTGATTGCACGTATTTTGTTGGGTGTGTATTTGTCTAGCGTTGTTGTAAATAAACACATTTATTCCTTTAAATCCATTGTGCAGCCTTTAGTGTTTCCTTGTTAGTGATCTTTAGTTCCTGGATTATAGTGATAATGATCTGCATAAGCAAATCATTACAGTGGTTAATTCCTCCAAGCACTCCCCCCCCCCCCCCCATCCCAAAAACAATCTGCCAAGTTAACTGAATTCTGCTTAAACCGGTCACAAGACTTGAAATATTTGATTATAACTATGGTTTTGTATGGGCATTACATTTTAAGCACGTTTGTAGGACAGTCAATGAAAGTAAATTTATCCATGTACTATGTACAGCACTGTGGAAAATATTAGTACTATAGACACATGCATATTGATAATTACTACAGCCTCATATTCACCACCACCAGCACATTAAAAGCTCTGGTGTCACATGAAAAAAAAAATATATTTTTGTAATTTGGAGCCACATGACAGCAGATTGGATGCTGGATTGGGATATTTCTGCTGTTTTTTTTTTTTTTTTTTTAAAGTAAAGTGAAAATAAACGTATAAGTTTGACAATGTATATTGCTTAGTCCTTACAGCTCTTAGTTAACTGCACTCCAACTGCAGAAATAGTGTCATTTAGGGTCCCTGAATTCTTAACCCTTACAGTGAGAAAAACGAAAAAGAAAACAGGAACACGGGCTATTTCTAAGCGGGATTGGCACTGTACCTACACATGTTTATCTCATCATATATATATTTATCTTGCTGCACTTCAGGCACCCTTTAAAGAGAATCTGTATTGTTAAAATCGCACAAAAGTAAACATACCAGTGTGTTAGGGGACATCTCCTATTACCCTCTGACACAATTTCACCGCTCCCCGCCACATTAAAAGTGGTTAAAAACAGTTTTAAAAAGTTTGTTTATAAACAAACAAAATGGCCACCAAAACAGGAAGTAGGTTGATGTACAGTATGTCCACACATAGAAAATACATCCATACACAAGCAGGCTGTATACAGCCTTCCTTTTGAATCTCAAGAGATCATGTGTGTGTTTCTTTCCCCCTGTTCTCATGCACTGAAGTTTCAGGCTGCTCGTTTCTTCCTGCAAACAGCTTTGCCCTTGTCTGTAATTCTTCAGTATGTGAAAGCCCAGCCAGCTCAGAGGACGATTTATCCAGCTTGTAAAAGATGAGAGAAGAGAGAAGCTGCTCTAATCCTAAATAACACACAGGCAGTTTGCATAGAGGGGCCTGGAAGGGGGAGTTCATAGCAGAACCACAACACTGAAGAACTTGGCAGCCTTCCAGACAGAGGCTGACAAGTCTGACAGTGGAAAGATACATTGATTTATTACAGAGACAGTGATAGTATAAAGTGCTGCAGTAAGCCAGAACACATTAGAATAGCTTTTGGAACTTGTAGGATGATAAAAAACAGGATGCAATTTTTGTTACGGAGTCTCTTTAACATTTTTAAAAGGTGTGTTAAAGAAGTAACATTACTACTCAACTGTCAATTCATCAAGAACTTCTCAGTTTACAAATACACAAATGATTCATGTGTTGAATAATTTCAATGCTTTTACAATTATATTACTGTACATGTGCAAGTAAAGAAGAAACCTGCTTTGTCTCACTGAGCTTTGTAATCAACAACACAAGTCAGATTGCAGGTCAGATCAGATCAAATAATACTGAAAAGCCCAGTGAGTTTCTGACAGCACAGGCACCTGTATATATAATATGTTCAGTAGAGATGGCCCAAACCTCTGATTTTCGGGGTTTGCGAACTTCCGCAAAAGTTCGGTTCGCGCGAACTTTCACGAACCGCAATAGACTTCAATGGGGAGGCGAACTTTGAAAACTAGAAACACTTATGCTGGCCAGAAAAGTGATGGAAAATATGTTTCAAGGGGTCTAACACCTGGAGGGGGGCATGGGGAAGTGAGATAAACGCCCAAAGTCCCGTGAAAAATCTGGATTTGACGCAAAGCAGCTTTTTAAGGGCAGAAATCACATTGAATGCTAAATTGCAGGCCTAAGGTGCTTTAAAACATCTTGCATGTGTATACATCAATCAGGGAGTGTAATTAGAGTACTGTGTCACACTGACACACCAAACTCCCTGTGTAACGCCCCGCAAACAGCTGTTTGTGTAGTGATGGCCGTGCTGGACTGGTGCGTACCATGGCGACAGTGCAGGCCGTGGCAGTTTTCAAGCCCATATGGTCGCCGGGCTGTGGTAGCTCAATGATAGAACAACAGTCACTTTCCAGCTGATCAAATTTGGTCTGTCCACAATGAAGCAACAACCTTATTATCTTGGGTGTGCCCCCCCCCCCAAGACACTCATATAGTCGGCGGTCATTGCTTCATTGTGATACGCAAGCCCCTTCACCACGGCAAGGTAATGATCACGAAGAGGAATTGACACATGTACATGCCTTTTGTTTTGTTGTTGCAACTGCAGTGCAGCCAGAAGAATAAGGCAGGCATGTACACGCACCAGAAAAATTATTGTAGCAGCGGCCATAAAAATTCAGGAATCCACCTGGAGTCCTGGACCCTGTTGGTGGTGGCGGAGAAGGCAGTTAAGCGGCCTGCAGGCAGAGGTGCTGTGTGGGGAGCGACTTAGTCTTGGGGCAGGCAGTTACACGGCGTGCAGGCAGAGATGCTGTGTGTGGGGACGGACTTAGTCTTGGGGTGGGCAGTAGCCCTCCGGGATCCATGTCTCATTCATTTTGATAAGGGTGAGGTACTAAACACTTTTGTGACTTAGGCGACTTCTCTTCTCAGTGACAATGCCTCCAGCTGCTCTGAAGGTCCTTTCTGATAGGACACTTGAGGCAGGGCAAGACAGAAGTTGGATGGCAAATTAGGACATCTCTGGCCACAGGTCAAGCCTGCGCACCCAGTAGTCCAAGGGTTCATTGCTGCTCGCAGTGTCTATAATCCACACTTAAGGCCAGGTAGTCGGTAGGTAGTGTCCAGGCATTAGTGGAGGGTGGATCCGGAAGCGTTAAAGAGACACTGAAGCGAAAAAAAAAATATATGATATAATGAATTGGTTGTGTACTATGAATAATTACTAGAAGATTAACAGCAAAGAAAATATTCTCATATTTTTATTTTCAGGTATATAGTGTTTTTTCTAACATTGTATCACTCTATAATATGTACAGATTACACAACACTCAGCATTCAAAATGAGTCTTTCAGAGCAGTCTGTGAAGTAATAAACTCTCCTCTGCTAGAGGAAAAGTAAACAGTTCAATTACAGTTCAGATAATAAAAGTCAGATAACAGCCCTCTCCACGACTAAGTTGGTCGGAGAGCTTAATAGCTTTTTTGCATAGAGATAACAACTGGAGTTTCTCAACTCTTCCTGCACTGGAAACAATTAGACTGATGTATCTGATCTTAATGTTTTTTTTCTTAGCTGTACTACACATACAAATCATAATATCATCATTTTTTTTCGCTTCAGTGTCTCTTTAAGGCAAGGCATTGGACTAAACAATGTCCGCATGTCCGACATCACCATGAGATCGCTGGAGCGTCCTGTCCTTGCCTGCGTGGACATGGGAGAAGGATTACTGGCAGTGGTACCTTTATTGCATTGGACCATGACATCACCCTTAAAAGCATTGTAAAGCATAGTTGCCAGCTTGTTCTGCATGTGCTGCATGCTTTCTGTCTTTAGGGTAGTTGGTAACATGTCCGCCACTTTGTGCCTATACCGAGGGTCTAGTAGCGTGGCCACCCAGTACAGTTCTTTCCCCTCGAGTTTTTTTATACGGGGGTCCCTCAACAGGCTGGACAGCATGAAAGACGCCATCTGCACAAAGTTGGATCCAGACATACTATCCATCTCCTCTTGCTCTTCCTCAGTGACGTCAGGTAAGTCCTCCTCCTCCCCCCCAGCTACGAACAATACCACGGAAACATTGAGCAGCACAAGCCCCCTGCAACGCCTGCTGCGGTTGTTCTTCTGTCGCCGCCTCCTCCTCCTCCAAAGAAACACCTTTCTCATCATCCGAGTCTGACTCCTCTTCCCCACACGAGTCTTCCTCCTCCTCCTCCCCTCTGTGCTGCCGCAGGTGTTGAGGAAACATCTGGTTCTGATGCGAATTGATCCCACAACACTTCCTCCCATAACTATTCCTCTTCACGCTCATCCATAACTTGATTCACCACTCTACGCAGGGCACGCTCCAGGAAGTAAGCGTACGGGATCAAGTCGCTGATGGTGCCTTCACTGCGACTCACCCGGTTGGTCACCTCCTCAAACGGCCGCATGAGCCTGCATGCATTTTGCATGAGTGTCCAGTTGTTGGGCCAGAACATCCCCATCTCCCCAGATTGTGTCCTTCTACTGAAATTATAGAGGTAATGCGTGATGGCTTTCTCCTGTTCTAGCAGGCGAGAGAACATAACGAGGGTCGAATTCAAGCAAGTCGGGCTATCGCAAATAAGGCGTCTCACCGGCAACTTGTTTCTCCGCTGAATCTTGGCAAAGTGTGCCATGGCTGTGTAAGACCACCTGAGATGCCCACACAACTTCCTGGCCTGCTTCAGGACATCCTCTAAGCCAGGGTACTTTGACACAAATATTTAAATAACTAGATTCAGCACATGTGCCATGCAGGGTACATGTGTCAGCTTTCCCAAATTCAACGCGGAAATGAGATTGCTGCCATTGTCACACACCACGTTGCCGATCTCCAGCTGGTGCGGGGTCAGCCAATGATCCACCTGTTTGTTAAGAGCAGCCAGGAGAGCTGCTCCAGTGTGACTCTCCACTTTGAGGCAAGACATGTCTAAGATGGCGTGACACCGTCGTACCTGGCTGCAGCATAGGCCCTGGGGAGCTGGGGCTGTGTGGCTGGAGAGGAGATCGCAGCACCTGTAGAGTTGAACTGCCACTCAGCCAAGGAGGAGGAGGATGATGACAGCGAAGAGTATGGCTGGCTGTACATAGGTGGCGATACATGGCGCTGGACACTGCCACCAGCTGTTTCTGATGATGAGCTCCCCCTCCTTCTTTCAGGAACTCGTCTCCTCCTACTCCTCTCTGACTCCCCCTCTGAACTGTCCCCCTGTTTATCTCCTCTATTGGGAAAATACGTGGGATCCGTATCATCGTCATCATCATAATCATCCTGCCCAGCTTTGCTTGCCTCAGACACCTCCAAAACTGCACCAACAGCAGGTACTTCATCATTCCCCTCCGCACACGTAACGTCCATAGTGTCGCCTAACTCAGACATATGAGGTGGTGTAACTTCCTTAGCGCCTTCATCTGGTTGTAACTATAATGGCTGTACATCAGTGATTTCCCCACCAAATAACTCCTGCGAACTGTCAAATGTAGCAGATGTGATACTTGGAGTAGTGCTGGTGGCTGCGGAAGATGAGGTGTTCTGTGTTAAATAGTCAACCACGTCCTGACAATCTTGGAAGTTGATGGGACGTGCCTTCTTCTGAGCACTGTACTTTGGTCCAGGGCCGCACAAAATCACATCAGCACGACCTCGCACAGACCTACCGGGTGGCCTTCCTCTGGGTCTGCCTCTACCTCTGCCTCTACCTGTTTTGTCCGTTTTGTCCATATCGGGGGGAGATGAAGTGAAAGGTATGCACTGACTTCAGTAGTACAATGTGCAGTCACACAGGTTCAGTTAACAGGTATGCACGGAGCGGTATATCACACTGCGTGCGCTCACGTAGGTGGGTGGGTGCACTGAAGTGAACAAAAGGTAGTAGTAGGTATATGCAATGATGGGTATTACAATGTGCACCTGTCACACACAGACAGGTACCGGACAGGCACAGTGACACTGCATGCGCTCACGTAGGTGGGTGGGTGCACAGTGAACAACAGGTAGGTATATGCAGTAAGTATTACAATGTGCACCTGTCACACACAGACAGGTACCGGACAGGCACAGTGACACTGTGTGCGCTCACGTAGGTGGGTGGGTGCACAGTGAACAACAGGTAGATATATGCAGTGGGTATTACAATGTGCACCTGTCACACACAGACAGGTACCAGACAGGCACAGTGACACTGCATGCGCTCACATTGGTGGGTGGGTGCACAGTGAACAACAGGTAGGTATATGCAGTAGGTATTACAATGTGCACCTGTCACACACACAGGTAGTAGTCACTGAATGTGCTGGGCCTGGCAGTGGCACACACAGTAGGAATTACCAAGGCTGTCTATGCAACACAAGTGTCAGTGGGACACACACACACATACAAAAAAATAAGATTACAAGAACAAGATTAGCTCTCAAAAGAGCTGTTGAGGGCTGCTTTTTTAGCAATAAGAATCAGCAAGGAGCAAGCTAAGAAGCCTACAAGAGCCTAACTAAGCTTTCCCTATGAGAGTCTGCAGCAGCTATCCCTTCACTAATTACTGCAGGCACACGAGTGAGTGAAAAGCCTGACGCTGCCTGCCTTTTATAAGGGGGGGCAGGGCTCCATGAAAAGTACATTTTAATAGTGTCCACGCAGCTAAAGGACATAATAAAAATAAAAAAATTGGCCACAGAAAAATAGACCCTTCACCAAGAAAAGCAGACACCACCAAAAGAATCACACCCAAAATACTCCGCAACTTGATCCAAAAATATAAGGGTTGGCAAGTGCCAGGAAAAAGAATCACAAGAAAGGAATAATGACATTCAGAGTTTGGAGAGTTATATTGATGTTCCAAGATTGGGATGACATGACTATTTATCAATAAAAATTGACTTATTGTTCAAGAAATTGTTGTTCATGAAAATAAAAATTATTAAAAGACCCTTTCTTATTTTCAGGGGTACACAGTAGTGTGTCCCTATTCCTCAAGACTTTACTTTAGCTGTATCCTTATCCACTTAAAGCATAACTAAAATAACAATATAAGATGTCATCTATAACCTTCTGTTTACTATTATAAGATTGCAAATACAAAATGCCTCTAATCTGGTCTGGTGATAGATTCCTCAGAAGTCAAGCATTTCTCTGTGAAAAGGGTGTATATTCACTCATACAGCTTGTACATATTGCTGGAGCCTACAATGATTGTTGGTGCTGGAAGACTTGCAATTAAATCTATTATATTATGGCGTCCTGATATATGCTGACAGTTGTGTTTGTTTTGTTTTTCCTTTCATGTATACTTTAACTTCTCTGGTGGTATAATTCTTTCCTGATTTTAGGGTCTAAACGCGGTACACTTTTTTCATATGCTTTTAGACCCTAAAAGCAGGACAAATACAAACCATAGAGAGATCTGCATCAGCCCCTGAATAAACTCACCTCCCGGGGATAACCATTCCCAGCATTTTTTTTATTTTACTCCGAACCTGACTCTGGGTTACCGCCAAGGGCAGCACGGTGGCATGGTGGTTAGCACTCTTGCCTTGCAGAGCTGGGTCCCCGGTTCGAATCCCAGCTAGGTCAACATCTGCAAGGAGTTTGTATGTTCTCCCCGTATCTGCGTGGGCACTCCGGTTTCCTCCCACATCCCAAAAACATACAGATAAGTTAATTAGCTTCCCCCTGAATTGGCCCTAGACTGTGATACATACACTGCATGATACATGCATAGACATATTACTTTGGTAGGAACTAGATTATGAGCCTCTCTGAGGGACAGTTAGGAACAAGATAATAAACTCTGTACAGCGCTGCGTAATATGTCAGCGCTACATACTTGAATAAAATAAAATAAGGAGGTTAGGAGATACATGAGGCAAGTTTAAAAAAAAAAAGTTAGAGTCACCTGGGGCTTCTTCCAGCCCCTTGTAACCTCTGTGTCCCTTGCCACAGCTGTGCAGTGAGCCATTCATCAACTGTTCTCGCCATGATGGTCCATGGCCTGGCTGGGCTGGCTTCTTCTGCACATGTGCAGGTGTGTGCATGCTCGTGGTCGCACCTATTCTGCATAGGTGCAGTTCTACTGTGCCTGAACAGAATTCTCCTGGCAACAGGAGGGTAACAACGAGAGGGTCATGTGCACACCCACGCATGCGCAGAAGAAGATAGCACGACCGGGCCGTGGACCATTACAGCAGCTGGCTGCGCATCTGCGGTGAGGGACACAGAGACTATGAGGGGCTGGAAGATTGTTTTGTTCTATCTTAAACGTGCCTGAAATTAAACGAAAACTATTAAGCTGACTATGTATCCATGTACATTATATAGTCCATAGTATTGACAGAGTTATGCTTATATTCCTCCTCATTAACAGATGATGGAAGAGGTTCAGGATCATATGAACTAGATAGGAGGGTATGGGTGGGGTCTGACATCACTAGCTTGGCGTAGCTGTTAGGGGAAAGGAATGGCTTCTATTGTAACCTCCATGGTCTTTATGCCTAGTACACACCATACCCTTTTGTGTTAGATTTCACCATACAATTTTCTGTTAGAGGTTTCTGTTTCTAGGTTTTCTGTTTAGCTGGGAATACACCACGCAATTTTCTGTACGATTCTCTGTAAGATTTACCTGCCAGATAGATAAATTCCAAAATGTTGGAAATTATCTAACCATCTATCTGCCTAGCAATTAGGCATTGTTGTACTCAGCAGGAGATAACCAGAAGACAATGCACCAGAGATAATGATCAGCCTCTACAGAAAATAATCTAATTATGCATTCTAACAGAAAATTTAACATCGATTACCGCTCGTCCCCGCCGGCGCTTCCTTATCAGCGCTCGATTCCCTGCCCTTGTCCGCCGGCGGGGATCGAGCGGGCGGGGGTCGAGCGGCTTGATCGGACCAGCTGAATATTATCAGCTGGCCGGATCAGCTGGTCGATACACGGTACAGAAACGTACCGTGTATCCCCAGCATAACAGAAAATTGTATGGTGTGTACCTAGCAATTGTATGGTGTGTACCTTAGAAAGAGTCAGGTTACAGTGGACTTGGAAAGATTTACAGAGATCAGCTAATCAGTAGGAATATAAACATAAGACTGCTCATATGTATGTAATTAAGTGTGTACATGGAGACATAGTCACTTTAAGTTTTACAGCAGTTTGCAATATGACAAATTACTTGTATAGCAACATACAAACATGCATTAAATATATATATATATAAAAACTTCAATACTGTATAAAGCAACTACAATATTACATAATAGTATATCGAGTTTTAGAAAAATTGTGTAATTATTTTTAGGGTATAGGTAGTGGTGCTCAAATACCCCTTTTTAAAATTCGAGTTTGGTCGAATTCGAATAGTAAATTATTCGAGGTCATTCGAATATTCGAGTTGAATAATTTTTACTATTCGATTCGACCTCGGACTTCGAGCTCACTATTCGAGTCGGTATTCGAGCTAACTATTCGAGCTGACTATTCGAATTGGCCTTAAATAGCTTCCAACACTTGTTTTGAGGGTGAATGATGCAAGAAACCTCTTTTTTTCCAAGTAACAACAGCAAGTGATTATGTGGGGATGTTCCTTTAAAAAAAAATGTGGAAAGAGAAGTTGTGTCCTTAATTTTGTTCAGTAGTGTTACTGTATATACTTGTTCTTCTTCTTCTTTATCTTTCTTCTTCTTCTTCTATATCGTCTTCTTCTATATCGTCTTCTTCTATATCTTCTTCTTCTATATCGTCTTCTTCTATATCTTCTTCTATATCGTCTTCTTCTATATCTTCTTCTATATCTTCTTCTTCTTCTTCTTCTTCTTCTTCTTCTTCTTCTATATCTTCTTCTTCTTCTTCTTCTTCTTCTTCTTCTTCTTCTTCTTCTTCTTCTTCTTCTTCTTCTTCTTCTTCTTCTTCTTCATCTTCTCCTTCCTTTTCAATATCGTCTTCTTCTTCTTCACGTATTTCTCTTTTCAATTTTTTTTTAAAGAAATGCAGCTATTTTTGAGCGTAACAAATAGCTGGTGGGCGCACGCATGTTGGAAGCGCCATTGTATGTGCTCCCTGGCAGCGGAAACACAAAGACAGCAGGAGGTAAATTCAGCAGCAGGAGGAGGAGGATGAGTGTGTGGCAGCAGGCAGTCAATGAGGCAGGCAGCTCGCCGTGACATAATAGCCCTGGTACCTAGCGGTGATACCAGGGCTGTAAATAAACACAACAGGAGGTCCCAGACAGCGGTCGTGCAGCCCACATTGTGTCCAATACACAACTGGGACAACACAGTTTTCAACCCGGGCACCTCAGAAAAATTAAACCTTATTTTTTTTTTTAATGGTTTGTTTGGTTTTGGTTTTGCAACCAATATAGCTATTGTTTGACGTAATAGCTGGTGGCAGAGTGGCAGCAGAAGGTAAATCATCTGTGTACCCTGGCAGTGGGAAACACAGACAGACAGCAGCAGCAGGAGGAGGAATGGAGGAGTAGGCGAGCAGCTATTGTTTGACGTAATAGCTGGTGGCAGAGTGGCAGCAGAAGGTAAATCATCTGTGTACCCTGGCAGTGGGAAACACAGACAGACAGCAGCAGCAGCAGCAGGAGGAGGTATGGAGGAGCAGTGTGAGTGTGGCAGCAGGTAGGCAGCGTGACATAATAGCCCTGGTACCTAGCGGTGATACCAGGGCTGTAAATAAACACAACAGGAGGTCCCAGACAGCGGTCGTGCAGCCCACATTGTGTCCAATACACAACTGGGACAACACAGTTTTCAACCCGGGCACCTCAGAAAAATTAAACCTTTTTTTTTTTTATGGTTTTTTGGTTTTTGGTTTTGCAACCAATATAGCTATTGTTTGACGTAATAGCTGGTGGCAGAGTGGCAGCAGAAGGTAAATCATCTGTGTACCCTGGCAGTGGGAAACACAGACAGACAGCAGCAGCAGGAGGAGGAATGGAGGAGTAGGCGAGCAGCTATTGTTTGACGTAATAGCTGGTGGCAGAGTGGCAGCAGAAGGTAAATCATCTGTGTACCCTGGCAGTGGGAAACACAGACAGACAGCAGCAGCAGCAGCAGGAGGAGGTATGGAGGAGCAGTGTGAGTGTGGCAGCAGGTAGGCAGCGTGACATAATAGCCCTGGTACCTAGCGGTGATACCAGGGCTGTAAATAAACACAACAGGAGGTCCCAGACAGCGGTCGTGCAGCCCACATTGTGTCCAATACACAACTGGGACAACACAGTTTTCAACCCGGGCACCTCAGAAAAATTAAACCTTTTTTTTTTTTTTATGGTTTTTTGGTTTTTGGTTTTGCAACCAATATAGCTATTGTTTGACGTAATAGCTGGTGGCAGAGTGGCAGCAGAAGGTAAATCATCTGTGTACCCTGGCAGTGGGAAACACAGACAGACAGCAGCAGCAGGAGGAGGAATGGAGGAGTAGGCGAGCAGCTATTGTTTGACGTAATAGCTGGTGGCAGAGTGGCAGCAGAAGGTAAATCATCTGTGTACCCTGGCAGTGGGAAACACAGACAGACAGCAGCAGCAGCAGCAGGAGGAGGTATGGAGGAGCAGTGTGAGTGTGGCAGCAGGTAGGCAGCGTGACATAATAGCCCTGGTACCTAGCGGTGATACCAGGGCTGTAAATAAACACAACAGGAGGTCCCAGACAGCGGTCGTGCAGCCCACATTGTGTCCAATACACAACTGGGACAACACAGTTTTCAACCCGGGCACCTCAGAAAAATTAAACCTTTTTTTTTTTTTATGGTTTTTTGGTTTTTGGTTTTGCAACCAATATAGCTATTGTTTGACGTAATAGCTGGTGGCAGAGTGGCAGCAGAAGGTAAATCATCTGTGTACCCTGGCAGTGGGAAACACAGACAGACAGCAGAAGGGCAGTACACAGCAGCCCACTGTAGGTGTAAAATGTGTGGCTGCAGGCGACGTAATAGTCAAAGTGAACCAGGCTGGCTTAGTGAGCAGGAGCCAGGAGGTGGTAAAGGGTGGTAAGGCACATTAACGATGGTTCCGGCAGCCAGTTCATGTCCCCCTCTCGCCGACAACAGGGGCCAGGAACTCGCCTTCCACCCACGCCTGGTTCATCTTGAGAAACGTCAGTCTGTCCACAGACTTGTGAGACAGACGTGAGCGTTTCTCGGTGACCACGCCACCAGCTGCACTGAAGCAGCGCTCGGACAGCACGCTGGAAGGGGGGCAGGACAGCACTTCCAGGGCGTACTGCGCCAGCTCGCTCCAGATCTCCATGCGCTTGACCCAATACTCCATGGGATCAACAGGGGCATCGCTGTCAAGCCCGCTGTACGACCCCATGTAGTCAGCCACCATGCGGGTCAGGCGCTGGCTGTGACCGGAGGAGGATGCTGCTGCATGCATCTCCTCTCTAGTCACTGCTGCCGGAGCCTCTACAGTCCTGTAGAGCTCGTGGCTGAGAGACAGCAGGTCTGTGGGGCGCTTGCTGCTGCTGGATGCAGGCACCTGCTGCTGCCTCTGTGCTGGCTGCTGGACAGTGGGGGTGGAAGGCTGGGGGAAGGCTTCCTCCAAGCGCTCAACAAGGGCCTGCTGCAAGCTCCTTATTTGTTGCGCTGGGTCTCCTCCTGCAGGCGGCAGGAACTGGCTCAACTTCCCCTTGAGGCGTGGGTCCAACATCATGCTGATCCAGATGTCCTCCCTCTGCTTCATCTGGATCACCCTGGGGTCCCTGCGCAGGCACGTCAGCATGTGCGCTGCCATTGGGAAGAGGCGGGCCACGTCTGCTGGCACATCGACGTCAGTGCTGTCCTCATCCTCCTCCTCTGCCGCCTCATCCTCTCTCCACCCCCGCACCAACTCAGCTGCGCTGTGCTGATCCCCCTCATCAGCAGCCAGGTCAGGGACCTCCACCAAGTCCTCCTCCTCCTCCCCCTCAGAGGTGGACTGCGCAGCTGGTTGCCGCTCCTGCTGGTCCAAGGCTGCCGCTCCCTGTTCCAGCAAAGCATTGAGGGCCCTGTTCAGCAGAGAAACCAGGGGCACCCACTCGCAGACCATAGCATGGTCCCTGCTCACCATGTTTGTGGCCTGCAGGAAGGGAGCCAGCACTAAGCACACCTGCTGCATGTGCCTCCAGTCATCATCGGGGACGATGGACGGGAAGTTGCTGGTCTTGTCCCTTCTCAGAGCTGCGGAAACAGTGGCCAGGGCAAGGTACTGTTTGACAGCGTGCCTCTGTTCAACCAGACGCTCCAACATCGCCAGGGTGGAGTTCCAGCGAGTCGGAACGTCAAGGATCAGCCGATGGCGTGGCAGATCCAGCACCTTTTGCACGTCTTCCAGGCTCGCACAGGCTGCAGCCGAGCGCCGGAAGTGACGCACAACATTCCTTGCCGTTTCCAGCAGTTCGCCCATCCCCTGGTAGGTGCGCAGGAACTTCTGCACCACCAGGTTCAGCACGTGGGCAAGACAGGGGATGTGGGTCAGGTTTCCCCTGTCTATTGCGGCAACCAGATTGGCCCCATTGTCGGCCACCACCTCTCCGACTCTGAGGCCTCTGGGGGTCAGCCAAATCCTCTCCTGCTCCTGGAGTTTGGCCAACACATGGGTTGCCGTCAGCTTGGTCTTCCCAAGGCTGACCAAGTGCAGCAGCGCTTGGCAGTGGCGGGCCTTCACGCTGCTGCTGAGGCGGGGGGTTTGGCCAGGTGTGCCGGAGGATGGCAGAGGATCGGAGGAACCTGCTGCAGTTCCCCTGACCCTGCGGGGTGGCACCACCCACTGTGTTGCTGCTGCTGCTGTGCCCGCTGCTGCTCTCCCATCCTCACCCCCTTCCACCAAGCTGACCCAGTGGACAGTGAAGGACAGGTAGCGGCCTGTCCCGAAGCGGCTGCTCCAGGAGTCCATGGTGACGTGGACCCTTTCACCAACCGCGTGCTCCAGCCCTCGCTCCACATTGGCCATCACAAAGCGGTGCAGTGCAGGAATGGCCTTGCGGGAGAAAAAGTGTCTGCTGGGGAGCTGCCAGTCTGGGGCTGCGCAAGCAAGCAGCGCACGAATGTCGCTCCCCTCCTGCACGAGCGTGTACGGCAGGAGTTGGGAGCACATGGCCCGTGCCAGCAAGCCGTTCAGCTGCCGCACGCGACGGCTGCTGGGAGGCAGAGCCCTAACCACCCCCTGGAAGGACTCGCTCAAAAGGCTCTGGCGTGGCCTTTTGCTGACACGGGAATCAGCAGACACAGCAGAGGAGGCCACTGAGGACTGGCTGCCAGAACAGGCCTCAGTGTCGGCGGCAGGAGTTGCAGAGGGGGGAGGAGCAGTGCGTTTCCGCACTCCTGCTGGTGCTGCTGGAGGAGCAGGAGGGCGGGTGGCTGCTGTTGCTGCTGCTGCTGCTGAAGGCTGTGCAGTGATGGGTGTGGTGCCACTGCCAGCACCAGATGCCTTCAGCCTCTGGAACTCCTCATGCTGGTGGAAATGTTTAGCCGCAAGGTGGTTGATGAGCGAGCTGGTGCTGAACTTTAAGGGGTCTGCACCTCTGCTCAACTTCCGCTGACAGTGGTTGCAAGTGGCGTACTTGCTGTACACAGTGGGCATAGTGAAAAAGCGCCAGATTGGTGACAGAAACATCCCCCTACGGCATGGAAGCGCTGCTGCCTGTCTCCCTGTGGTGGTTGGGGGGGGGGCTTGGGTGCGGCTGGTGGTGGTACTGGCTGATGCTGCTGCTGCTGAGCCTGAGACACCAGCAGGGTGTGGGACGCTGCCAATGCTTGCAATGATGCGCCTCCTTGCAAGGCCCACAAGCGCATCCTCCTCCTCCTCCTCAGAGCTGCTGAGGACGACATCCCCTGGAGGTGGTGGCACCCAGTCTCTGTCTGTCACCGGGTCATCATCATCCTCCCCCTCCTGAAACATGTCCTGCTGGGATGAGGACCCCCCAAACTCCTCTCCTGATGCATGGATGGGCTGCTTGACTGTCGCCACAGTCTTGCTGTCCAATCCCTCATCCCCCAAAGTGCCCATCAGCATCTCCTCCTCAAGATCGCCAACAACAGCAGACAATTTACTCATGATGCCTGGGGTCAAAAGACTGCTGAATGACAGGTCGGCGAGTGACGGTGAACTGGCCTCCTCCCCAGACCCTGCTGGGCGGCTGCTGCGAACAGGGGTGGTGGTGGTGGTGAGGGTGGAGGCCTCGGATGCAGAGCTGATGGCGGGCTGCTCATCCTCCGTCATGAGTTGCACCACAGTGTCTGCATCCTTTTCCTCAATGGGACGTTTCCGACCCGGCTGGAGGAAAATGGGAGCAGGTGCTACACGCTGCTGCTGCTGTGTCTCTGCAGCATGAGTTGCAGATGCTCCTGCTGGGCGGCGCCCAAGGCGTCCACGGCCAGTGGCTATGGGAGGAATGTTAGCCACTGACGCTGCTGCTGCTGCTGCGGAACTGTGCATGGTGGCGCGCCCGCGGCCGCGGCTTGCCACAATGCTGCTCCCTCTCCTCCTGATTCCCTTGCTGCCCTTCCCCTTGCCCAAACCGCGCTGGCTGCCACTTCCAGACATCTTCAATGTTTTGGGCGTATAGACAAAAGTTTTTTAAAAGGGCGGGTGAAAAGTGGGGTACTTTAATGGAGTGGGTTGGTTGGTGAGGTGACTGAGTGAGTGTCCCCTAGTACAGTAAGTAAGTAGTAACAGTCAGGAAGTACAACTAGCAGTTACAATAATCAGTAGTAATCACAAGTAAATTTAGTGTGTGTACACTCAGACAGTGAGTGCCCGCACGCAGGAGCTAGTAGCCTATGAACACAGTGACTGAGTGTCCTAGACTCCTAGTACAGTAAGAGTAAGTAGTAACAGTAAGTAGAACTAACTAATTACAATAATCAATCAGCGATCAGAAGGAAATGGAGTGTGGGTGGTGTGTGTACACTCAGACAGTGAGTGACCGCACGCAGGAGCTAGTAGCCTATGAACACACAGTGACTGAGTGTCCTAGACTCCTAGTACAGTAAGAGTAAGTAGTAACAGTAAGTAGAACTAACTAATTACAATAATCAATCAGCGATCAGAAGGAAATGGAGTGTGGGTGGTGTGTGTACACTCAGACAGTGAGTGACCGCACGCAGGAGCTAGTAGCCTATGAACACAGTGACTGAGTGTCCTAGACTCCTAGTACAGTAAGAGTAAGTAGTAACAGTAAGTAGAACTAACTAATTACAATAATCAATCAGCGATCAGAAGGAAATGGAGTGTGGGTGGTGTGTGTACACTCAGACAGTGAGTGCCCGCACGCAGGAGCTAGTAGCCTATGAACACAGTGACTGAGTGTCCTAGACTCCTAGTACAGTAAGAGTAAGTAGTAACAGTAAGTAGAACTAACTAATTACAATAATCAATCAGCGATCAGAAGGAAATGGAGTGTGGGTGGTGTGTGTACACTCAGACAGTGAGTGACCGCACGCAGGAGCTAGTAGCCTATGAACACACAGTGACTGAGTGTCCTAGACTCCTAGTACAGTAAGAGTAAGTAGTAACAGTAAGTAGAACTAACTAATTACAATAATCAATCAGCGATCAGAAGGAAATGGAGTGTGGGTGGTGTGTGTACACTCAGACAGTGAGTGACCGCACGCAGGAGCTAGTAGCCTATGAACACAGTGACTGAGTGTCCTAGACTCCTAGTACAGTAAGAGTAAGTAGTAACAGTAAGTAGAACTAACTAATTACAATAATCAATCAGCGATCAGAAGGAAATGGAGTGTGGGTGGTGTGTGTACACTCAGACAGTGAGTGACCGCACGCAGGAGCTAGTAGCCTATGAACACAGTGACTGAGTGTCCTAGACTCCTAGTACAGTAAGAGTAAGTAGTAACAGTAAGTAGAACTAACTAATTACAATAATCAATCAGCGATCAGAAGGAAATGGAGTGTGGGTGGTGTGTGTACACTCAGACAGTGAGTGACCGCACGCAGGAGCTAGTAGCCTATGAACACAGTGACTGAGTGTCCTAGACTCCTAGTACAGTAAGAGTAAGTAGTAACAGTAAGTAGAACTAACTAATTACAATAATCAATCAGCGATCAGAAGGAAATGGAGTGTGGGTGGTGTGTGTACACTCAGACAGTGAGTGACCGCACGCAGGAGCTAGTAGCCTATGAACACAGTGACTGTCTGACTGAGTGTCCTAGACTCCTAGTACAGTAAGAGTAAGTAGTAACAGTAAGTACAACTAACTAACAATAATCTATCAGTAATCAGAAGGAAATAGAGTGTGTGTACACACAGACAGTGAGTGAGTGCACACACGCAGGAGCTAGCTAGTAGCCTATAAACAGTGACAGTCAGTGAGTGTCCTACTCCTAGTACAGTATAACTACAATACTATTAGTAAAGGACAGCAGAAATACTGGTATAGATGAGAGAAATAAACAGAGGACAGCTGCCCACAGAGGCAAGGCCCCCCTGAGGCCTAAACCTGTAAGCTTGCAGCAGCTGCCTGTCTCTAATGTAACACACAAGCTACTAACTAAAATACAATGTCTATCTAACTAACAACAATATAGGTGTATATGGCAGGTGTAGGTGAGCAAAAACGCTAGGTAAATGATCACAATAGAGTACTTGCTAAGCCAAAGCACAAAGGAGCAACTCTCTCTCTGTACAAGTCTCAGGCAAGCATGGAGAAACGGAACATGGCGGCCGCTATTTATAGGGTAGGGGCTGGCCAGGGTCCCCCTCTGTGATTGGCTGCCGTCAGAGGGCCTGGGAGCCCTCTGATTGGCTCTAAGGACATCAATCTGGGCTATGACGCTATTCGAGCTCGGTACCGAGCTCGAATAGCGCCGTTTGCTCGAATAGCTCGAATAGTGAATGGGCTATTCGAGTGTACTCGGATAGCCCATTCGAATAGCTACAGCTATTCGGAGCTCGAATACCGAGCTCGGATAGCTGAAAAAGAGCTCGAATATTCGAGCTACTCGAATATTCGAGCTCTGCTGAGCACCACTGGGTATAGGACCTTAATTAAATACTAAACGGTTTTGCATTGGTATGCAACGATTTCATAAATTAGTTTATTAAATGGCTGTGTTGTAAATATGAACATTCAAAAATGTAAATGTCCCTAAGGTAAATCACCATAGCTGTATAAACAGGCACTTGTGAGTATGATTTACAACTTCAGCAACTGTCATCAGGGATAACATTGCAGCACACCAGAGCCTGTTTAGAGATGAAGTCTCTAATTAACTCCTTGTTATTTCCATATATCAATGTCACCATGTTGTATTGTTAACTTTTAGTCGCAGACAAGAATGAATTTATGTAAGCGCAGAGAAAAAACATACTGGAATTCCGTACACGGGAAAGATGATAAATCAGTGCTGAAAATCTCAATGTGCATAAAAGCACTGTCTAATTAGATATGCAATGGGACACAGCTCTCACAAGAAAACATTTTTTATGGCAAGTAAATGTATAAATAGAGATGAGCTGGATAGTGAAAGGCATTCTGCAGCGAATATGCTTCTTCAGCTTCTGGTTAAAGCAGTTAACACTGTCAATTAGTGAAAAAAGACTTCAGTTATCTACGAAGAGAAGTGAAAAAAAAGAGTCTGTTAAAGAGGAACTGTAGTGACATATAGCAGAATGCAGTAAATTATGCAGTCAATTATTTAGGATACCTACTTTTACAGTAGTTTTGCTTGTTTCAGCATCAGAAATACTTCTTATATGTATATATTGTTTTATATTGGTATGTCACCCCACCCTCCCAGTGATATTTAGCCTAGGCTGTTTAGATATGCGGAATACTCCTCCCAGAGCATTCTTGGAGACCAGATATATTTTCTATTGGCTTTGGAACTCTCTGTAAACAAACATTCCGCAGAGGTCACCAGACAGGAGATTATGTCACCTGAGATAAATTTCAAAATGTAAACTGGGCTGAGGAAAGATTTTACAATGGGCAAACAATAACTAAATCATTTATAAAGGAATATTGTAAAAAAATAAGCAATTTTATTCATGACGTTATTTTCACTACAGTTCTGTCACCTTGGCACTCACCACCCAACTCTTATTTAATTACCTGGAAGCAGCAGAAGACTCTTTTGAGTGTTTCTAGTCTCTACTTCCATTCTCTTTTAAATTACACTGGCGTATAAACCGAGGTACCCACTTTTCCCTCAGAAACCAGGAAAAAGTGATTGACTCGCGTATAAGCCCCCTCCACAGTAGCCAGATGTGTCCCCAGTGCAAGTCAGCCTTCCTCCCCATAGCCAGATGTGCCCCAAGGATGATACTGCTGTGTCTCAAGGCCCCACTAGATGGCGTCATAGATATGGGATACAGTGATTGCCACACATGAAGAATCCCCGATAATTGCACTGACACGTTGCTTGCACGCTTTGCTCCCCAAGCCAGGGGACACAGGTAGTCCTGAGCAGCACTCTCTGCACACCATGTTGCAGGCACTGGGGGGGGCACGGACACAGCAGGGAGCCAGTAACAAAAACCTGCCAGTAACAAAACCTGCTCCACCGTCTGTTCTGCTCCACTGACTCCCATATAAGCCAAGGGTGTAACTTTTCAGCACATTTTTTTGTGCTGAAAAATTAGGCTTATACACCAGTGTATACAGTACAATTATTAGTTCAAAAATTGAAGCTTGATCAGAACATCCAATCATTTATGAACTCAGATTAGTGATGAGCTTGTATTTTGCATAGTAATAATGTCCCTGCTAAATTCACAATTATAATGCAAAATTGTAATGCGTCATTTTAAAGTATTGCAAAATTAATTTCACACATAATTATTATTAGAATGTGTAATTCTGCATTGACAGGTCATTTTACTAAATATTTATCTGTGAAACCAATTGACTTCAATGCATTTGGTGAAAATGAATTTTCACATGCCCATACATTTTTGCATACATATTTAGGCAGCAGAATCCCCTTTTCTCACATTTACAGCACCTTTTGAACAGAACATGATGTAGAACTGCATCATATCTGTTACCAGCATTAACTGTATGTTTAACCTTCCTGGCGGTAAGCCCGAGCTGAGCTCGGGCTATGCCGCCGGAAGGCACCGCTCAGGGCGTACGTTAAAAAGGGGCGCTGGGAAAAAAGGGCGCGGGGTTTTAAACGATAAGCATGGATAACGTTTAAAAATGTATTGTACTATATTTCGTTTAAAATTAATGTTTTATAAAGTTATAAATCATTAAATAATGTGCATTAAATGGGGAATTGTAAAAACGTTAATCTTTCGTTTAAATAGTGAAACGTATAATAACGTTTAAAAAAAAATTACTAAGTGACCCTCCCTGTACCTACCCCTAACCCCTAGACCCCCCTGTTGATGCCTAAACCTAAGACCCCCCCTGTTGGTGCCTAACTAACCCTCCCTGTACCTACCCCTAACCCCTAGACCCCCCTGTTAGTGCCTAAACCTAAGACCCCCCTGTTAGTGCCTAAACCTAAGACCCCCCTGTTGGTGCCTAAACCTAAGACACCCCTGTTGGTGCCTAAACCTAAGACCCCCCTGTTGGTGCCTAAACCTAAGACCCCCTGTTGTGCCTAAACCTAAGACCCCCCTGGTGGTGCCTAAACCTAAGACCCCCCTGGTGGTGCCTAAACCTAAGACCCCCCTGTTGGTGCCTAAACCTAAGACCCCCCTGTTGGTGCCTAAACCTAAGACCCCCCTGTTGGTGCCTAAACCTAAGACCCCCTGTTGGTGCCTAAACCTAAGACCCCCCTGTGATAAGCATTAATAAAGTTTCAAAAACATATTGTGCGTTTTTTTCGTTTAAAAATAATGTAAAAAAAAAAAATTGTACTGTTTTTCGTTTAAAAATAATGTTTGAAAAAAATATTGTACTGTTTTTCGTTTAAAAATAATATGAAAAAATGTATAAATCATTAAATAATGTGTAATCATGAGAAGCAGTAATAAAACATTAAGTCTCCGGGCGCCGCTTTTAAAACGTTATTTTTCTCCGGCGCCCTTTTTTCCTATCGGGCGCCCATTAAACGATATTTATTATGGGAGTGAATGGCGGCCCCCGATTTGTCCACTAGCCTCCTGCGCCCTTTTTTACTGTTACCCCGCTCAGGCCCCGCTGGGCCGATTTGCATAATTTTTTTTTTTGCTGCACGCAGCTAGCACTTTGCTAGCTGCGTGCAGTGCCCGATTGCCGCCGCTACCCGCCGAACCGCCGCTATCCGTCGTGCCGCAGCCGCCCCCCCCCCCCCAGACCCCGTGCGCTGCCTGGCCAATCAGTGCCAGGCAGCTCTATGGGGTGGATAGGAATCCCCTTTGACGTCACGACGTCGATGACGTCGGTGACGTCATCCCGCCCCGTCGCCATGGGATCTCCTGATCGCCGATCGCCGGCGGCGATCGGAGGGGCTGGGGGGATGCCGCTGAGCAGCGGCTATCATGTAGCGAGACTTTGTCTCGCTACATGAAAAAAAATTTTTTTTAAAAAGATTTGCTGCCCCCTGGCGATTTTTTAGCAAACCGCCAGGAGGGTTAAGTAAGGGAAAATTATGTTTTCACTGATGACATTACTTTCAGATCAAGGCAGACAAGATAACTATCTAGAGAAGGGAAACCTAGGAGAAAGGTTTTTCTTGTATGTTATGCCAAACTAATTTAATTTCAAGAGCCTGTGCAGTGAACCATTTACATCACACTATGTAATCAGTCATGTTCATCATCATGGGAACCTACATAGCAATATTGCTCAAGGGTGGGTTGCCAGTATGCCTACTGAGGTCATATTCTTCCGGATCAGCTGATTTCAGTGCACGGCTCTAAGAGCCGAGCGCCAAAACTAGGCGCCTCATAGCAGCAATGCTATGCTGCGCGGGGCGCGTAGCGGTAATTCGGTGGTCTGGCGGCTGCCAGACCCCGAATTACATCTCCCTCCGAGTTGCAACAACTCGGAGGGGCATTAGTATGTAACGCCGCCTCGGAGTTTAGCTGGCAGCAGGGAGAGTCGTCATTCAGCTCTCACCATTCCGTACTGAGCGGAACCGAAATAAGATGCACCCATATTCTTCACTGCCAAGTAACTCAAATAGTGAGAAGTTATGGCTAGTAAGCAGGGGCATAACTAGAAGCCATCGGACTCCACTGCAAATTTTGGTTAGGGCCATAAAAAGTCACCTTTGTGCCTTCCCACACACAATAGTTTTAGGTAGTTTTAGGTAGTTTGTGTCCTGCCACAATTAGGAAACCTCCTAGTATTGGTAGCCAAAGGTACCCCCATTAATAAATAGCCCCTTAGTATTTGTAGCCAAAAGTGCTCCCGACTAAAGGCAGCCAGCCAAAGGTACTAGTGCTGATGGTACTGCCCCCCCCCCCCTTGACTATGGGCCCCATAGCAGCCGCGATGGCTTCCATGGTGATCCCTACGCCACTACTAGTGTAGGGATGCCATGTGCATCATCCTCATCTAGTAATTTAAAGCTGAAGTGCATACCATTGCTTTGTTACTACTGGGCTTTACTAGGTGGCTATATCCATCAATGGATACTGAACAATTTAGCAAGAGGAACTTTCTCAGCAAGAAGGCTGCTATTAAACATACTGCTCTCCCACCATAAGATATGATAAATTGGAGAGGCATAACCGTTGGTTAAAAGAAGGTTCAAAAATTGAACAATACAGGCTAAATAAATACGTTAAATAAGTTATGGGAATACTGAACTTCAGAGAAAAACTCAAACTTTAAAGTGACACTGAAGCAAAAAGTAAAACTTATGATATAATGAATTGTATGTGTAGTATGGATAATTAACATAACATTGGAAGCATAGAAGAGAGTCTCATATTATCATTTTCAGTTATATAGCATTTTTTATAACATTGCATTATTCTGTCATATTTGCAATTGCAAACCATACACTATATTTTAACCACTTGCCGACCGCGCACTCATACCGCGCGTCGGCAAAGTGGCAGCTGCAGGACCAGCGACGCAGTTCTGCCTCGCCGGCTGCAGGCTAATTGATCAGGAAGCAGCCGCTCGCGCGAGCGGCTGCTTCCTGTCAATTCATGGCGGGGGGCTCCGTGAATAGCCTGCGGGCCGCCGATCGCGGCTCGCAGGCTAAATGTTAACAATCCGCTTTGTTTACATTTTTACAACGCTGCTAACAGTAGCAGCGTTGTATCAGATCAGCGATCCCCGGCCAATCAGCGGCCGGGGATCGCTGTCACATGACAGGCAGGAGCCTGGTAGAGGCTGCACAGGACAGATCCGTTCCTGTGCAGCCTCGGATCTCCGGGGAAGGGAGGGAGGAGAGGGAGGGGGTGAATTTCGCTGCGGAGGGGGGCTTTGAGGTGCCCCCCCCCCCCGCAACACCCAGGCAGGCAGGAACGATCAGACCCCCCCAGCACATCATCCCCCTAGTGGGGAAAAAAGGGGGGCGATCTGGTCGCTCTGCCTGGTGTTTGATCTGTGCTGGGGGCTGCACAGCCCACCCAGCACAGATCAGCTAAAACAGCGCTGGTCCTTAAGGGGGGGTAAAGGGTGGGTCCTCAAGTGGTTAAACGGAGCTGTAAAAACTGCTGTAAAAACATATCTGAAGCTGTGTCTCACTGTTTTTTCGATGTATAAGTGCATCAGAAAATAGGACTGTCACTGACCCAAGGTGGGTCAGAAAGCTCAGAGAAGCTCTTTTGCATAGATAACAAGTAACGTTTCTTAACTCTTCCTGTACTGGAAACAATATGAGACTCTGTTCTTTGCTACGAATGTTCTGTTTCTTATCTGTACTACACATACAATTAATTATCTCATAAGTTAATTTTCACTTCAAATTCCCTTTAAAGACAGTGATCAGAAATTCCTACAATTTTGCATTCTGCAGCTGACAAAGTTTTTTTTTATAAATACAAATACTATTTTACACAATTAAAAGCTGGAAACTATAGACCTGTAAGTTTAACACAAACTTTGTATGAAATGTTTTAAAGTATCCTAAGGGGAGTTACATAAAAATTATATAGTGCAGAATAATCTCATTTCAGATCATCAGCATGAGTTTACTAAAGACAGGTCTTGTCTGACTCATATGTTCAGCTTTTATGAAGTGGTGAATGCAAATCCTAGATATTGGAAAGCAATATATGTAATATACTGTACCTGGAGCCTGGAAAAGCATTTGGCATTCTTCCCCGCAACAGCCAGGTGCAAAAGCTGAGGATGCAGGGACAAGCAGAAAGAGAGTGTACCTATGTGACAAGAGAACTGGCTAAGAGACACAAAGCAAAAAGTAGTTCTAAAAGCACTGAAAATGGAAAAACTGTTTACAGAGGTACTGGGTCCAGTTCTGTTCAATTTAATTATTAATGACCTAGTAGATAGAATTTCAATTAATATATTAGCCAGTTTGCCACCTTTGCAATTTTTTAGATATAACAGCACTCAGCAGGATAATGATAAAAAAAGGATGTGTACTGTATATGAGCCTTGATTCAATTAATTGAGTTTAATCTCAGTAATTTTTCAGCACTTTTAATTAAACAATTCCATAAAATCTAAGGGATTAACTGCTTACTCATCAAGACATTTAAACTATGAATTAGATAACATACAGGACTAAAAAAAAAACCAAACAGCAACCAAGTCCTTGTTGGGCCTGATCCAATTCACTTTTTCTCTTAAGTTTTCTCCTAGGTGATAGTTTCACATCTTATCAAAAGTGCTTTTAAGCCAGCAGCAAGCAAGAAAATACTCAGAATAATGTTGAACGTACTTCTTCTACTTTTTGGTACTTTTTCAATTGCAGAGTGCTGAAAAGTTACTTTAAACATAGATTACAATTTATCTCCTAGAGAAAACTTGCTGGTACACCTACACTTTGCAAAGACATTGAATATACATTTTCCTGCAAATGTTTCTTTTTCCTGAAAAGAACATAACTTTTTGTATGGATAGCGTATGCATGGTTTTGCAAATGCTAAATCCCCTCAATGATCAGTTTTTCAAAACACAGTAAACGTACTAAAATACATGTGAGAGATTAAAAAAGTAGTCCGTCATTAATCAGGACAGAAGTGCAGCGCAATAAATGACTCCTATCAAACCAAATAGACATTTTAGTAAGAGGGCTTTTAGGACCATTGTAGCCCCTCACACACTCCAATGAGTTCTGGTTCACCATGAGCTTGCTGGTTAGTCTGTACCTCTCGGTGTTACAAGCCCTACTCCATAGAGCCAAATTAATCCATACCATGCACTGATGAGGATCAAACAATCTGAAACAGTCTGTATGCATGTTGGATTATTATGGCTCTGTACAAATTAACAAGCTGACACATCATTGCATTCCAGTGGTTCTGGAGGTGTGTTTAGCTTCTTAGGGCAACAATGGTTAATTTGCATATATTCAGCAGTGATGCACTGGGAGACATCTTAAGCTCACTCCAACCTGAATTATCGCAAATTCTTTCTGTTTTAAGAAAGCAAACTTTTGTTTTCCTTAGTATTTTAGTAAGGGGGCTTTTAGGACCATTGTAGCCCCTCACACACTCCAATGAGTTCTGGTTCACCATGAGCTTCCTGCTTAGTCTGTACCTCTCGGTGTTACAAGCCCTACTCCATAGAGCCACATTAATCCATGACATGCACTGATGAGGATCAAACAATCCGAAACAGTCTGTATGCATGTTGGATTATAATGGCTCTGTACAAATTAACAAGCTGACACATCATTGCATTCCAGCGGTTCTGGATGTGTGCTTAGCGTCTAAGGGCACCAATGGTCAATTTGCATATATTCAGCAGTGATGCCCTGGGTGACATCTCAAGCTCACTCCAACCTGAATTATTGCAGATGACAGAGAATTCCATCAATCACAGTGGACAAATGGAACGCAGGAGAGGAGAAAGGGATGGATGAGCAGACTACATGGGAGGTAAGTATGACCTGTGTATGGTTATGTTGACTTTTTATTTTCAGTTCAGGTTCTCTTTAAAGGGAACCTTCTTATTCTCTTCTGGAGAAAGTTGAAGGAGAGAACCTTCACTAGATTGGCAGGGATATTAGGGATGTGCATTCAGCTTCTGAATTGAAAAGCCTGTAAGTCTATTACATTTTTAAATGATAGATTTGCATCATATTTTTGATCTTGTTGACGCCTCAACTTCCTACTTATGTTTTTTTTGTTAAACTGCCACACAGGAATGTTTGGCTTTGGATCTTGTAAAGGATTACTAAAGTGAAGTGCAATGAATTCCCATCTTTTATTTAAATCCCGTCACAAAACAGCATAAAAAGAGAAAAATGTGGTTTAAGGAGGACAACATTTGCTGTGCCACGTAAGTTTATCAGGATGTAGCATGTGCCAAAATATTTCAAAAGGGCTTTGCTCTTGCAAAATATCTTAATGATGAAAGTGAGTTTGAATGAGGAAGCCTTGCTTTGATATGAACTTAAATGTAAGATTATACTTTTGAATAAAATCACTTCATATGTTGTTGAAGGCCTATCATCTACAATATGTAAATTTACAAGATAAGATATGCAAATTTGGTAGAAATGCCTAATTTAATGAGGTGCTTTGTAGTCATTTCAGCTTTTTTTTTACTCTGGTATAGTGGTAAATACGTTTGTAACTTTTTGTAAAGTGCTATAGTAACATTACAATTTGACTAGCTGCCCTAAATTGCTACATTTCACATTTAATCATTGTGATCTATTCTGTAGTTTAAGCAGATTACACAGTGAGTGTTATCCAGTACCAGTACAAAGAGTAATAATACCTTTAGATTGTAAGCTCGCAAGGGCAGGGCTCTCTCCCCCTTCTGTGTCTTGAAATCATTATACATTTTATTCATCATGTTACTTTTATCACTGTCATTACCAATTCTGTATTTTGTATTCTGTATTTGGCATCATTTTTGTATTTTGTCACTAATTATGTATCTTGTATATTGGTGTATACCATTGTCTGTATTTTTATGTACCCCATGTTTGTTTCTTACTTTGTACAGCGCCACGGAATATGGTGGCGCTATATAAATCAACAATAATAATTATTATTATTTTCTACATCTTCTGGAAAAGGTCAGATCATATCACTTCTGTAATTTGTCATAATTAGGCTAACAAAACTGATATATGATTGGCCATAATATGTACCTGATACTCAGTCCCAATTATCTAGATGCTGCATAAAACAGTCCAACTTTTTCATATATTCAAACGCTTGCATCCAATTCACAAGAGATCCAGCCACATTAGGATGCTGACAGGTCAGCCACCACCACACTCGTTGTGTGAGACTCACTGTCTCCTCAGATCTCCAGTTAGGTCTGATAGCACCTTGTGACCATTAATACAGTGACAGTGGATGATGTAGGTAACACTGAAGTAGTAACCACAAGAGTTGAATGAGGCATTAGTTAACTTGCTATCTGCTCAGACATTTCTGGCTCAGAGGTTTAATTATATAAAGATCTGATCACATTTTCAAGTCATCATAGGCTGAGGCAGGGCCGGATTTACCGTAAGGTACAGTAGGCACGTGCCTACAGGCCCCTTACGGGACAGAGGCGGCCCTCCCACTCTGAAATGCCCTCTCAGAGCCAAAGCAGCAGTCGGCAGAGAGTAAATTGACTCACCCCGCTCTCAGCGCGATGGAGTTGTGGCAGCTCCCAAGCCAGTGTCCTTGGTGGTTGCTTTACAGCAGTAGCCTGCAGCCAGCGCCCTAGAGGATGCAGTGCTAGAGCTTAAATATTTACCGGCGGGCAACGGCGGCTACAAGAAAATGGCAGCCCGCATCCATGCAGCCTGGCAAGTCACCTCCCCACCGCCGCATGATTGGACAATGCACAGCAATGCACGGGGGAAGGATGTGGCAGATGGTGCCCAGCTGCACCGAGGCACCAACCCTCTGCACCCATGGGAGAGTGGGATGCCGAAGAGCTGATCTCAGAGGCCCCACCCCCCGAATGTCCATGTGGAAAGAGAGCAGCACAGGAAAGAGTAGGAAAATATCCTTCATCACACTCACCCCCACGGATTCTGCCTACCGAGTCCCGACCGATCTTTTAAAAGTAAGATGCAGCCCTGCTGTTTTCACTCTTCCTGCTTTCTTTTCTACTTGTTACCTGTCGCTGCCCCTTCAAGCTGTCCTTGCTGCTGCTGTGGTTGCTACTTGTCACCCCCTTCGCTGTCATTGCAGCTTACCTCTCTTCCCCCTGTCATTACAGCTTGCCGCCCTCTCCCCTGTCATTGCTGCTGGCCGCCCTACCCCCTGTCATCGCAGCTATCCGCCCTTCCCCCTGTCATCGCAGCTGGCTGCCCTTCCCCCTGTTGTCGCAGCTATCCGCCCTTCCCCCTGTCATTGCACCCGCCCTTCTCCTTGTCGTCATAGCTGGCTACCCTTCCCCCTGTCGTCGCAGCTATCCGCCCTTCCCCCTGTCGTCGCAGCTATCCGCCCTTCCCCCTGTCATCGCAGCTGGCCGCCCTTCTCCCTGTCGTCGCAGCTGGCCGCCCTTCCCACTGTCGTCGCAGCTATCTGCCCTTCCCCCTGTCGTTGCAGCTATCCGCCCGTCTCCCTGTCGTCGCAGCTGGCCACCAGTGTTGCTTGCGAATTTTCGCTTAACTTATTTTCGCATCGAAAATCCTGTTTTTGAATTCGGCAAATTTCCATGAAAATCTTCACAAATATTCGCATTTTCAACCAGCTTATGCCCTTATGCGGAAAGATTTCCGCAATAATCCGCTATATGCGAGCGCTTATGCCCTTATGCGGAAAAATTTCCGCAATAATCCACTAAATATGCACATGGTTGAACGAATACATGCGTACATTCTACCTTGCAATGCAGAATTGTATACGTATAGCAGGGCAATAATGGTAAACTCCAGTTAGTGCAGATTAAATTTATATCAGTTTTTGCAGATCATTTAAGCATCCTTTTTTTTTGTTTTTGTAAGGGAACCTTAACTCCGGGAAAAAAATAAGTTTCACTTACCTGGGGCATCTACCAGCCCCCTGCAGCCATCCTGTGCCCTGGACGTCAGTCGCGTCTCTACCGGTCCCCCGCTGTCAGCTAGTTTCAGTTTTGCCGACTTGGAGTCGGCAGCCCCCAATGCGTACCTTTGCACGCGTTCCAGCTGGTGCAGGACGCTACCGCGGGTAGTAATATGTATCCTTTATATGCGTTGCACCTGCAACACGTGTAAAGAAACATGTTACCACCCACGACACAGGATGGCTGCAGGGGGCTTATTTTTTTCCCCAGAGTTAAGGTTCCCTTTAAAGGACCCCTGAAGCCAGTTCCACCAAATCAAAATCCACAAAGAGCAATGTTCTGGGTGCTGTGACATCTCTCACAGCACCCTTCGTACATTTCTGCACCCCACCAAGTCCCTGCAATCTCTAACTTTATTTGTCTGGGCCACCCATCAAATGAGGATGAGGAGGAAGAGGCAGTTCTCCTCATCATCCCACACTCCATCCCTTCTGGTTCTACCCATTTCCCACCCAGGGATGGATCGGGGGGGGGGGGGGGGGGGGGATTTCGGCAAGCGGGTATCTTGCCCCAGGCACAGTTTGTTGAGTTCTTAAAAAGGCGGAAAAATGAATGGCAGTTTGGGCGCCAAAACCTGACCTTTAGGCGCCAAAACCTGACCTTGCCCCAGGTGCAACTTGGTCTTGATCCATCCCTGTTCCCACCTATTCTACACCCTGTTGCTGCTTATTATCTGCAAATCTATATGAGCCTCATTTACAGAGGGGGCTTCTAATCTCTGCTAATCTCAGTTTGTATTGGCATACAGTGAAAACACCTGGGAGCCTGAAATCTTACTGGTTTATAGGGGATCAAATACTTATGTCACTCATTACAATGCACTTCAAGCACTGACTTTGGGGCATTGGATTTTTGAGGGTTCTTATGTTGTTATTCTATCTCTCACAGCTACAATGAACCTACCATTACAATTATAGACTGGCCATGTCTTGGCCAGAGGGAGAACATGCAAAATTAGCCTGGAATCAAATACTTCTTTCACTTGTTGTAAGTATTTTATATACAGTGGGTTGCAAAAGTATTCGGCCCCCTTGAAGTTTTACACATTTTGTCACATTACTGCCACAAACATGATTCAATTTCATTGGAATTCCACTTGAAAGACCAATACAGAGTGGTGTACATGTGAGAAGTGGATCGAAAATCATGCATCATTCCAAACATTTTTTACAGATAAATACCTGCAAAGTGGGGTGTGCGTAATTATTCGGCCCCCTGAGTCAATATTTTGTAGAACCACCTTTTGCTGCAATTACAGCTGCCAGTCTTTTAGGGTATGTCTCTACCAGCTTTGCACATCTAGAGACTGAAATCCTTGCCCATTCTTTTTTGCAAAACAGCTCCAGCTCAGTCAGATTAGATGGACAGCGTTTGTGAACAGCAGTTTTCAGATTCTCGAATGGATTTAGATCTGGACTTTGACTGGGCCATTCTAACACATAGATATGTTTTGTTTTAAACCATTCCATTGTTGGCCTGGCTTTATGTTTAGGGTCATTGTCCTGCTGGAAGGTGAACCTCTGCCCCAGTCTCAAGTCTTTTGCAGTCTCCAAGAGGTTTTCTTCCAAGTTTGCCCTGTATTTGGCTCCATCCATTTTCCCATCAACTCTGACCAGCTTCTCTGTCCCTGCTGAAGAGATGCACCCCCGAGCATGATGCTGCCATCACCATATTTGACAGTGGGGATGGTGTGTTCAGAGTGATGTGCAATGTTAGTTTTCCGCCACACATAGCGTTTTGCATTTTGGCCTAAAAGTTCCATTTTGGTCTCATCTGACCAGAGCACATTCTTCCACATGGTTGCTGTGTCCCCCACATGGCTTGTGGCAAACTGAGAACGGGACTTCTTATGCTTTCTGTTAACAATGCCTTTCTTCTTGCCACTCTTCCATAAAGGCCAACTTTGTACAGGGCATGACTAATAGTTGTCCTATGGACAGAGTCTCCCACCTGAGCTGTAGATCTCTGCAGCTCGTCCAGAGTCACCATGGGCCTCTTGACTGCATTTCTGATCAGCGCTCTCCTTGTTCAGCCTGTGAGTTTAGGTGGATGGCCTTGTCTTGGTAGGTTTACAGTTGTGCCATACTCCTTCCATTTCTGAATGGTCGCTTGAACAGTGCTCCGTGGGATGTTCAAGGCTTTGGAAATCTTTTTGTAGCCTCAGCCTGCTTTAAATTTCTCAATAACTTGATCCCTGGCCTGTCTGGTGTCTTCTTTGGACTTCATGGTGTTGTTGCTCCCAATATTCTCTCAGACAACCTCCGAGGCCGTCACAGAGCAGCTGTATTTGTACTGACATTAGATTACCCACAGGTGCACTCTATTTAGTCATTAGCACTCATCAGGCAATGTCTATAAGCAACTGACTGCACTCAGATCAAAGGGGGCCGAATAATTATGCACACACCACTTTGCAGTTATTTATTTGTAAAAAAAATGTTTGGAATCATGTATGATTTTCGTTCCACTTCTCACGTGTACACCACTTAGTATTGGTCTTTCATGTGGAATTCCAATAAAATTGATTCATGTTTGTGGCAGTAATATGACAAAATGTGGAAAACTTTAAGGGGGCCGAATACTTTTGCAACCCACTGTATATGATTATTTCCTAGGTTTGTTGAGACGCTGTAAGGGACTCTTAAAAAAGTTTTTTTCTGCCCTTAAAATGTAGGGTGTGCAGAATGTAAATAGTTAATACCTCACTGGAATCATGTTATTGCACAGTTTTTATTATGCAAATAAAGATAAGCCCTATGGTACCTCTGGGTGACTCTAATCGTTGGACCTGTCATTCAAGTAATTTGCCTTTCTTCATACCTCTCATAGTAATTCTCAATCATTAGCCAGAATGCTGGAATCTGAAAAAATGGCTTTATGTTTAGGGTCATTGTCCTGCTGGAAGGTGAACCTCTGCCCCAGTCTCAAGTCTTTTGCAGACTCCAAGAGGTTTTCTTCCAAGTTTGCCCTGTATTTGGCTCCATCCATCTTCCCATCAACTCTGACCAGCTTCTCTGTCCCTGCTGAAGAGATGCACCCCCGAGCATGATGCTGCCACCACCACCAAGTTTTTCCATTTTTTTTGTAGATATGAATGCTACTCCTGTTTAATGCCCAGTCCAATGACAGTTAGAGTAAGTTTATTTTTGAAACATACAGAGTTAAAACTACAAAGTGATATTTGACTTACTTGGGGCTTCTTCCAACCCCTGTAGTCTTCTAGGTCCCTCACTGTTCACCCAATCCTCATCCTCGATCCACTGTGCCATTGTGTGACTTAGCTAAGTTGCGCACTACTGCACATGTGCTGGTATGGCCTCGCACCTTGTTGATTGTGCTCCAGTGGTCAGGAGCCTTTCAGACTTGTGTCTTTTCACCACCAATATATATTTATTTAAGTATTCAGTTTTCTGACATTTAGCCAGAGTGACAAGAATGTGTCTCCTCTTGCAGATTTAGGTGAATGGGTTGTTCCCAAGTGAGTGCTTCAGATGTGACACTTATTCTATAGACCTTCCCTGGAAGAATGCCTTCAAGTCTTGGCTGAGGCCTATCATACTATGTGTGATATCCCAGTGCTAATAAACTAGGAATTGGTAGTGATCCTGTCAGTCAGTGCAGACTCTTTCTCCAGTCATCCATAAGCAGGTAATAACTTTTAGCCTGAAGCAGCTTTTTAATAGTCCTCTGGTTTCTGGAGATTACATGCATGACGTCACATTATATGCTGCAGGGAGGCTGTCAATAGACCTCATCCATCAACCTCCACCATCTACTCACTTTAGTCAATCGACTTATCGAATAGAAAGCTGTTCAAAACCACAATGTATGTCACTAATGACCTATATGGGTAACCTGGCTAAGTTATATTTAGCCATGGCATCAAAAAAGTGGTTAATTCATATGATTCATATGGTAAAGGTTACTTTCTTTGCAAGACTAGAAATAGACCTTGCACAAGGTTTCCCGTGATATCAGCTTCTTTTTAAAAATCCAAATATATTTTCAAGAGGACCTGTCGTAAACCTGAGGAATACAAACAGATAAAGTACATAATCAGAGGTTCCCTGGAATGAAAGTCATGTATTAGAATAATCAGTATTTAAAAAATACAGGGTGTAGAAATAATATGCAGATTTCAGGTTTCTTTTAAAAGCTGACCTTGACCCACTCTTTGCACCTCCCAGCCTCTTATGTGATGAGTGACTCATTGACCAGTAGCGGAGTAATGAATCTCATCAACATTTCCTTTACACTTTGAATTTTACTATATTTCAGCAACCAAAATGACTGGGCAGTTAACATAAATGGATGTGCAGTATAACATCACACATCACACTTTTTTTTGTCGAGGATTGTAACAGCTTGCTTGAAAGAAACTGATCTTTGTATTGCCTCCCTAAAATCCGCACAAAAGATCCCTGATCAAATCTTATTGGTTGGCGTATACTATTTTCTGTTACTTAGTTTTAAAATGTCAATTCTTTTAATACTTTCATAAACACCAAGGCACATATGCAATTCACTTTTCCTCCAGGAATTTTTCGTGGGAGAGCTTTTCATTAAAATAACTTTTCAGCACGCTACAAATGAAAACGTGCCCAAAAACTTGATAAAAAGTTCTATCAAAACTATCTTGAGTATTTTCTTGCTTTCCAGTGGTTTCAAAGGCATTTTATTGACAAGATATGAAAGTATCACCTGGGAGAAAATTCTGCAAATTGCAAATGGGCCCAAATGTCTTATAAGGAAAAATGTGTGTGTGTATATGTGTGTGTGTGTGTGTGTGTGTGTGTGTGTCTGCATTTGTCCATGTGTCAGTGCTTTGTAGCACTGCGCAAATGCAGGGACAAGATGCAGAGACACTGCCGAGAGTCGGAGGAGGACGGGGCCAGAAGGAGCGGTAGTGTGTGCGCAAGGTGGATTACTGACAGACCTACCCAATTTTTAAACGGGCTAAGGTCACTAATATATATATATATATATATATATATATATATATATATATATATATATATATATATGTGTGTGTGTGTGTGTGTGTGTGTGTGTTTGTGTGTTTGTGTGTATATCCTATATGATAAATCCCCTGTGTCTCTGCGTCCTGTCCCTGTGTGTGTGTCCCTGCTTCCAGACTTGACAGTTTGCTGTCTGAGAACCTCACTGCATTGTGGGAAATAACAGCTTTTTCCAACTGCTAAGCAAGCAAAATCTCCCTGTGTGCATATACTTCGGACAGTGGTGGGAGACGGGTGAGCAGGACGCATCAGTATGCGCGTTGCCGGGGCTTAGTGGTTGTGGTCTAGTGCCCGCTTTTTAACAGATTGGCCTTTTTACTAATATATATATTTCCCTGTGCTGACATTAACCACCTGCAATATATATATATATATATATATATATATATATATATATATATATATATATACATACATATATATTCATATATATATATATATATATATATATATATATATATATATATATATATATATATATATATATATATATATATATATATATATATATATATATATATTTGCAGGTGGTTAATGTCAGCACAGGGAAATTGTCAGCTGTATGGCATTTATATCTCCTAATGATTATCTCCATGGTAACAGTAAGCCTGACCATAACATTTCAAATGATTAGTAAGAGATGTGACTGACTATCACTGTCCAGAAACCTGCAGATTAGTACCTCCTACTGACAATTAAAGACCCCCCTATCTCTTCACTCTTCCCGTGTGTTTTCTTGTTTTTAAATACTCAGCTAATAGTATATAGATTTTATCCAGCTTATCAAAGATGAAGGTAATTGAGGTAAAGTTAGATGTATTTTCACTAAAGCAAATTATATTTTAAGCAAAGTTGTCTATGTGCTAGTGAGTTAGAAATAATGAATACATTATAATATTTCCCCCTGCTGCATAATGCCCTATTATACAGTTTAGTGAACTGTGTTCCTCAGCACTCTACATTGGCAGGAACATTGTTTTATGGGCACTTCCATCTTGAAATGATGTAATATAAAGGAAAAAAATAACACCCAGCAGGGAAGTGCTGTGTAAGAAAGCCAACAGAGTGATGAAATAGTGGACATTATGAAATGGAGATCGATTTATCTCTTCCGAAGCTGCCAAAGAGTGCCTGTCTCTCTCTGACAGCTGTAAATTTTGTGGAGCAAGCAGAGTACATCACACTGACAGACTCAGCTTATCACGCCAATAGCTACTACAAAATGTGTACTTTTGATAACTGTAAATCTTGTGGAACTATAAATAAACTTGACACTCTGAAACTTTCCAGTTTTGACTCTTGTTGTATAATACGTCCATTTTTCTTCCAGCTGCTCAATAATGTATGAAATATTGTATCTGGAATATCATGAGAGGTTGTGGTTAAAGACTGGAAATCCATTAGAACTTTGTTTTTTTTGTTATTAAGTTTGGGATCTAACAGAGGGCATACAGTAAAAACCGGCGCCAGGGAAAAAATGGCGCATGGTTCTGAACGATATTTAGCGTTTGTGATCCAAACGCAATTTTTCGTTTTGCTAAAAACGTTTTTTTTGCAGAAGATAGGACAGTCTCTCCTCCCCAGGCTGCCTGTGGTGTGGTGGAGTCAGAGAGTGCATTGCCCGGCTGCCTGCGGTGGGGCGGGAGGAGGCAATAGCTGCCTGGGGAAAAGTGTAGCAGATGTGCGCAGGGAGTGGGGGCCAACTCCCACCCTCTGTTCCTCACCTCGGGAGCCCCCTCCTTTTAATGGCAGTCAGCGTAGCGGAAGATACAGCTGATCAATCACCGCCCGAGGCTCCGGTCTTCAGCAAACGTTAGAGCTGCAGGTCTACGCTGCCTCTTCTCTCTGCAATGCTGATTACACTGGATCAGGAAGTAGTGTAATCAGCATTGCAGAGAGAAAAGGCAGTGTAGACCTGCAGCTCTAAAGTTTGCTGAAGACCGGAGCCTCGGGCGGTGATTGATCAGCTGTATCTTCCGCTACGCTGCCATTAAAAGGAGGGGGCTCCCGAGGTGAGGAACAGAGGGTGGGAGTTGGCCCCCACTCCCTGCGCACATCTGCTACACTTTTCCCCAGGCAGCTATTGCCTCCTCCCGCCCCACCGCAGGCAGCCGGGCAATGCACTCTCTGACTCCACCACAGCAACGATGCCACCTGAAAACGGTGTATTACGTTTTCAATACATTTGAATGGCGCGCCAGAAAGTAGCTGCGGAGCTATGCGCCAGATTTTCCTGCTTCGAACAGAGGAGATTAAGCTTTTAGAATCTTTGTAATTCCTTTTTTTTATCACTTTCTGTGTCCCTTTCTGTGGCTTTCTTTAATTTCATATGGTAGTAGTGTAAAGAAGGGACCGCATTTACAGCAAAACTTTCTTGAAATCCCATCTCTTCTTGTTTTTTCTGTCTCAATATTTTTTTTATCAAAATATTACAAATAAATAAATAAATAAATAAAATAAAGATTAGTATCTCAAATTGTTAAAAATGCCTAAGGAGACATAAATATATGAAACAGCATATAAGAAGCAAAGGTTCTCATTTAATTTTTTTTCTCCTAAGTTTTCTCCTAGGTTATATTTTCACACCTCAATAAAATGCTACTTAGCCTCCCTGGCGGTAAGCCCGACACAGTGTCGGGCTAGCCGCTGCAGGGGATCGCATGGCACCGGGAGGATTTTTGGCTATACAATGTTATTTATATTCTTCAACTAGCACTTCGCTAGCTAAGTATGCCTCCGGTCTCCTCTGATCGCCGCCCATTGCCGCTGGTATACGTACCCCCCAGGGATCCTGCGATGGCGCAGCCTCCCAATCAGCTCCCAACTTCGCTATGGGGAGGATCGGAACTGCGCATGACGTCATGACGTCGATGATTTCATGAGGTCATGTCCGATCGTCGCCATAGCCACAAGTGAAGCTAATTGGGAAGCTGCGGCTCTCGCGGGATCGAGGATGGGTGAGTGTTGCCGGTAGCGATCGGGGGGTCCAAGAGGTGCCGGGGGACTTGGTGAACATAGTTAGCTAGCCTAGTGCATAAAAGCCATCCTAACTCTGGTTAAAAACTGGGCTATTAGTAACGCCCCTCCCCACTATCCTATACACACTGTTGTCTATTTGCTCCCCACCTCATGCCCCTTCTTCCTAGCCCATAAAATTATGTTTGTATTCATTCCCCTCTCTATGGAATCAAACGATAGACTCCATATCCAATACAAAAGTATCACTACCTTCTGACTTATATACACACGGCCCTGGTTTATACTTCTCTGTTAGGTCACTCTCTATACAAATTTGCTACAAATGGATGTTCATATTTTTGTACAAACTGTCCTATATAGATTACCATACAGCACTATGACGCTTCTCTATGACTCTACTTGCTGCAAATGTACTAAGAATTAGTATTGTATTTTTTATGTTTTTATGTTCTATTTGAAATGCTATTTGGTTCTAACTGTGAATGCTACCCGATTATGGGGATGTTTTATGATTTTTTATAACTTTTAATAGATGATAATATGATAGACTTATACCTGTATGCTATCCTAAGTGCCTTGTTTGTTTTTGAAGGCACAGTATTCGAGCTGAGGAAGTGGTTTTTATCGTGAAACACATTGTCAGCTAAGTGCCAAATAAAGTATCTACTTTTTAGAAATAAACTCAGTGGATGGACTACTTTCTTTGCAAGGTAGGACCTTCCATTTATTGTCTGTCTACACTTTAAGTGTATTATTTATGAACCTCTAAACTACACCCCACACTGTGTGTGACAATACCGGGCACCTCCTTAACCAGTCTACGTTTCTATCTTCACCCCTTAATTGGGGTTACCACTGGACCAAGTGGATTTTTCTCAAAAGGAGCTGCCAACTTCCGCCGACAAGGCCGAGTGGGGTCTGTACTTCCCCACATGTGATTTCAGTGGTTGCTTTCATTGCAACCCGCTCTTGTGAGTATAATAGCTCTATGTTACTTAAAGAACGTGCTCTCCTTACTTACAATACTGCACTAGATTGGGCTCCCGGTTTTCCTCCCGTCCTTTTGTCTATGCTCTCCACAACCTGAAGATTTACCTGTCCTTTAACATCAAAGTGAACTATACAAATTCTGTTTTTTCCTTTTTACCATAACTGAAAGAAGGAAAGCACAGCATCCGTCTACTTGTGTGTGTTTAATATCATTTTAATCTTGCAGGTATTTTTGGGAGGGCTGTTATTTGAAACATCATTGGAAAAAATAACGTTGAATAAGAGATTTTCAGATTTAAATAATCAGCACTATATTCATCGACAGAACGAAGGTACTAATAAGTTTTGACAGTCAAGTTTTAGATAGTTTCCCCGTGCTTGAAGGATGATTTCCATAGACAGATCAGCATGAATAAAACTTAACATGATTATGTTGGTAGGTCATCAAGCATGATTACTGAGCAATGTGACATCTCCGTGTTCCACTGTATCTGACAGCAATCACACTCCTGCTGAGCAATGCTAAAAGAATCAGAAATGAAGAGCCATTATGATGGTTTAATTTGTTCTGTGCCAGTTCCGCTCATTTTGCCATTCCTTATTCTATAGCTCCTCATTGATTTGCTGTTTACAGACCTCTTCTGACTGCGGCATCTTTGAATCAAAGGGATACGTGTTTCTGATACGTTTTGCGTAAAAGAGGAAAAGTGCTACCATTAAAAGTAATAATAAAAAAGATACAACCGTGTTAAATTAGTATGGATTCTGCAATTGAACATGTTGACAGGTTATATAAAAATCAATGCAAATATTTGTTTATGTATTTTTGATTAGTTCTTATTTTTCTGAAGCTAGCATAAAATAGAAAGGCTATGGACATCATTTCTGATCGCGTTTTTCTTAATCCTGTAAACACCTGGAAGCGGTAACACTGTCTTGGAGGGTACAACAAAGCCAGCTTGTATTAACATGAAGCATGCTTTTTTGCAAGAAGCCATCATGAGGGAGAAACAAAACTATTTTCCCTGTGGCTTGATGCAGTACATCCATGGCTATGAGATGGAGGTAAGAAGGCAGTGACATAATTATAAATCATGGGGCCCTCCAGCAAAACATTGATGCCCCCCAATATTTACAGCCTTTCCCTTGCCTACCGCTTGTGACCCTCACAGTCTGGGGGCCCATCCTATAAGGGTCATAAAATAAGTGTAGACATCGGGATCTTCACACCCATAACAAGCGTATCTACAAAGGCACATAATCTGAAGGCTGGACCCCTTTATCAGACAGAGTGAAGTAGTAATTGATGCCCCCTTACAGTTCTGAGCCCCCTGGCGGTCGCAGTGGCTGTAGTTACACCCCTGTAAGAAGGAAATATTGATGTCCCACAAAGAAACTCTTAGAAGGAGAAATGCAAGAGCTTAAAATCTATAAAAATAGGGTAAGCTCCTCTTTCTACACATCAACATACAGTCTACTTTCTTGAAACGTTACATTAAATAAAGAAAAAATCTATCTTATAAAGATCAAGGTTACACAAACACATAACATGCAAACAATGTTGAAAAAAAAATGTATACATTATATTGGGGAACGTATCCCAGAAGTATGAAGAAATTATAAGACAAAAGGTTTGAGCGGCAAGTACAAGAAACCACCAGGAAGATTATATTTTTACAATAGCATAATGTAAATAGCATGATCAAGCCAAAGAAACCCTGATTCATTAGTACCAAACCTGTCAGGTATTTCCCTGAACTAAAATGTTGCTAATGTCATAAAGTGTGGGGATGGGGAACTGTAATGATGAGAGGAAATCTATCCATCAAATGGCAGTCAGAAAGTGTTGCGACTCGTAAGGATGGACCGCCTCCACAAACACAGGACTGGTATTGGCTTTCTTTCACAATTTCAGATGTTTTTCTTTATTCATTACCTAACATGCATTGTCAACAGTGATGTTCAAGTCTCTTGCATGTGTTATGAAAACTGTATCCATATGGAGTGAGTGACTGCAGGCAACATTATTGCAAGGACTACAGACAGTACAAGACCTTTCAGTACCATGCATTTCAACACAGTTTCTCAAACGTACTTGACCATTTCACATCTAATACTGAATTCTTCTAACCTTCATCACTTCTATAATGCATCATGGTAACCTTAACCTCAAACAATCACCGACACCTAACACTACAACAACAAAATATTTGTAAAGGGATTTTCTCCCGTAGGAACCAAAGTGCATAAAAGTGTCTCGCATCAGTACATAGAGATGTACATTGTCTTACACCGCAATACACTTAACACTCCTGGCAGTTAATTAAAACCGCCAGGTTGCAGCGCAGCACTATTTTTTAAAAAAAATGTTTTTAAACATGTAGCTAGCCTAGCGCCAGCTACATCAAAGCCGCTCTGCAGCGGCATCTCCCTACCCTCTTCGATCGCCTCCGGCTATCAAGCCCATCCGGAAATCCCGTTCTGAACGGGATTTCCATGAGGTCTTCCCCCATCGCCATGGCGACGGGCGGGGTGATTTTCACCGACGTCATCGACGTCATGACGTCAAAGGGAGTCCCGATCCACCCCTCAGCGCTGCCTGGCACTGATTGGCCAGGCAGCGCACGGGGTCTGGGGGGGGGGGGGCGGCCAGCGAGCGGCGGCTAATTGTCGCAAAGCGGCGGCAAAGTGCTAGCTGTGTGTAGCAAAAAAAAATGATGAAAATCAGCCCAGCAGGGCCTGAGAAATCCTCCTGCATGGCATAGCCCGAGCTCAGATGGATGGTCTGTGTGTGATTACAAATGTATGCACACTAAAAGGAATATTAAGTAAAGTAACTCACTCCATAAACAATTGGACGCAGAATCATTTAAAGTGATGTGTACCCCCCAAGGTACTCCCCTCCCCCTCCAGCAATGGTGATGAGAGCGGGGATATTGGAAAAGGTGAATAATGGAAAACCCAAAAATGCTTTTTAGGGCAAATATGAAGGACATCTAATGATATTGTGAGACCGGGGAAGGGAGATTGGCTTGGGCCTGGCAGATGGCTCAGAGGCCCTGGGGGTGATTTGGTTGCACGGGGGGCATCAAGGCCCCTCCCCCAAGTTACTTTTGCCCCAGGGCCCCACTGTAGCTAGAACCAGCCCTGATTGTACTGTAACAATCAGCATTCAATTTTGAATGGCATCAGATTGGGCTTTCTGCATGTGGATGACTTTAGGCATATATCACGAGTGATTCCTTGCTCAATGATAGATCACCAACATGCATAGGCATGTTCAGTGGAGTAGCTAACAAGCTGTGGACCGTGGTGCAAGTTTTACATTGAGGCCCCCCAAGCACTCTGTACATAACAATTGATACAGCGAACCAAAACCCGCCAAGGACAACCACAGTGCCAGAGGTGCAAGAAGGGGATGGGGAACAGTTTGTTAATGATTATTAGTATTCAAAGCATCTATATAAGTGAATAATATTACCAGCACAGGACCAATATAGAGCTAATACTGTGGTTGAAGGTGGGCCCCTTAGGGCCCCTCTGACCCAAAGGCCCCGATATGGTCGCAACCTCTGCACCTCCTATTGCTACGCCATAGGGCATGTTAGAGCTTGAGCATATAGTTGATACACTATAGTAAATATTTACTGGACATGATAAGCAGTATTTGTATCTAAAGTTACATGATGATGATGATGATGTTATCCATTCAGTCATATCTGACTTTTGGCGATTCTATGGGTTAGTTCTCTCCATGCTGTCCGATTTTGTACCATTTCTGCCAGTTGCCTTAAGCTCTAAGTTACATAAAACACAGTAAATAATATAAAGATAAATTCTTGTTAGCTGTGTAATCCTGGCGTGTTATTTTTTATTTCTTTGCTATATGCATGACATGCTTTCAGTCTCAGGTTAGTATGCATATACTGTCTCTGCCATACCTCGCCTCACCTAGAATTCAGAATCAGCTTATTGAACTGTCTTTCACCTACTGCACTACTGAGTCTATGAAAAACTTACTAAACTTATTACAGGATTTTTACAGAAGTTCTGTAAATGTTTTTCTCCATTACTCTTTTCAAATCGGTCACAGAAAGTTATATGTTTTTGCTGCGATTGTGACACTGTGATTTCTCTTAGGAACAAGTGCAGAACGGTGTATATTTCATCATTAGTCAAACCGATGTTGTCCTTGGTGCATTCTTTGGGAAATACATCACTGCGCACACAGGGACCACATCATACGCTCACATCAGCCCATAAATACTGCAGCAGCAGGAGGGCCCAGGACTCATTACAGTAAACACTGGCACGATTAAAGTAAATTGACTGTAAAATTTTATACTGAAAAACATAGCCATGCAGTTTAAATCTAAAGACAGATTGAGAACAGTGGTCAGGAATTCACTAAGAGTCACCTCATTACCTGCCATATGTTAGGCTTAAACATAGTTAAGAACCTTTTTTCACTGAAATGAAGACAGCTTTTTGTTTACTGCATTCCTATATAAACCAGTAATTTAATTCTGTGGATTTTATGTCAACATATAAAAACTGATAGTTTCGGATTCATAAAAATTGCAGAGGGTGGCCCTAATGTGGCATTTCTAGGTTTACCATTTTAAAGCCTTGACCCCACCTAATTGAAATTGGCTCAGAGTCTTGTTTTTTATAGGCATAAATGAAAGGATTGTTACGCCGGGTAGGAAGTGATGGTGAAACACCAGGATGCTGGACTATAAGAACATGGCATAGAAATGGAATGGCACATTTGATGCAAATCTTGATGTCAGTTGTATTCTCTTTGCTTTTGTACAGTGTTGCTGGAGGACACGTCGAGGAACATCAATACACTGCTAAGTCATAAAGATCTTGGCTGGATGTAAAACAGATGCCGAGAGATACAATAAAAATAAAACATTTCTGACTAAAAAAAGTTTGCAGGTTAGAGTGGATTTTCAAGTTCACACACAAGGCTATGACATTCAGAGCATGATCACCTGGGCAAAGAGTGCTTATGTGCTTAATATTCATATTTGTGCATCTTTAAAGGATACTAGTGGTAACCCTTATCCAAAAAAGTATTACTCACCCAGGGTTTCTTCCAGTTCCTAGAAGTTTATCAGGTCCCACGCCGAAGTTCTGCTCCAGGCTGCCATTGTTCCCTCAGTACAATCGCGACCCGCGGCTTAGTCATGGTCTTCTGCGCATGCACACCATGCACCTCTTGTAAATAATTTAAGTAGGCCTCAGTTATTTGGACTGAGTTTTAGGTAAAAGGCTTGTTCGCAGAGTATACCTTTAAATAGAGGTTTTCGTGATGCAGGCAGAAGCATCTCAGTGTCTGCTTGAAGCAGATGATACAAGCAGATACTGAGAAGATGTTCCTAGTCCAAGGTCTTAGGCCTACACTGCCCCAGACAAATGGACTACGGCAACAATCAACATGGGCCATATTTATAAAATATAACATTCCTGCAACTAGGGCATAATATCTTATAGAATATTAATCGGGTAGGTGTGTGTCCTGACATCACAAGGGATCTGAACCAATCATAGATGGATCAGATGGGGTCAAATTTAACTCTTTCTGGTTCATATAAAAGCCACAGCCGGAGTATGGAGTAGCACTTTTTCTGTCTTGCTATCTGTCCCTGCTGGCTTAAACCTTTATATAATCCATTTCTGTTCTGATATGATATATGCTGTACATAGGTAGTCTAGATGATGTAACTTAGTATAGAAAGAAGATGACCTGATTACCTTCAACAGGAAGGTGATCAAGAGCTTGTAACGCAAAGGGACTTAAAGAAGAATTTGCTTGGCTAAGATATGATGAACTGTATCTGTATATCTGTGTATTGAATAAACAACGTGTACTTTGAAGACGACTGAGAACGGTCTATCTCCAATAATGCTTGCTGTGTGAGAGTCAAGTTATCTCACAGTCTGTGAGGTGCAACTCTAAGAAGTTGCTGGTGTCGAAGCAAAAAGGTGAATTTTAACAGTGGTGCCGTTAAACCCTTCACTGTCTAGCGAAACAGGCAGACAAGGGCCAGGGGCCGAAGTTTTCAAGACATTCCACAGCGAAACAAGCGAAATAGAAGCAGACTGGAAAGCTTATCAAGCTGATAAGTGGTGTGCGTGAGCCAGCACACGGGCTGCAGTTCGAGGAAATCAGCGGTGAAACTCTTGGACGTTAAAATTAAGCTGCAGGTGCACATGCAGTTAAAAGCCTAAACAGAATCGCGAGTTGTGGGAACACTCCAAGGCTGGCTGGCTGGCAGCGGGAGAAACCGATCCACTGAGCAGAGGGGGGCTCGCACAGGAGCTCCAGGTGTGTCCTATCAGAAGTTTTGTGGGAAAGTTGCTACAGCTGATCGAATTGGCAAGCAAAAGAAGTCCGCTGAACAAGGCAAGTGTGGTTTACGTTGTTATATTGCATTATCTTTATTGTATTTGGAGTTGTACAAGGAGTTGATAATGCATTCTGTGTTATGTGCAGCTGCTATGTTAGGTTGGAGGCTGCGTATTTTTCCCCTTCCCGTGAGGATGGGGGGAAGGTCGGTTGCAGCACCGGTGTAGAGCGTACAATGTGCAGGGGAGGATTTCTTATGATTTAATGTTCCTGTGTTGCATGTTACGGTTTAAATAGTAGTTATATCCACATTTGTCACAGGCATGTTTTCTTTCGCTGGTCAGATGTTAATTGTTTTTTTTTCTTTTCTTCTTTTGTCTTTCTCTCTCTCTTACTTCACAGAGAAGGTCTGGAAAGTATGCCAGATGTGTGCGTAGTGTCCCCCGCAGCAGAGATAGGTGGACATGGGGGAGTGTAGCGGCTGATGGATGTTCGTCTCAGAATAAGTTTGTAACTGGGATGGTAACGGTTAAGGTGTTGTTTAGAGTTATACAGCAATGGTTTTTGTATGAGAAGAGGACACAGCACGCTCTAGTAGTTCTGAGTTATGTCTGAGATAAGCGGGTGGCTGCTTTTGTGGAGAGATTCGCACGTCACTGGGGATTCTAATGTATGAAGCAGCTAGCACAGCTGGGACGGGGTTTTTCTAAGGTTTTTGCAGGCATCCGAGAGTGTATGTAGCGGAATGCTGATTTTCTGCAATGTGTAATTATGCTATATGTAACTAGGCATAAAATGTTTGTTCTGTTTGATTTTTTTTCTTCCTAATGTGTATAGGATTAAGAGGTTGCTATGGGAGATTGTATAGCAGCCATCTTAGCTGGCAGTCCAGGACTCAAAATGGCGGCATTGGGGAGGGCCCACCCCCCACCCCCACCCCCCACCCCCACGAGTCATGGCCCCCACGAGTCATGGCCCCCACATGTCATGGCAGGGGGGAGGAGGGGCTGGAGGATCCACGTCATGTCAGGCTGTGCTCACGGCAACGGGCAGAGCAGCTGAGAGGAACGGATGGTAGAGATAATGAGATATTCTACTTAGTATCTCGGATCCCGGAGTATTTCCCCAGAGCCTGGGTCCAGGGAAAGGAATGCCAGAATATGGCATTTTAACTGCATGTGCACCAAGCAGTTGCTGTGAGACTAGCATGGTCACAGATAGGAAGTGTTTCCCAGCTAGGGGCATGGAGACATCAGATATTTCCCAGGGAGTGATTTGCAAGCGCAGAGCAGATCAAGGAAGTATCTGTACTGGGTTACTTATGGGATTATTCCTTTAAGTGAGGCACCTTAACGGGTGGTGCAGCATGAATTCCCAAGAGAGTAAAAGGGAGGACAGTGCATCAGTGGGTGCTGGAGTTGGAAAAAGAAGGGAGTTGACCAATCCAGGTATCCGTCACCGCGGCTGCAGAGTGGTAACGTTTTTTCCATTTTTTGTCGTGGACAGGGCCAGAGCTTGACAAAGAGGTCAATGCAGGGCTGGGACTGTTTGTGCGTTTTTCTCGTCCACTGATTGGTCAAATATTTTTTTTCTAACTTCTACCAAGTGTAGCACAAAGAACAAGAACTGGCAGCAGTTCATGGGGCAATTATAAAGATGAAGGAATTGCCATTTACACAGTGACAGTGTATCAGTACAGGTTTGCCATATGACTACCTACCAAGTGGGCATTCAGGGATCTGCATACAGGCATATGACGCTGGAATGCTTAGCCCTGCGCCCTGTGTCGTTTAAGTGCAAACATTGGTCAGAGGGTACAACTCACAGGACTTCTAGTAGAGCTGTTATCGCAATGAAGTTCTAGGTAAGAAAATGTGAAAATGAGCAAGAGCATTGCAGGCTCACCTGCAAAGCAGCAACAGGTGTGTGGCATCCGTACTCTGGGCATACGACAGCCGCGTATGTACAGAAGGGGGGATGTGGAAAGAGCTTGCAATGAGGTGAGAGCTTCCAATGGTGAAGTCCGCGGGAGCATATTTTAAACAGGTAAGTACTTAGGATAGTACTTAGGTAGGGGAGAGAAGTTTAACTCCAATCTACCAAAAAGAGTAAACAGAGTTCATGAGAACCATAAAGCAACGAGATCAATTACGGTATATATGGATCAATTTAAATTGTACAGAGTACAAGCCGCAGGGCGAAACCCAAATCATTAACCTATTTCGGTTCCTGGACGTAGAAACTACGTCCAGGAACCATGCGCGCCACCGCGCGCTCCCGTGGCCGATCGCGCGCGTGCACGCGCACTCCCAACCGCGGATTCGGTAGCCACGGAATCAATGTATCGGGCTATGGTGCCCGATCACTGATTCCTCTTCCCCGCTGAAAAAGCGACAGCTTCTCTCGGAAGCTGTGCTTTTTCTGGCCGTTTCCTCCCCTCTGCGTCACTCTAAGCGTGTGTTACGCTTAGAGTGACGTCATGTAAACAAACTCATGGCCGCCATCTTGTGGCCAAAAAGTAAAACTACAACTAAAAGTAAAAAAAATTTAAAACAGCACACAATTACATTATAAAACTATAGTTTACATCCCACCCTCCCAAAAATACCAAAATAAAATGTTTAATATAAAAAAAAAACATTCCAATAAAAAAAAAACATGTAAATATTTACCTAAGGGTCTAAACTTTTTAAATATCGATGTAAAGATGAAATATTTCTATATTTTTTTTTATTTTAAACTTGTAAATAGTGATAGATGCAAAACGGAAAAAATGCACCTTTATTTCCAAATAAAATATTGTCGCCATACATTGTGATAGGGACATAATTTTAACGGTGTAATAACCGGGACATATGGGCAAATACAATACTTGAGTTTTAATTATGGAGGCATGTATTATTTTAAACCTATAATGGCTGAAAACTGAGAAATAATGATTTTTTCCGTTTTTTTCTTATTCTTCCTGTTAAAATGCATTTACAGTAAAGTGGCTCTTAGCAAAATGTACCCCCCAAAGAAAGCCTAATTGGTGGCGGAAAAAACAAGATATAGGTCAGTTCATTGTGATAAGTAGTGATAAAGTTATAGGCTAATGAATGGGAGGTGAACATTTCTCAAGTGAAAACGACGGACCGCGAATGGGTTAATAAGAATTGATTTGTTTGTATTTCGATTTCAGGAGTTTGGCAATATGGAAGCAAGAGAGCTGAGGTGCTGGCAGCCGAGACAGAGATGTCAGTCGGATAAACAAAAGGTTCCAGATGACAATCCGAGTTTGGAGAACAGCGAGATTCCTGAGATTGGAAAGAGACTAAAAAACGAGATTTCGGAGATCGGAAAGAGACTAAAAAAACTGACTGAGCAAAGCATAATGCAAATTGCTAATGTTTTTCTTTCCCAAGGAGGTGCTTTTATAATGAAGAGTACCGTGCTGATGGTGATCCTAGGCTGCCATTGCATCCTAGGAGACCGAAGAGAGGACATTCTCATGAACAATAAGGGGTTAATGAGAACACAAGGTCCAAGCATGTTAATGTTTGGAGAAAAGGTACTGATCCTTTCCCACCTCCCTCTGATTGGCACAGATGGACCAATCAGGGATGGAGGAAAAGAGCACTTGTGCCAGGTGGAAACAAATTTCATGGCACAATGTTGGTGAAAGGTCTGAAGGGTCAGGTGTTCTGGAAGTTTGAATTTAACGGCAGTGTAAATCTGCTCTTGAATGTCACACTCCCAGAATCGATGCACCGATCAAAAGTTTTGTTAAAAGGTACAGTGCAGTACAATGGGTACATGCAAAAGGTGGAGTGTGTGATTCGGGGGTACCTTGTCTTGGTTATCCATAGTGAGATGGTTCCAGATTGGAGAGGAACGAGCAGGAGGCGTCAATTCTCCTACAGGAGAGACGCAGCGGACAACCTCACACTCTGGGGTTACCAACAGAGGGTGTCTCTGAAACAACTATACACACGTAAAGGCTGGAAAGCCGAGGGTTTGTGGTTCTCGAAAAACAAGAAGTAAAAATCGAGATCAAGCCACATTTCCAGGTGACAAAGAGGGTGGGGAAAGAGATCCCGGGGGAGGGAAAGCCAACACAGGGAACCCCATTCTCACTACACGGGTCACAACAGGGGACAATACTACACAGTCCATATGCAGCCACTTATCCTCATGCTAGTTGGGTAAGTGAAGAAGTACTCTTAATTGAAAGATTGCAGAGAGTACAGGCTTCCCGACCTCAGGTACACATTTTGCCTCAGGACATAAGGGGGGAAGAGGTCCAATCAGGACAGTTGGGGACATATTTTGTCAGCGAGATGCTAAAAGATCCTGTACAACTGAGATTGGACAAGGAGAGGTTTATCGATTTTTCTGGAGAAGGATCTTTTGCATGGAAGCTTCGAGATGTTTGGGTGAACAAATGGAAAGGGTGCAACACTTCTTTACGCACTGATACTTCCTTAGTTTCTCAAACCATGTCTTACACCATGATCTGAGAGGTCAACATTTTTTGGTGCTAGACGGGGAGGTGAAACAAGTAGAGTTGCCCTCATACGGGCAATTCTCACAGAGGTACCTGTGTTTGCCCGGGGCAAGTCAAATTTAGTGAAGAAGCCTGCTGGCTCAATAACACAGAATGCGAGGCTACCATTCAAAAGCTCCGCCCTGAAGCCAAACCGATAGTTCTGGTGGCTGAAGGAAAGGTTTGTTTTTTAAACATAATGTCTAATGACACATTCAAGGTACATTTTCATAATTGTTCTGATCAGGTAGATTTTTCGAGGGGAGCTTATTGTATGAGCAGAGATCCCATATGGATCAAGTCATCCAAGTTTGATGACGTCATTCCTCAAATTGTTAAGAGAACTCTAAAGTTCAAAGCTTCAGGGGGAGTTCCCATCCTGAAAGATAACACGACATGGGACAAATGGGAACAGGTTTTGACCCAAGATGACCACACTTTGTTACAACGGTTAAACAAACAGAACACTAAATTAGAGGTAGGATTTCACCATGATCCAGGTGATCTTAACGGGGTAGAACACAAATATAAGCAGGTGAGTTCCAGTCTGTCCTGGTGGAAAAGGTTTCCGGCGATGTTCCAGGGACACTCGGATTGGGCCTCTGCAGTTCAAATTTCTTCCTACACCCACTGGTCGTCGGGATGGGGATGACAACTTTGGGCATCATTATCCAGGTGAGGTTGTGTGTTAAATTACGCAAAGCAAATTAACCTGGTCAAGAGATTGGTACCTCATAAACAATCTCATGAACCAATATTTCAAATTAAGTGATATAAGGGGTTACGGGTATAGGTGTAGCAGTACCTATGATGGAGCTGATTGTATAAAGGCGTTCCTTTAGAAGGCACCTGGCACTGCTCTGTCATGTAACAGACAAACAAGTTTCACTTTTCTGTGATCATGCAAGTTTGTGAGTGATACGCAAGTGACGCAAATGCTGAGAATGTGGTGTAGAGGGACTTAGAAGTAGGGCATTCCCAGATTGCCTGGTTACAGGAAGACCAAGAGGTCTTGCCCTCTCTCCCAGGGATAACGGCGTAGAGCAGAGAAGTTGTGTAAACACGAGCATCGAAAAGTGAAACATACAGAAATGAAACCAGGTACTGCTGGGTTCAGAAGCTGGGATCTGCGGAAGTAGGCCTCAGTTATTTGGACTGAGTTTTAGGTAAAAGGCTTGTTCGCAGAGTATACCTTTAAATAGAGGTTTTCGTAATGCAGGCAGAAGCATCTCAGTGTCTGCTTGAAGCAGATGATACAAGCAGATACTGAGAAGATGTTCCTAGTCCAAGGTCTTAGGCCTACACTGCCCCAGACAAATGGATTTATAAAATATAACATTCCTGCAACAAGGGCATAATATCTTATAGAATATTAATCGGGTAGGTGTGTGTCCTGACATCACAAGGGATCTGAACCAATCATAGATGGATCAGATGGGGTCACATTTAACTCTTTCTGGTTCATATAAAACCCACAGACGGAGTATGGAGTAGCACTTTTTCTGTCTTGCTACCTGTCCCTGCTGGCTTAAACCTTTATATAATCCATTTCTGTTCTGATATGATATATGCTGTACATAGGTAGTCTAGATGATGTAACTTAGTATAGAAAGAAGATGACCTGATTACCTTCAACAGGAAGGTGATCAAGAGCTTGTAACGCAAAGGGACTTAAAGAAGAAACTGCTTGGCTAAGATATGACGAACTGTATCTGTATATCTGTGTATTGAATAAACAACTTGTACTTTGAAGACGACTGAGAACGGTCGATCTCCAAAAATACTTGCTGTGTGAGAGTCAAGTTATCTCACAGTCTGTGAGGTGCAGCTCTAAGAAGTTGCTGGTGTCGAAGCAATAAGGTGAATTATAACAGTATTCTCTTTGCTTTTGTACAGTGTTGCTGGAGGACTTGTCGAGGAACATCAATACACTGCTAAGTCATAAAGATCTTGGCTGGATGTAAAACAGATGCTGAGAGATACAATAAAAATAAAAAATTTCTGACTTAAAAAAGTTTGCAGGTTAGAGTGGATTTTCAAGTTCACACACAAGGCTATGACATTGAGAGCATGATCACCTGGGCAAAGAGTGCTTATGTGCTTAATATTCATATTTGTGCATCTTTAAAGGATACTAGTGGTAACCCTAATCCAAAAAAGTGTTACGTACCCAGGGTTTCTTCCAGTTCCTAGAAGTCTATCAGGTCCCACGCCGAAGTTCTGCTCCAGGCTGCCATTGTTCCCTCAGTACAATCGCGACCCGCGGCTTAGTCATGGTCTTCTGTGCATGCACACCATGCGCCTCTTGTAAAAGTGCTCCTATGGCTGGGAGCGCTCTTCACTTGCGCAGTTCAAGTGTTTGTGAACAAAGCAATCATCAGCTCTTAATGAATTATAAAGCTAGCATTAAAGGTAGGGAGTAACTACAGGGGAGCAGCCACTGCGACTGCAGGGGACCCAGAGGTGTAGGGGGCCCAACTACTAACCTTGCCTCCCTCTGATACTCCAGATCAGGTGTTTTTGTGGCTACATATATTTTGCGTGTGAAGATCCTGATGACCACACTTGCTTTATGACCCTTGTAAGATGGGTCCTCAGACTGTAAGAGCAAGGGTACGGATGTGAACATTAACCTCCTTAGCGGTAACCCCGTGCTGGACACGGGGTAAGCCGCGCAGGAGGATTTCTCAGGCCCTGCTAGGCCGATTTGCATAATTTTTTTTATATACAGGCAGCTAGCACTTTGCTAGCTGCGTGTTACCTTCGATCGCCGCCGATTCGCCGCTACCCGCCACATCAGAGGGTACCCCCCCCCCGAGACCCCGTGCGCTGCCTGGCCAATCAGTGCCGGGCAGCGCTGAGGGGTGGATCGGGACTCCCTCTGACGTCACAACGTCGGTGACATCATTGCGCCCGTCGCCATGGCGATGAGGGAAGCCCTCATGGAAATCCCGTTCAGAACGGGATTTCCTGACGGGCCTGATCGCCGGGCGATCGGAGAGGGTAGGGGGATGTTGCTGCTCTGCAGCTATCATGTAGCTAGCGCTAGGCTAGCTACATGATTTTAAAAAAAATTATTTTAAATAGTGCTGCGCTGCCTCCCTGGTGGATTTAATTGACCGCCAGGGAGGTTAAGGCAGATCCCATCAAAATTTTGCTGGGGGCTCCATGATTCGAGTTACATCACTAATTAAGGGCTAGCAACTGTCTAACGTCAGGACTGGTTCTCTCATGAAGCAAGGTGAAAAATTTGTATCAGGGGCAGAGATTTCAGGGGCAGCATGTTTGTACTGTGTGTACCTTCCTGAGGAGGAATGCAGTGACTGAGGATGAGCAGTTTGTTTGACACAGACTCACGGCCAGCCAGTGTGCTATTGTGTTGAGCTGCAGCATGTCATGTGAGAACATTAAATGAAGCAGAGTAAATTGCTGGATTCTGTGCGATCATTCCAAATTGGGGGGTGCATCCTCACAAGTTTGTCTCAGGCAGCAAAAAGTCTAGAACCGGCCCTGTCTGATGTATGTGAACATTTTACATGTGAACATTGTATTTTAACATTGTTAAAATAAATTTTTAATATATATATATATATATATATATATATATATATATATATATATATATATATATATATATATATATAAAAAATACAATGCTTAGTGATAATTACCTTGCCAGTCCTATGAAAACAAGCTTAAGGTGCCCATACATTATAAGACATTTCCCGGTATAAGATTATTGCCCCAGCATGCCGCCTGATCATAATTTCGATTGATGTCATAGAAATTGACCAATGTTACTTATCATACAGGATGTCTTTTTACTGGTCGAACAGGTGCACAGTGTCTATATGGGGGAGCCTAGAGCTGGTGATGTGTCCTGCTGCTGTACTGCTATCCCTGTGACCCCATGCAGTGTATAAGTGCAGCAAAGCGTTCTCACACTCACCCCTCCAGCCACTGGGCTCCTTCTTCTGTGCTGCTGTCATCTCATGGATAGTGCCCATAGTGACCTGGCGTCAGTGTGTACATACCCATGTACATTGCTAGGCCACATGCTATGGGCACCAGGAGAAAATGGTTAGAATGGAGGAGGGAGCGTGCTGACTGGAGAGGTGAGTGTGGCAGCATTTAATGGCGCTAATACTCTACATGGGACCCCAGGGAGAGCAGTAAAGCAGAAGGGGGGGACACCTGAGGGAGTGGTGGTAATTCATTCTTAATAAATTTCATCCTGAAATCTATTAAAATAGGAGTGCAGGGTCTGGCAGTGATAGATCCCTTTCGGATCACTCTTTGATAAATTTTTATCTTTCCAACCTTCTTTTCTCCAGATCCAACCAGTGAATTTAGAGGTGGGAAGTGTTGGTTAATAGCAGAAATAGGGGTGGATGAGTGCTAAACTTATCATCTGCTGTACCCCAGGTAATAAGACATAATGCTCAGCTCTGAATGCTGGTTTCTTGTTTACTATTACTAATTGTATAGCATTTTTATTTAAAAAAAAAAACAACAAAAAAAAAACATTGTGATGCTCCGCTGTCTGAACAATAACAGCCAACCTGGTCCATGACATGGGGTAACATGGCTTCGCTATAGGGCAGTAAGCTTTCTCCTCTCTTGCAAACACCCCCTGTCCATGTCAAGGAAATTATGCTCATCACCTTCTCATGCTCAAGAAGGCAGGGGTAATAGACCCAAGGGGGTAACTTGGCTAACACAGTATCCCCCTTCAATGAAAAGGCTTCCAGATATCCAGGCCCTCCACCAGAGTTATACCAGGGATTATGGAATGAGTGGCATAGCTAAGGAGCTGTGGGACCCGATGCAAGTTTTACATTGGGGCCCCCCAAGAACTTTATACATAACAATTGATACGGAGTACCAAAACCTGTCAATGGCAACTACAGTGTCAGAGGTGCAAGAAGGGGATGGGGAACAGTTTGTTAATGATCACTACTATTCAAAGTATCTATAGAAGTGATTATTACCAGCACAGAACCAATAGAGAGCTAATACTGCAGTTGAGGCAGGGCCCCTCTGGCCCCTCTGGCCCAAGGGCCCTGATGTGGTCGCAACCCCCCTATTGCTACGCCCCTGATGAGTACTACCTTCCATAGGGTAAAGAAAAAACTGTTTTACTAAAAAGTTTCCTGAAGAAAAAAGTAGTTGCTTACTGTCCATTTTTAATAGATTATGATGTGCAGAATCCACATCTAATGAACTGTCCTAATAATTGAGATCATCTGGAGCTTTCTGTTAATTCCATAAAAACCCAGACACTCTATCCACTTCACTGGACTATGGTTGCATTGCTGAGAAGGGAGGGGAGCCTTAGCATAAGCATCTAAAATGTCCCACTCAGTCAGTTGATATGGATCTTCTCAAGGGGGATTCACAGTCATCAGTTTAATAATCTAAAGTCCCTGGAGAAGATTCAAAGATGCTTCAAATTGTGGTTTCTTTACTTCAGGCCATGGCTCTCTCTCTCTGCACTCTGCCACTATAGTGAAGATTTAGAGGACACCATCAAAAGCATTGTTGAATCTCTTGATTATGTGTCCTATGGGTCCATTTTAATGACCAATCAGAAACCCTCCAACTATAAGGCTCCCCTCACACTGGGAATCACAAAACATGATTGTAATCACCCAATTGCCACAGAGTAATCCCATATGAATACATGTGTTACAGCTCTTTGCTGATCGCCGGTGATCACCAAAGTGCAGAAGTGTGAATGGGGCCTAAAGATTATTAAGCTTTTTCTTGTTGATGCATTCAGTTAATTAATTGACTGGAAATAAAAAGCTTTAATGGAGATCGTTTCTATTTTATCCTATGTACATTTGAATTTTTTCTCAAAAGAAACAGACTAAAATGTTTAAAAAAATGTTGCCACTTTTGTGTGTAGTTTTATGTGATGTCATTTGAATCAATTTGTTTGGTGGCATTTTAGTTGTTTTTTCAATTAAATCAAACCATGAAAAATGTTGAAAGTGTAATCCATATTATACTTCTGTTGTGGGAATTGCATTTCTCCTGAAACCTGTTATTTCAATCAGCTGTAAGTAAGCTTAACTTACAACAAGGGGGTTACAGGCAGGGCCACTTTCAGGTAAAATAGGACCCTGGGCAAAAATTAATGAAGGGGCCCCTTACTGTTTCATACCATAATGACAGTAAACTTGTGACCTTTACAGACCCTGACTTGTAGGGCCCCTAAGGAGGTTGTAGCCCAGGGCTATTGCCTGGTTTGAACCTTTGTAAGCATCGGCCCTGGTTACTGGGATTATACAAAAGAATCATCCCTTTCAAAATATTCACATTTTGTTGCTTTACAACCTTAAATGAGAATACACATGCACACATACTGTACATAACCCCAAAACACAGAAAAAGATTACAACTGTATTTACTTAATACAAGTTGTAACAGTCAAATGAAAGATTTAACAACATAAAAAAAAATGAAAAACAGAATCACTGATCTGGATAAAGATTCACCACGTCTTAGTACTTTCTATAATCATCTTTTTCTTTAAAGGGGCGCTATGGTGAAAATTTCTGCCATAACCCTGTTATCATTTACCTAACATTAGGAGCTTCAGATGCCAAGCAGTTTATTTGTTTTAAATGTGTCCTTGACAGGTTACACAGAGCAGATGCAGGTATCCTTCCCGATGCATCTTGAAGCTAAGTGACGTATCATCCCCCTCTGCTAAATCAGGCTGAGTTTAACAGCTGATTTTTTCCGCGCTCTCTCTCTCTCTCTCTGGTGTATGGGGACATGCAGGCTGTGTGCTGGGGAAGTTCATAGCACTGCAAACAGAAGTAGCCAAGTGAGTCTAAACGGGACTGTAAAGTCATTTACCTTGCTTATTTGTTTATCTAACATCTTCAACATTCCAGCTTCAGCAGAGAGAGAGCTGTTATGGAGCAGCCCCAGTCAGCAGAGGAAGGGGGGATGGGCAGAATCTCTGCATGAGCGCCGTATAACCTTTTCAAGCATTTAAAAAAGCAAAAGCTGCTTGGTTTTTGATGCTCCTAATTTAGGTACATGCTAAGAGGGTTATGCCAGAAAAACAATTTTCATTAAAGTGCCCCTTTTATTACAGCCTTGAGTCTGTTTAGATACTTTTCTACCAATATGACCTCTCTGTGCAATATTTGCCCACTTTTTCTTATTCAGGCTCAGCCAAATTAGATGGTGACCCTTAGTGGACTACAACCTACAAGTCAAACCATTTATTTTCAATAGAATTTGAGTTGGGACTCTGACTAGGATACGTAACTACATTCACTTGTTTTCTCCTTCAGCCACCATGTATTCAATTTTTTCATGCTTCAGGTCATTATTGTGTTAGTAGGTGACTCTTCTTCCCACTAATCACTTTTTGTGTGTGTGCAGCAGATTAGACAGTGGTTTGTCTCATTCATTTTTCCTTCTACCGTGACTTTTGAGTGCCTGCTGCAAGGAAACAAACCCTAAAGAGGATGCTACCCTCTTTATGCTTTACTATAGGTATGGTGAGCTATGTTGCTTTTCTGCCAGATACAGTATACTAGTTGCTATTGAGATAAAGGGATACTGTAGGGGGGTCAAGGGAAAATGAGTTGAACTTACCCGTGGCTCCTAATAGTACCCCGCAGAAATCCTGTGCCCGCGCAGCCGCTCACCGAAGCTCCGTCCCCGCCTCCGGTTCACTTCTGGAATTTTAGACTTTTAGACTTTAAAGTCTGAAAACCACTGCGCCTGTGTTGCCATGTCCTCGATCCCGCTGATGTCACAGGAGCGTATTGCGCAGGCACAGACCATACTGGGCCTGCGCATTATGCTCCTGGTGACATCAGCAGGATTGAGGACACGGCAATGCAGGCGCAGTGGTTTTCAGACTTTAAAGTCTGAAATTCCAGAAGTGAACTGGAGGCGGGGCCGGAGCATGGGTGTGTGGCTGCGCGGGCACAGGATGTCTGCGGGGGACCATTAGAAGCCCCGGGCAAGTTCAACTCATTTTCCCCCGACCCCCCCTACAATGTCCCTTTAAATGATTCTCTATTTTGGCAAAGATCAGTTTAGATATAGGGTAGCCTTGTTTGAGGAATGTTTATTTTTCTTGCAACCCTCCTATACAATCCACAGACCTTTGTATAACACTTGTGACGTTGTTACATTCACAGAATGAACACTCTATGGCATAAATTGTTGTAATTACTTGCAACTACTTCAAAGTTGCCAGAGGCCTTTTGGTAGTCTCTAGTTTTGGTGTTTGAATTTGGCACCACGTGGTTTGGAACCCAAAAACATGCATTCACTACCATTTCAGGCCGGAAAAGCAGGATGGGGTACATTTTCATTAAACTCGGATAATTTTAGGAAGCATCAAAGTTAAATGAAATGCACCCCATCCATCTGCTCCATGCTGAAATGGTGCTGGCTGTGTCAGTTTGGGTTCTGATCCATGTAGTGCTGAATGTGAACACCGATGCTAGTAGTCTCTATGGCCAGTTTCCTCCTTGCTTTTATATCTGGATTGGAGGAACAGCCAGATACAGGAAAGGTCCTAGTAGTACCAAACATTTTTCACATCTTAACCTTCTGAGTGGTATGGACGAGCTCAGCTATCCGCATGACCCAGGGAGATTTTTGTACATCATGTAGCTAGCACCTACATTTGTTGTCCGATTGCCACCGCTCCCCCCCCCCCAATCGCCGCGATTGGCGGCGTTATAGATACCCTTCGCTGGAGCCCGTGCTGGCGCAGCCTCTTCCGTCACCACCAGGCGTCGCTATGGCAAGGATCGGGACTGCGCATGACGTCGATGATGTTACGGCTCTCGTAGGATCCCGGAGCGGTAAATATAGCCGGCGGCGATCGGGGGTGGGACACAGCACTGGGGCAATCAAGGGACACATGTAGCTAGTCTAGTGCTAGCTACATGATTTAAAACAAGTTGTTTTTTTTTAAATAACCCTCCCGTGGACAAAAGTCCACAACAATTGAACGCCAGGGAGGTTAATGATACACTCTACTGTGTTCCTAGGTACTGATAAAACTTTTAAATATTTTTTATCCATCTCTGGCAATATGTTTGTTCCCAACTTTATACCTGAGTTTTTTTATTAAGCTTAGAACTATTTTTATGTGGTGTGGACAGTGGGAATGGAGTTCATCCTATATCCATCTCAGTGATTCTTGTAAGGAAACGCGGAAAGGCCGCCGTCTCTCGAAGTGAGGCGGCTGTTTCCGCGTCCAGCATGGCGTCACAACGCGGAAAAAACGCCGCATGCCGCATAGGCAGTGCGGCAGAATCCGCATTGGTGACGGCGGAATCTGCATCAGAGGCGGCCCCCGCACTAGATACATTGCATGACAGTACTGGTGTGGCTGGGACTGATAGTCCACCAAGATTCAGACTTACACGCGCGCGAGCACAGAGGCAGAGTTTAAATAGCAGTTAGAAGGGAGTCGGCTGACCAGCTGGGTCAGCTGACAAATTCCACTGCTCCCATTGGACCAGCAATTAGGGAGGTCCTGGAAAGGTCCTAGAGTATATATACTGCTGGTTGTTCACTTGCTCTTGGTCTGGCGTGCGATCACATATGTGGGAGCACCCAGATCCGTAGTCAGATCCGCAAGTGTGCCGGGACCAGCTGGAGCTGTAATCCTACACTTAGCTAGATTCTGTTGATAGCTAAAGTACTAGTTTGATTGTGATTATCTGTTATGACTTTTGCCTGCCTTGACTATCCTCCTGAACTCTGATCTTGTACCTCGATATTTCTGATACTCTGTTGCCGAACCCCGTCTCGTTCCTTGACTCTGCTTCTGCCTCCTGATTTTGTACCCCGATATATCTGATACCCCGTTGCTGAACCCTGCCTGTACTTTGACTCCGCCTTTGCCTCCTGATCTTGTACTTTATCTGTCCGTGTGTGTACGACCTGGCTTGTCCGACCTCGAGAACCGACCTTACTGTTAGAGGCGGTTCCTCGCTCTGTTAGTGATCCTTCCTCCTGAAGGTTACTTTCAGTCTGTCCTTCCTACTGTCAGTCTGACTCCTCCTGTCTTGGAGAGCTCAGGTCTGCGGAAGGAATCTGTGCAGTACTCCTTGCTGCACTGAGGCCTAGTCCTCTAAGTGTTATTGTTGCACCTAACACTACACTCTACTCAGGTGAACAGAGGTTAGCTAGTATATCGAATTATCAGTGATACTGCAGATCACGTATAATCTGGTATACATCTGTATTCCCAGTGATTCTGCAGATCACTGGTAATCAGATCCTCTCTGTGCTTCACCGATCGTTACAATTCTATTATAACTTGCGTTAATTAAACACAGTTGGACAAAATTAATATTTTTAGTGTGTCTTCATCTGAGTTTGCAAAGCACCATTGTGCTACATCAATGCATCAAATTTTAAAGTAAATATGCAAGCAGTCTCTTGGAAATGCAACACAATGAACAGTGATAGGGAAATGTGCATGTGCAGGCCCTAATTCTTATTCATTTCAACTAACTTAGTCATGGCGCCTTGTGTGCAGAAGGTTGCTGGAGTGTGTAGTTCACTGTACTTTGCAGTATCATCAAGGACCAAGCAGAATGCAATCTGTTATTAGTCTACAATACCATTGTAGTTAAATGGGAAAATCCTTGATTAACTGTGTGACCTTATATTTTCTGTATCATCAAGGTTAGTGTTAGGCAGTATTATAATTAGTGCTAACTATGGGTGTTCTACAGTAAGTTTCATTTTATTTCCCGTAAGGAAAACAAAAACTGTATCAAATCATCTTTATATATTACGATAGTTTTGACAAAATGTGTTACGTAGACATGAGTTAATTCAATGTTAGCACTCGTATACCACTTTTCTCCTGTCAGACTCAAAGCACTTGAGAGCTGCAGCCTCTAAGGGTGAACGTAGGCCACCCTGAAGCATTAGGGATAGGGAGTCTTGACCAAGGATTTCTAAGGCCAGGATCACACTTAGCCAAATCACATGCATTTTCCCCATAGCACATAGTGAAACACTCACACCGATGGGCATGTGCAAGTATACTGACCAGGGCCGGCCTGCTCATGAGGCGGGGTGAAACTTTTGCCTCAGGCGGCAAAAAGTCTAGGGCCGGCCCTGCTCATGTGATTCTGCTAAGTGTGACCACGGCCTTACTGAAAATATAACTGGCTCCAGTATGGATTTGAACCCTATTTGGTATTTTGACATTAACTGGTATGCTATCCATCTACACATTTGTGTGTCTGCTATTATGTTTTGGCGGGGTCTGATCACAAGCTTTGCATTGCTTCTACTGCAAAAGCAGGCTAATATTGCTGACAACTGCAGGTGAGATAAGAGTGATTACAACTAATATGCATACTTCTTAAGCACATCCACATATGGGTAGTATTACTTCTTTCTTCCTAATGAGCATGACATTGCAGTCAAACAACATAATGTACAAGTGCAAAGGGATCCATGAAATGTCGTTTTCTGCTATGAGCAGTTACAATACAACAGAGAGTTCATCATTTTGAGACACCTTTTATCAATATGATGTATGACAAGATTATGAGAACATTAGTAGACCTATGCTGAAGTTGAAAAGTGATACTTAAGTATTTAATAGCATTGAGTTAAAACTTTACTTGAGTAGTGATAATGATGAATATAGTTTCTTTTGGTACTAAAGTTCAGTTACCATTTAATGCTAAATCTTTATCCTCTCATGGCCATAGCCTTAAAGCACACCTCAAGAGTGAGAGAGAGATATAGATGCTGACATATTTATTTCCTTCTATACAATGCATACTGTCTGGCTGTCCTACTGATCCTCTGCCACTAATACCTTTAGTCAAATACCTTGAGGCAGGGGTCACACTTATCGGCTTTCGTACGCGTTTTCTGCACAGAAAAACTGACTTCAACTGAGAACTCATGTTAATTAATAAGCAAGGTCACACTTTAATGCAGATTTCGCACGCAGAAAAAAAACTGACATCTTGCGCAATTTGTCAGTTTTCTCTATAAATTACATTAGCTGCTGTAAGGCAGGGGTCACACTTGTCTTTCAGTTTTCTGCAAAGTGTAGAAAACTGAAAGACAAGTGTGACCCCTGCCTGAACAAACATATAAATCAGGTGCTCTGATTGAAGCCTGACTGGATTAATTCCATGCTTGTTTCAGGTGTGTGATTGACACTATTGCAGCCAAAGAGATCAGCAGGACGGCCGGGCAACTGGTATTGTTTAAAATTAAATTAATAAATATGGCAGCCTCTGTATCCCTATTACTTCATGTTCCCTTTAAACACATTTAGTACAAGTGAGTTGTCTCCTGTCCACATATTTTTATGAAAATTCTTATCTGTGTGAAAATGTGACATTTTTATACAAATTATGGCAATAAGAAAATGTCCATATTTGCTCATCGCTAGTTGTGATCACCGAGGTACTGTTTATTTATTCCTTCCAACACAATTCCTTGCAGGTTACACAGCAAAGCAGTAGTTTATAACTATAAAAATACAAATGGAGAAAAAGATAAAATGATGAAATAAGGGATTCTACAAGAATGTGATCAAATGTATTGGAAGTACACGCTCCATGTCCATTATTCTCCTATCAGATAAGTTGGTGTGTGGTCCACTCTAAACATGCACCAATCATTATATCTGCATAATGGACAATGATAGGACCTTCACGGGCACATCCTGGTCTCAGATTATCATAATTCCTTTGTATAGCATTGTTCGAAAATTCCCGTGTGCAATCTCTCTACACAATACAATCTGCACACATTATAGCTACAATAAAATCCTGTAAATTCCTTGGAATCCCTTGAGAATAAATGCATATGAAATATAGGAGTGCTTTCAGTGATCACAATGGGCTGTTTCTGGCATTATCTTATTGTTCTGGATCACCAGGTAAGAGCAAAATCAGGTCAGTGTTGGACAAGTTGCTTTTTTATTTTTTTATTTAACTTCTCAGAACACTACTGCTTCTACCACTTTATATTACATCAATATCTATCTTCTGAAAAAATGCATACATAATATTCTAGAAGTAGTATGAACTGAGCACTTGATTAATAAAAATATGTCCTGCTGAGAGATGAAGGGAGATGAAAAAAAGATTCACAGACTTGAAATAGGCCATCAGTGTCTGTTTTGCAATTCCAGCTGATCAATTCATTACATGATTACATAAAGATGTACATGCAAACTGTGTCAGCATGAGCGTTATATAACAACGCCAGAATCAGTAAAAATACATCCAGAAGTCTAAAAAAAATCTGATTAATCAGAGGACTATTACACAACCCAGTAATTAGGCCCATTTTTTTTTAAAATAACAAACTACTGTCAGAGCCATATGATGTCACTGTGTCATCTGCTGAACAAAGTTTTATTAACACCCAAAGTCACAGAAGACCTCAGCTCTAAGTCAGTAATCCAATACTGACTACTCAATATTTTCTTGATGAATTCTCACTTTCTGTATGCATAAAATCAAAAGCTTGTTCCCAAGCAATTGATTTTTTTCAAAGAAATATGCTTAAAGCATTGAAGCTAATTACAATTTTTGATTAAAACATAAATGCAAACAGCGCAGTCTTGAGAGGTAAGTCAGGCACACAAATTTTACAAAATCCATATTCCATTCAATAAAGAGAAGCAGGACAGTAACTACAGAGAGTTTAACTGGTAGATGTACTATTAAAGACACAAGTGAGTTCCAACAAGGACATTAGGACAATTTGGCAAATAGCGTGAAATAAAGAAAAAGGAACTTTGCTTGTTCATGAACTTTTGTGTGTGTGTGGCATTTTAGCCTGTCACAGAGTAGAGGATCTCAAACGTTGCTTGGTTGTGGCAACGTCTTTATTCTGCCTATGCAACACATGAAATATTAAAATGGATCACATGAAAACCCTCCTAGATTGTCTACCTCTGTTTAGAAAATGGCCTTTTCAAATTATTCGTTGGAACCCACACAAACAGTTGTGCCAAGAGCCCTATGTTGTCAGCTACTAGTAGTAATCATGACAATTAGCATATTCTCCCCCAAGACATAAATGAACAATGTCCTGAGTGAGCCCTACACTGCACTATTTAAAGTGACTTTGAGTCCCATCAGTAATATATAGGGTCCACTCTTTAGGAACAGTGCAACAGACTGAATCATAAAAGAGTGGGCATATGGAGAAAGATGCCATTTGAACATGAAACAGATGTGGACTGATCTGACCTCTCCACCACCCTGCATCGTGTTGCTTTATGCTGTAAGCTGCTGCTATTGTGGTTTTGAAATGGTATCAATTAAAGTGATGTTCGTTCTTTAGGAAACCACTAAAGAATAGTTTTAGATGGTTTGAAAAGGAGATAGACCTCCTGAAACTCTCTTGCTGTCCCATATCATCATCAGGGTACCTTTCCATCACCTCTTGCCCAGATAGAAATTGAAAGCAGACACAGTAGTAAACCAAACAGTTTTTGTAGTATGAGTTGGATTTTGTCAACTAGTTTGTATTCTGGTCCTTAATCATTTCCTGTCCCCAAAATATGCTAAAGAGAAACAACTATCCATGCAGGACCAGGAAGTGTAGAACACCTCTCCCACAAGGACACTAGCAGCAATAAAAGAATGCATTCTTTAACATCTTTTTTTACTATTCCAATATAATAAAGCAATAAAAACAAATAATGGAATAAGCAGGGTGTAAAGCCAAACAAACATCTTGAAAACCCAATGTCTACCTCTCTTGGTGCACATAACCACCATCCAAGTCCATGATCTAAATTTGGGTTTGTCTAGGTCAGGAGTTATTTTTTTGCCATGTGCAACTTATGCTACGTACACACATGCGACAACGATCGTTCGTTAAGAACGACGAACGAACTTTTAATTGATGAAAGAACGACCTAAGTAAAGTTAGTTTTAAAAGGTGTGTAACGATCTGATCGTTAGAACGAACGTTACATCACAAAAAGCAACTATTGCGCCTGCGCATAAAAAAGAGAAGTTTCACGAAGAAATAGTGAAATGCGCATGTCAAGCCTAGTACGAACGATCGTTTCCAACGATGTACTACTTTTGCAAACGATCGTCGTTGGTTAAAATCCGCCGAGACAGAACTTTCTTTTGTAGCGATTTGGCTCGTTCGTCGTTTGCCTTAATAGTCGGTGGTTCGTTTTTTGTAACGATCGTCGTTGGTAAAGATCGGGGAACGATCGTTACAAACGACTATAGTCGCATGTGTGTACGCACCTTTAGGCAGCCTGTGAAGTATATGGGCCCACTCCACATATGTAGCTACTGCAGTTGTGCACAATCTAATAACAGCTCTAATATCTATTGTTAATTAGTGATACATACCACACACAGTGTTTTGAAATTTGTAGAAAAACTGGTATTTTTGTTGAGACAAAATCAATTGCTTACTATCATACTATAACTTCTACAAGCAAATACTCAACATCTATTCACCGCCCTCCAAGACATTGCTGAAGCCCAGGATGGGATTTCCTCAACTAGATAGTTAAGTACATTTTTCAAATTCACCTTGAACTGTCATTACCCTAAACAGCTAAGACATATAGCTGTCCAGTTCTTGGGGTGAATGGATGATACATGACCATTCTGTTTCGTAACAAAAAGTAATTTAAAAAAATAAAAAAAATAAAATTATATATATACATATATATATATATATATATATATATATATATATATATATATATATATAATTATATATATATATATAATTATATATATACAGATATATATATATATATACATACATATATATATATACATATATATATATATATATATATATATATATATATATATATATATATATATATATATATATATATATATATATATATATTCTTGAATGTTGCTTGGGGCACTGAGATCAACACAGGTTGGCTAAACTGGTATAAAATCAGTATTTTATAAATCAGACCAATTTTACAGGTTGCAAATCTCTTTTCCTTTTCTCAGATAGCTTATACCATCTGTTGTATCACATAAAAATATGTAAAATGTAATGACTGTACACAGCAAAATATTCAAATCAGCAACAGAACATTAATGTGGGTCATCTCGGGTTACCTAAAATAATTTCAGTAGACAGACATCATATCCTCATATCCCTGTTTACAAGACATTCATTAATTTGTGTTCTGAAATGGACCACAGCAGAGTAAGTTATTCAAATTGAATGTTTTAGGCACTTGATATAAACTGCTTGCATACACAGGAATCAGCTCTAAGTTCAAAATACCGTTCTCGTATGGTAATTTTTCATTTTCATTCATGCAAATAAAGTACATTGCTTGCAAAGTGAGTTACTGTTAATAGCATTGAACTAGGCAAAGGGAGGAAAAAAAATAATAAAGAGGAAGAAATAGTTCTGAACATCATCGAAGTTATTGCCATAAGAAAGGAAGAAAGGTGAACTTGCCTTACCTTTAGGAATGGTGCTCACACACTGCTCACAAGTCACCTGAAATGCTAGTGATCAGCTGTGCCTCTGAAGCAGGCTCATTTCCTTGCCGTTATTGGATGTTATATAGCAATGAACATATCAATGGCAGCACTTGGAGTCACATAACAAATACCTGCATGATCTTTTTATTCCATGTCCGTTAAGGTTTTTCCCTCAATGACTAAGCCGTTTGACAATCTAACAGCAAAGCAAGTGCCTTTGGGGGTTTCTTTAAAGCATGCCCTGTGTAAACACAGTTGTACTATGCTATAATGAGACAATTTTAGCACTACTTAATTATAAGCCTGGGAGTATTCTTGAAAACGTGGTATAGGCACTTTACTCCATTTTGCATTGTACTTTAAATCTTTTGCAATATGATCTGGCAATAAGAAGAAAGGATGGAATGTTGTCCGATTGCAGTCGGCTATTGTATTACATATGACACAGGGAAATATGTTGTTCTTTAGAACTGTTAATCTAGAGATGCATTCTTCATTATCGCACAACAAACCATCCTGTCCACAGGAAGCAGCGGTGTTAATGACCTGTGTCAAAATATATTTGCTTGATAGAGATTGACGATGATTAAATTAGCAGAAGTGCTGTACACTGGAATGTTTAATAAGCCCAGAAGTTGTATGCCTAGCGCCAAATGAAAAACAGTAAAATATAAGACGAGTGTTTTGTGCGTTTATTAGCATCAATTACATAGGAAATAAATTCTGGGGAAAGGGTCATTAGTTTTGTTCTTCAGATAGCTGACTCTTCTAAAGTCATCACAGATGTTTTTTTTTTTAATTATGTTTGTTTTCGTTTTGTTTTTTTTCCCCCTGATTACAGCTAATTAATTTCATTCTATGAATCAAACCAATAAGCATTTGCATTTTTGTTCCTGTACATGCAGAATTTCAATCCTTTGTCAAAACATGGAAAATATGAATAGATTGTGTAAGGTTTGCAGGACGATCATACAGGAGTTGGTGGAGTGATTTTGTCTGAATGATAGTTGGTACATTTTAGCAATTGCTCCTTTTCACAGGACACTTAAAGAGAACCTGAACTGAAAATAAAAAGTCAAAATAACCATACACAGGTCATACTTACCTCCTGTGTAGTCTACTCCTCAAACTCTTTCTCCTCTTCTGCGTCCCATTTGTCCACTGTGATCAATGGAATTCTCCGTCCTCCATTTTAAAAATGGCCATTACCCCATAACAGCTTCCTGGTCAGCACACTGTTAAACTGTAATATCACCCACTTGAGCCATAGGGAAACATGGACATTACCTTGCACATTCAGAACTTGAAGGGATCACAGTAAGAAGAAAATGGTGAGCTTCAGAGAGGAACTGATGGTGAGGTTAGTATATAATATTCATTTGCAGCTATGTCATGTGTTTATTTTAAATAATTTTACCCGCTTCAGGTTCCCTTTAAAAATCTGGGGCTGAAATGTCCTGGCAGAATGATAGGTCTTGCATGTCACTTCTTTAGATCTGGACCATGTTTTGGGTATAGCAATTAGCAACCAATGTTATTAGTTGATCTGAATTATGCCCATAGAGCTGTATTTCCCAGAAGGCAGTTGCTGTCCAACAAAGTGTCTTTTGATGGTTTGGGGTGAGACAGGCCCCAGGATTGTGGATTCAGGGAGGACCTGGTTGAGTGAGTGGCAGAGAGTGCAATTAGGTCTGTGGGAAGTGGCCATTAGTGGGGCAGACAAGATGGTGAAACTGTAACAATATGGTGAAGCCCTGAACATCTGCAATAACAAAAACTTAAACAAAACACAAATGTACAAAAGAAACTATAAACAAGACCCCCCAAATCTGCAACATAAAACAGTCACAGTAACAGTTTTGGCCTCCAAAACTCCTGCCTCTCTTTCTCCACAAGTAAAAATTAAAAAGACAGAAGATACAAAAGAAAAAAAAAGTCTACTATTATGTAACAGTTGTCAGTTTCTGTGGAATTTATGTTGAATTTAAAGAAATAATTAACTGAATTACTAAACTCAGGCCTGGGGCCACGTGCGCATGTTACTGACAATGTTGTGTTTGGTGCAGGGAGAAGCCATGAGATGGCTTTCTCTGCTCACGCTAAAGTATGGGGAATTTAACAAATATATACCCCTACCAATCACCTAGCCTCCCCCTAGTGGTGTTTTTCGGGGGTTTGGCTATTGCCACCACCCAAATTAAAGTGTTTTTTGACCAATATTGCTATAACTGGAATAAAATTATAGCCTATGGCATGGCTCTCAAAGCAGGCACTACACCGCTTGGCGTCAGCACCGAGATCACTTGTCTCATTAAGCATTGCTTGCCAATCATTGTGATTGGCAACCGGTGCATCATTATGGCTGAAGATCTTGGGCTCATACTCCAGAATCGGATCTCCCCACACTTTGCCCCGAACCTCAGGGCACGTAGTGCCCAACGTGGTGCCCATAACCAAAGCAATGGCATCCAATGCTATGTCGACACTGCTCTCTTCTCCCCCTCCTTGAAGTGCAATGGAAAATCACAAAGCAAAGCAAAGCAATGCATATAGTAAGCCACTCCGCCCTGTCAATCGATGATGATGCGGCCACACTGTAGCTTTGCCTCGCAGCTGTGTTTGAATGCTGCGCGGTGCTGCTGGGGAGCAATAGTGTGCTGCATGTTGAGAGGACTGAGGAGCGATAAATCAAACCTCTGGTCAGAGCTGCAAATGGACAAGGAGGGGGAGAACAGACTCACAGCCAGAGCCAGCCAGGAAGATGGGACACGGAGGATGCAGCAGCAGCTAATTAAAGAGTCCATACAGATGATGTGATGTATACCCTGTCTGACTTTTTCTCTGTCTTAGTTGTTCTGTGTGCCTTAATTGTTCGTGTGTGTGTGTATGTGTGTGTGTGTGTGTGTGTATGTGTGTGTGTGTGTCTGTGCATGTGTGTGTGGGTCTGTGCATGCCTGTCTGTGTGTGTGTTTCTGTGTGCCTGTGTGTGTGTTGTTCTCCTTAGTTGTTCTCTCTCTGTACCTGTGTGTGTCTCTCTGTGCCCCATCCTATGTGTGTGTGCACCTCTCTCTGTGTCCCATCCTATGTGTGTGTGCATCTCTCTCTGTGTCCCATCCTATGTGTGTGTGCATCTCTCTCTGTGCCCCATCCTATGTGTGTCTGGCACTGTCTGCCTCTCTCTGTGCCTCACCCTATGTCTGTGTGCCTCTCTCTGTGCCTCGCCCTATGTGTGTGTGCCTCGCCCTCTTTCTGTGCCCCATCCTATGTGTATGTGCCTCTCTCTGTGCCCCATCCTGTGTGTGTGTTTGTCTCTCTCTCTGTGCCCCATCCTTCATGTGGGTGTCCCTCTTCCTGTGCCCCATCCTCCATATGTGTGTCCCCCTCTCTGTGCCTCGTCCTCCATATGGGTGTCCCTTTCACTGTGCTTCATCTTCCAAGTGTGTGCCTCTCTATCCCTGTGCCCCGCCCTCTGTGTATGTCTCTTTCTCTGTGCCCCATCGTCTGTCCGAGCCCTCTCTGTGCACATCCGTATAGCACTGACATCTTCTGCAGAACTTTACAGAGTACATGGTCATGTCACTGACTGTCCTCAGAGCAGCTCCTAATATAGTATCCCTACCATACTCATAGCCTATCCTTCCATATTATTATTATTATTATTATTATTACGTATTTTTATTATTATGTATTTATTATTATGTATTTATATAGCACTAAAAAATTTTGCAGCACTTTACAGAGTACATAGTCATGTCAATAACTGTGCTCAGAGGAGCTAACAATTTAATGTCTAATGTCATTCCATATTATTATTATTATTATTATTATTATTATTATTATTATTATTATTATTATTATTATGTTTTTGTATAGAACTGACATCTACAGCACTTTGCAAAGTACATAGTTATGTCACTGACTGTGACATCACAGTTTAATCCCTGCTATAGTGTACCATATACCTAGTGTTTTTTTCTCCCACTGGAACTTGGCACCCTATGTAACTTAGCTTCCACTGCTCCCTAGCACCTATTGCATGTCTGGCACCCCTTTCTAGTCATAAACAACTTACTACTGTCATTTGTCTCCTGCTGCCTACCTGCTCATCACTAAAGTCTATTGATCACTATCTACCGTCTGCTAGAATCTACCCATCACTACAAGCCTCTCACGTGAATCGAAAGTTCACTACTGGCCACCACTAGCATTGACCGATCGCTACCAGCCTACCACTAGCATTGACCGATCACTACCAGCCTGCTAATAGCATCGACCGATCACTACCAGCCTGCTATTAGAATACCTGATTAATCAAGGTAATCAAGGAAGGTAAGTATTTACTTTTCTGAATCTGATTTGCCCCATGGAAAGTAGTGATATAGCCCCTGCTAAAGCACATGTGCTTTTGATTTTTCTCTTCTGAAACCAACATTGGTTATTGGTGTTAGGTGAAAAACTAGTGAGTACAGGTGTACCCCGATGTCATTGACCTATCCTCCAAAAACCTGGCTAGTTGGAACACTTGTGCTTAAAGGGGTTCTTTCACGAATGAGGAAAAAAATAAAAAGTGGTTTATGCATAAACTATTAAACATCCTTGTAAAATAATGTAAAAAGTTTTTTTTTAAAAAAGGAATGGTTTCATCAATATAACATGTATTGTAAATAGTGACGGATGACGGCTGGGAGGCTGTAATGATCGCTGCTGCAGCAGCTATTACTGGAAGTAGTAGTGCTGCAGCTCAGGCAGTTCTGATCTATTTCCATGCAAGTTGCATAGCTTTGTCTGTCTTTCCCTGCTGTCAGCTTGTGACTGATTATCATTCACCTGTGTGGGAATCTGCATGTCTGCTCCCATTGGATGACCTCAGTATAAAGATCTGCTTCCTGCAGGGTTTCCTTGGGTTTTCATAGCTTCAGCCTAAGCCAGTCTTGCTGTCGCTTTAGCCCCCGATCGTGTTTCTTGTTATAAAGATACTTTGCTGGTCTTTGCATCATATATTGGTTCATTGCCAATATATATGCATACTAGCACGTTTATTATTTTCCTTGTATTTGTGTTACGTGATACATCAGTGTCGCTGATGTATACGTACACGAACTGTTTATATCCTGTGTGCAGTTAGTCAGCTTTCCAGCACGTTTTGGTAGGTTGCGCGTACCGTGACCACCCGTGCTGAGGTAGTTACCCTGCTCCTGGTTCTGTTTGTGGATTGCGTTCATCTCTGCGAAGAGATAGCGAATCCTTCTGAATCCTGTTCTGTTACTGTTTGTGGATTGCGTTCATCTCTGCGAAGAGATAACGAATCCTTCTGAATCCTGTCCTGTTACCGTTTGTGGATTGCGTTCATCTCTGCGAAGAGATAGCGAATCCTTCTGAGCCCTGTTCCCTGTTTTGCTCCAGTGTTAGTCAGCGTTCCTGCTTATGTCATATATCGGTTCATTGCCGATATATACATATGTTAGTCAGACGTTACAAATAGTTTCATTGATAGCTGTAATTGTAATACGCTAGGAAAACATACTTATTGTATATTTATCTGTGTTACGTTCATCTATCTTAATCCTGCTATTTTCTGACTGTCCTGTCCTGTCTTTGTGAGGCACGCCATCGCCGCATCGCATTGGCTGCCTCATTCCAGTCTGTCTGGTTTTGGACGCTTGCTGTCGCTAAGTAGCCGCTAGCTGGCAAGCGTTCATTCTGTCTACCTGTCCTGATCTCCTCAGTTCTGGTTTGTGCACTCAGCGCTACTTTGCGCTGAGACGTTATAACGTAAGCATTGTTTGTGGCTGTCAGATCTGCATCGGCTCTGTGCGCCACAATCTCCTATTGGAGTCAGTCCTCCCCTCCACTATACTAGGGATAGCCTGTTTCCTGGTGCTAGTGTGTGTACCTCCTCCACGCCAGCTCATGCGTTGCATGCTGACTGTGGAGAATACACCACCAAGCCTTACATTATGAAAACCCCATTACCAATCCCCATTGTGGGGGGGATTCCCAGAAAGTATGAGACTGTTAATTATGGTTCCTGTTCCTTTAAGAAATTTGAAGAACTTAGCTCTGAAACAGAAAATGAGTTTTTCTCTGAATGTGCCAGGTTCCTGACCAATCCTGATCTCCAAGCGACTCCTGTTTCAACCTGGGCACTCCAACTAAGTTATATTTTGTTTAAAGGGGAATTATTCCAGTGGGCATTTGATGTTCTCAATCATTCCGATTTGAAAGAGAGACCACTGGAATTTCTAGCGTTTGTGATCCATAACTGGTTGCGCATAGATCCATTGCCTTTTCCTCTTAATGAACTCCTGGCAGCAGGCCAATCAGCTGCTCCTTCAATTGCTTGCAAGAATGAGCAGCAAGCAGAAAGTGTTACTGATAATTTTCCTGCAGCTTTGAATAAATCACCAAAAACCGCAAGGTCAAAGGCAAAACGCAAACGTTCTAAGAAACGTGTCCAATCTGCAGAATCGTTATCCTTAGCGACTGAGACCTATAATGAGATTCTGCCATTAACAGATAATGAAATGCAATTGTCTTTCAGGGGAGTTAAATGGACTTATGAAACTACTAATGAACTTTCCTCCCTGGCTAGGGAAAATAAAGATTTTTGTTTAAAAGAATTATCTGAGTATGATTATGATGAGATATTACAGAGTATTGAACAAATCAACTTATTTGTGAACCAAGGGAAGTTTGCATACACTACAGTTCAACACTTGCTACAGGTATTGGAGATTCTTAAGAATAAGGAATCTGCCAATCACCTGCTAATTAACCCTATACATGTGCCTGCCACAATCATATCTGCAAACCATGATCTGCCTGTTAAGTATGCTTGGAATCCTCCATTTGAGAAAGGAGAGATGGAAGCTCTGGTCAATGAATGGAAGAATGATTCAAGTTCATTTTGTCAATTTTACAGTGCAAAAAGTGAATTGGTATTGAATGCATGCATTAAGTCTGCCTATAACCTAATAAAAACTGGTGTGTGTGAGTATGACTTTGTGGCTCCATTGATTGATGTGTGGGAACTGATTTTGGATGATTTTTTTGTGACTCCGAATTCGCAAATTTGGCGTTCTGACCCGCCTGCTTCAGCACCTTTGGCTGATTCAGCAGGTGATTCGGAGCTCTTTTTGTGTGAAATTGAAGTTCCTGCAATTCCACCCTGTACCATGGATAACTCAGTGTTACTTCCCAGTAAAACAGAAGCCACTGATACATTCTTAACCTTGCCCTGCGCAAATTTCTCAGCAGAGAATCCAGAGGTCCTGCTGACTTCCGAGTCCAGCCTAGCCAGTACTCATGACTCTTTGTTTAGTGAAACAGACACCAGAAAAATCTTGCCTGTCTCTGCAAACACTTCTGCAGAAATTACCTGTGTTAATAAAGTTCAACTCCTGTCTGATCCAGCAGATGCGCAAACATTGTGTCTTGATCTTCCTGTTTCTACACCTCGCTCTAGTTTCGTGAATAGCTCAGAGCATCTGCTATGTGAACCTGAAATCGCAGAATTATTACCTTGTTCAGAAAATGTTCCAATAAATTTGCCCTGTACCATGAATTGTGCAGTAGATCTCTCCAATGAAACTCAGGTCACAGAATCATTATGCTGTCCAGCAGGTGCTTCCATGGTTTTGCCCTGCAATATGGACTGTTTAGTGATCCTGTCCAGTGAAGCTGTGGTCGCAGAGTCTTATGCTTCACCCAGTACTTTGGATATTTCAAACCCTCTAGCAGAAGGGTCTGAGGCACTGCTTACCTCAGTTGGTGTTGCAGTAATATTCACTTGTCTAGCAGCTGTTTTGGAATTACAGTCTGCTCTAATAAAACTTGGTGAATTTCTGCCTAGCAAAGCAGAAGCCATTGAAATATTGTCAGCAATTGTGTTAGATACCTTGCCCTGTACACAGTCTGATTTAACCAATGTTGAGTTCCTCTCCAATGTTGTAACAGCCGAGGAACTCCAGCCCTGTCCTCTGAATGTTTCAGAAGTCTTGCCCTGTAACATGGATAATTCTGATTCTCTGGTCAAAATAATAGAAATCTCAGAATTTCAGTCCGGTTTGATGAGTGTTCCTGAAACCCAGCCCTGTATCCTGAAAGATTCTAGTTCTCTGGCCGCTGTGGCAGAGGTTCCAGAGTCCCCTTCCTGTCCAGGGAATTCCTCAGTTTTGCCTAGTCCAGTGGGGGCTGCTGCAATACTGACTTGTTCTGCAGCGCCTCATGAGCTCCAATCCAGTGTATTAAATGAGTCTCTGTCCAGTCCAGAGGTAGTTGTGGAGTCCCTATCTGGTTCAGTGCATACATCAGAAGATTTGTCCTGTTTTGTTGGTGCCCCTGAATCTGATTTGTTACTGACTTTGCTGGAATCAGCGACATCTAAGTCTGATCCAGCATTCTCGTGTAAAAGTCCAGTGGTTGCGAAGTTTAGTCATGATGATTTTTTTTTGGCCAGTCCTGGTTTTGGTCCTGTCTTGGCTGACCCTGAGGCTCACAGTTCCTTGACATGCCCAGAGGTTTCTCTTGTGCCGGTGTGCCCAGATGTTCTTTGTGTGCCAGAATGCCCAAGTGTGTCTAAGGTGTTAGCGTGCTCTGATGCTTCCTTAGTGGGAACACGTTCTGATGTTGCCAGTCTGCCTGCATGCCCAGAGATGGTTCTGGTCCCTGAAAGCCCTGATATTGAGGTTTGTCCTTGTGGCCCTGACTCGGGAATTGCCCTAGGTTCCATAGGGGTTCTTGATAGTTCTCCATGTGAGCCTAAGGGGCGTTCTGACCTATGGGGATCTCTTTGGAGCTTCAAGGTGTTCTGGGAGGTCTCTGAGAAAACCTGTCCTGGTACCTTGGACTGGTTCAACAGTGGGTTTTGTGTTGGTAAAGACAGTACCGGTGGGCATTGCAAAGGCTTTGGCGTTTCTGAACGGTTCCTGGAAGGCGGTGGGTATCGCTCAGGGAATTTCGGAGGGCTTTCTTCTGGAAATCATGGTTCTGATGGGTGTCACACTGGGGCTTGTGGTACTGATGGGCGTGGTTCTGTAGGTTCTGGTTCTGATGGGTCCAGTCTTGTGGGGACTGATTCTGGAATTCGGTCTTGCCGGGCTGTCCCGGTCATCATGAATTATCAGTCAGACTGTTTTGTTGGGAATTTCGGTTTTGAAAAGCGTCTGGAATCCGCTTTTAAAGGCGGGGGTACTGTAATGATCGCTGCTGCAGCAGCTATTACTGGAAGTAGTAGTGCTGCAGCTCAGGCAGTTCTGATCTATTTCCATGCAAGTTGCATAGCTTTGTCTGTCTTTCCCTGCTGTCAGCTTGTGACTGATTATCATTCACCTGTGTGGGAATCTGCATGTCTGCTCCCATTGGATGACCTCAGTATAAAGATCTGCTTCCTGCAGGGTTTCCTTGGGGTTTCATAGCTTCAGCCTAAGCCAGTCTTGCTGTCGCTTTAGCCCCCGATCGTGTTTCTTGTTATAAAGATACTTTGCTGGTCTTTGCATCATATATTGGTTCATTGCCAATATATATGCATACTAGCACGTTTATTATTTTCCTTGTATTTGTGTTACGTGATACATCAGTGTCACTGATGTATACGTACACGAACTGTTTATATCCTGTGTGCAGTTAGTCAGCTTTCCAGCACGTTTTGGTAGGTTGCGCGTACCGTGACCACCCGTGCTGAGGTAGTTACCCTGCTCCTGGTTCTGTTTGTGGATTGCGTTCATCTCTGCGAAGAGATAGCGAATCCTTCTGAATCCTGTTCTGTTACTGTTTGTGGATTGCGTTCATCTCTGCGAAGAGATAACGAATCCTTCTGAATCCTGTCCTGTTACCGTTTGTGGATTGTGTTCATCTCTGCGAAGAGATAGCGAATCCTTCTGAGCCCTGTTCCCTGTTTTGCTCCAGTGTTAGTCAGCGTTCCTGCTTATGTCATATATCGGTTCATTGCCGATATATACATATGTTAGTCAGACGTTACAAATAGTTTCATTGATAGCTGTAATTGTAATACGCTAGGAAAACATACTTATTGTATATTTATCTGTGTTACGTTCATCTATCTTAATCCTGCTATTTTCTGACTGTCCTGTCCTGTCTTTGTGAGGCACGCCATCGCCGCATCGCATTGGCTGCCTCATTCCAGTCTGTCTGGTTTTGGACGCTTGCTGTCGCTAAGTAGCCGCTAGCTGGCAAGCGTTCATTCTGTCTACCTGTCCTGATCTCCTCAGTTCTGGTTTGTGCACTCAGCGCTACTTTGCGCTGAGACGTTATAACGTAAGCATTGTTTGTGGCTGTCAGATCTGCACCGGCTCTGTGCGCCACAATCTCCTATTGGAGTCAGTCCTCCCCTCCACTATACTAGGGATAGCCTGTTTCCTGGTGCTAGTGTGTGTACCTCCTCCACGCCAGCTCATGCGTTGCATGCTGACTGTGGAGAATACACCACCAAGCCTTACAGAGGCTAATCCATTTGTTAGGGGTGTTGGTTTTTTTTTATTTCTTTTCACAACCATAACTGCTGCCTACATAGTTTTCAGTGGGATAACCCACTTCTAGCAGGAATTGCCGTTATAACCCTAATAGCTGAGCTCCGCTGAGCTGCTGAATATGTGTTTACATTGTTGCTAGGCAACCAGACCCTGGTGCAGAGACTCGTTTTGTGAAAAGAGTCATAAGCTGCAGGGAGAATCAGTCCCATCTACACCATATGATTCTTTGTCAGATTCGATTCAATTTGATTTGATTCCTTGATATGATTTGATTCAATCTGACATGTCCGATTCATGATTCGATTCAAATTAAATGCGAGGTGAGAATAATATTGAGGCTGCCATATTTATCTCCTTTTAAGCAATACCAGCTGCCTGGCTGCCGTGTTGGTCCTCTGCCTCTAATTCTTTCAACCATAGACCCTGAACAAGCATGCAGCAGGTCAGGGGTTTCTGACAATATTGTCAGAACTGACAAGATTAGCTGCATGTAAGGAGACAAAAAATAGAGACGGGAGCCCCCAATAGTGTATTATTGGTGATGAGAATTGGTATAGTAAGTCAATGAGAGATATATACTCACAAGCATGGGTTGCCGAGGATCAGGCAACCACTATAAGCGCATATGGGGATGTTAGACCTGTCCCCACTCAGGTTAAGAAGTCGCTCTCTGTAGTAGAAAAAAAGAGAGGGTGTCCACACCCATCCACCAGGTGGATAACAATATGTAATAACAACAGAGGCGCCAACAGGATAAAAAGAGAACCATATTTAAAATCAATAAAACAGAGGGGGGCAAGGGTGGACTTACCTCCCCAATATTCAAAACACAACCACTGTGATCAAATGGCGAAAAACATTTAATCTGTACTCCAAGACAAAAAACAATTGCAACGCGTTTCGCGGGTCTCAAGCCCGCTTCCTCAGGCAAAAATACAAAACAAGGAGCAGCTTAACGTTGTGTAGTAACAGCGCAGAGGCGCTGTTGTTATTACAAGATTAGCTGCATGCTTGTTTCTGGCGTAATTCAGTTCACTACTGCAGCCAAATAGATCAGCAGGGCTGCCAGGCAACTAGAATTGTTTAAAAGGAAATAAATATAGCAGCCTCCATATCACTCTCACCCTGGGTTCACTTTAAATTACAGTTAGCCCCGCCGTCATCTGGTCATGACCAAGCCCATTTTCTCGCCGCGTCAGCCCGCGCCACACCCAGGTCGTCAGCTACCCCGGAAATTGGTCCAGCACTTGCATAGCACCCCCTAAAAAAATTCCTGGAGCCACCACTGCCAATGGACAGTCTCCCACACCTGAGCTGTAGATCTCTGCAGCTTGTCCAGCGTCACCATCGACCTCTTGACTGCATTTCTGATCAGCGCTCTCCTTGTTCGGCCTGTGAGTTTAGGTAGACGGCCTTGTCTTGGTAGGTTTACAGTTGTGCCATACTCCTTCTATTTCTGAATGATCGCTTGAACAGTGCTCCGTGGGATGTTCAAGGCTTTGGAAATCTTTTTCTAGCCTAAGCCTGCTTTACATTTCTCAATAACTTTATCCCTGACCTGTCTGGTGTGTTCTTTGGACTTCATGGTGTTGTTGCTACCAATATTCTCTTAGACAACCTCTCAGGCCTTCACAGAGCAGCTGTATTTGTACTGACATTAGATTACACACGGGTGCACTCTATTTAGTCATTAGCACTCATCAGGCAATGTCTATGGGCAACTGACTGCACTCAGACCAAAGGGGGCTGAATACTTACGCACACCCCACTTTGCAGTTAATTATTTGTAAAAAAATGTTTGGAATCATGTATGATTTTTGTTTCACTTCTCATGTGTACACCACTTTGTATTGGTCTTTCGCGTGGAATTCCAATAAAATTGATTCATGTTTGTGGCAGTAATGTGACAAAATGTGGAAAACTTCAAGGGGGCCAAATACTTTTGCAAGCCACTGTATATACATAATTTGGTAGGACATTAGATTATGGTAGGGAATAAATTGTAAGCACTTCTGAGGACAGTCCATAACAGAGAGATGTCCACATACAGCAGCAGATATAAATAGGTGTCACCACGCACTGGAACATGGGTGTGGTCATGATGGGAAGTAGCGGTGTTATTCGCAGAGATTGGGTCTGACCAGATACATTTTAGATAAAATAATGAAGTGGTTACATGTCTCATGATAATTCATCAAGTAGTTAAATGCTGCAAAATAAAAATATTAAGTAGTCAAACACCTCCAGATAAAATAATTAAGTAGCCAGGTGCCTTACAATGAACAAAATAAATAGCCAGGTGCATCAAAATAAAATAATTTAGTAGCTAAATGGGCCCTATATAAATAAATTAAGTAGCCATGTTCCCCCAAAACAGAAGTGGTTATATGCCCATATATATACAGTATATCAGTATTATGAAGCCTGTGCTGGCTGGGGTGGGCTGGGTGCTTTCCTGGGTGGCCTTAGAGTATGCAGGGCCAGGGCCTGGGCCTGAGGCAAGTGTCATATGAAGGGCCCAGAGCCTGAGTATAGTTGTCCCCAGTACAGGTAGCCAGCTATAAGTGTCCCCAGTATAGGTAGCAAGTTATGGGTGTCCCCAGTTTAGGTAGGCAGGTCTATAGGTGTCCCCAGTTTAGGTAGAAGGTATATAAGTGTCCCAAGTATAGGTAGCCAGGTCTATAGGTGTCCCCAGTTTAGGTAGGTAGGTCTATAGGTGTCCCCAGTTTAGGTAGCCAGGTCTATAGGTGTCCACAGTTTAGGTAGCCAGGTCTATAGGTGTCCCCAGTTTAGGTAGCCAGGTCTATAGGTGTCCACAGTTTAGGTAGTCAGGTCTATAGGTGTCCCCAGTTTAGGTAGGCAGGTCTATAGGTGCCCCCGGTATAGCTAGCCAAGTCTATAGATGTCCCCAGTTTAGTTAGCCAGGTCTATAGGTGTCCCCAGTTTAGGTAGGCAGGTCTATAGGTGTCCCCAGTAAAGGTAGCCAGATCTATAGGTGTCCCTCCCCAGTAAAAGTAGCCAGGTCAATAGGTGTACCCAGTTTTGTTAGCCAGGTCTATAGGTGTCCTCCGTTTAGGTAGGCAGGTCTATAGGTGTCCCCAGTTTAGTTAGCCAGGTCTATAGGTGTCCCCCATTTAGGTAGGCAGGTCTATAGGCGCCAGTTTAGGTAGGCAGGTCTATAGGTGTCCCCAGTTTAGGTAGACAGGTATATCAGTGTCCCAAGTATAGGTAGCCAGGACTACAGGTGCCCCTATTTTAGGTAGGAAGGTCTATAGCAGGCATGGTCGGAATAGCCGATTTCCGTTTCCGGCACAATTCCGCATTCCGTCATATAGAAATTCCGTTACCGTTCCATTCCGACGGTATACCGGGGCAGTTCCGCGGAATTCCGATTTATACGGAATTCCGTCGGAAAAATTTTAAAATCGCTCTTCCTCCCATCCAGTAGGGAATTGCAGATTTTCAAAACAGCTTATATACCATAGCTGGGATTTGAACCCAGAACCTAGTGTGTAGTAGGTATCTGTCTTACCCTCTAGACCATGACCCACACTGCATGCTAAAGCTGGCGGTAGCATAAACCATACTTCCATTATGATCAATTCGATAGAAAAAGTAGCATGATTAAGGATTTGTACTTTTTGAAAAGCATGCTTGTATACCATAGCTGGGATTTGAAGCCAGGACCTAGTGTGTAGTAGGTATCTGTCTTACCCTCTAGACCATGAACCACACTGCATGGTAGCAGGTATCTGTCTTACCCACTAGTAAGGCTGAGGCTGGAGAGGCTGCAGCCTCAGGGCGCAGTGTAGGACGGGGTGCACAATTCATTCAGCTGTCATTCCCAATTGTGTTTGAAGCAGAAAGAAATAAGAAAAGGTGATACATGGCAGCGACTGCAAGCCAGATAAGTAGAGATTAAGGTGTTGGGGGTGGGGGGGGGGGGGCCCTGGGGCACCTCTTAGTGTAATAGCAATCAGTGTGTGACAGCTGGGGTGGGAGGGATGGGGGGGGGCGCACTTTGCTGTCTCAGCCTTGGGTGCTGAAGGACCTTGTCCCACCTCTGACCACACTACATGCTAAAGCCTGGCCCTGAGTGTGGTTGATGGTCTAGAGCAGTGGTCCTCAAACTAAGGCCCGCGGGCCAAATGTGGCCCCCTAAGGCTTTCTTACCGGCCCCCCACACAGAAAATGTATTGCTTATAAATGCTGTCAGCTACATCTTTAAATATTGGTGGTCCACATATGGAATAGCAGTGCAGCACCCCCCATCCACATGGAAGCCAGAAAGCAGAAATTTTGCTGGTTTCCAATCAAATTCCACATCAGGTGACACTGCTGTCCAATTGGCTTGCAGATTGTCACCTGGGTATGCTTCACTGTCTGGTCCGCAAAGACTTCTACATCATTTTATGTTTACTCCGGCCCACCAGCGGTCTGAAGTATGTTGACCCGGCCCTCAACCCAAAATGTTTGGGGACCCCTGGTCTAGAGTGTAAGACAGATACCTACTACACACTAGGTTCTGGGTTCAAATCCCAGCTATGGTATATAAGCATGCTTTTCAAAAAGTACAAATCCTTAATCATGCTACTTTTTCTATCGAATTGATCATAATGGAAGTATGGTTTATGCTACCGCCAGCTTTAGCATGTAGTGTGGGTCATGGTCTAGAGGGTAAGACAGGTACCTACTACACACTAGGTTCTGGGTTCAAATCCCAGCTATGGTATATAAGCATGCTTTTCAAAAAGTACAAATCCTTAATCATGCTACTTTTTCTATCGAATTGATCATAATGGAAGTATGGTTTATGCTACCGCCAGCTTTAGCATGTTGTGTGGGTCATGGTCTAGAGGGTAAGACAGATACCTACTACACACTAGGTTCTGGGTTCAAATCCCAGCTATGGTATATAAGCATGCTTTTCAAAAAGTACAAATCCTTAATCATGCTACTTTTTCTATCGAATTGATCATAATGGAAGTATGGTTTATGCTACCGCCAGCTTTAGCATGTAGTGTGGGTCATGGTCTAGAGGGTAAGACAGATACCTACTACACACTAGGTTCTGGGTTCAAATCCCAGCTATGGTATATAAGCATGCTTTTCAAAAAGTACAAATCCTTAATCATGCTACTTTTTCTATCGAATTGATCATAATGGAAGTATGGTTTATGCTACCGCCAGCTTTAGCATGTAGTGTGGGTCATGGTCTAGAGGGTAAGACAGATACCTACTACACACTAGGTTCTGGGTTCAAATCCCAGCTATGGTATATAAGCATGCTTTTCAAAAAGTACAAATCCTTAATCATGCTACTTTTTCTATCGAATTGATCATAATGGAAGTATGGTTTATGCTACCGCCAGCTTTAGCATGTAGTGTGGGTCATGGTCTAGAGGGTAAGACAGATACCTATTACACACTAGGTTCTGGGTTCAAATCCCAGCTATGGAATATAAGCTGTTTTGAAAATCTGCAATTCCCTACTGCATTGGATGGATAGATGAGATTGAGAGAGAGAGATTTTGTGTTATTCCGTCGGAATTATAAAATTTCCGCGGAATTCTGTTTGAGAGGTATAGGAATTCCGATTTGACTACCGGAATCGGAATTGACCTAATTCCGGCCGGAATCACGGAATTCATACTTCCGCGGAATTTTCCGAGCATCCCTAGTCTATAGTTGTCCCCATATTATACAGATTAGCTGCGCTCATAAAAAGTCCCAACAGATATTTCTTGTGTGCAGCTAGTGTTCAGGTTTTGCTCTCCGCTTCCACTCAGGAATGGTAGCCGTGCCCGCCTCGGCAAGAAACCACCACCACACCCCACGCAGTGGCCACTCACCGCTATGTTATGACCCTCAGTCAAGTGGGTCTTCAGCGCCTATGGGGTCATCTGGCCGCCCCCTGCCTTTCACCGGAAACCTTCTCCCGAATTCCAAAACTGCTATCTGTTGGTCTTTTAATCACCTCAAAAAAGACATACCAGAGCTCCCATAGCGTAAAATTGTAAAAAACTTTTAATTATAAAAAAAGAATGCACACTCACAAGCTAGGCTGAGGTTGTTCACATAGAGTTTTTTTGGGCTCCACCCCAAACGTTGGCCGCCGGGTTGGCTTGTTGCGCTGTGTTGCCTCCCACCGCTTGCCACGTCCGTCCCCACGCCTGCTAGTTTGTTGGCCGCGTGCACGCGGCCAACAAACTAGCAGGCGTGGGGACGGACGTGGCAAGCGGTGGGAGGCAACACAGCGCAACAAGCCAACCCGGCGGCCAACGTTTGGGGTGGAGCCCAAAAAAACTCTATGTGAACAACCTCAGCCTAGCTTGTGAGTGTGCATTCTTTTTTTATAATTAAAAGTTTTTTACAATTTTACGCTATGGGAGCTCTGGTATGTCTTTTTTGAGGTGATTAAAAGACCAACAGATAGCAGTTTTGGAATTCGGGAGAAGGTTTCCGGTGAAAGGCAGGGGGCGGCCAGATGACCCCATAGGCGCTGAAGACCCACTTGACTGAGGGTCATAACATAGCGGTGAGTGGCCACTGCGTGGGGTGTGGTGGTGGTTTCTTGCCGAGGCGGGCACGGCTACCATTCCTGAGTGGAAGCGGAGAGCAAAACCTGAACACTAGCTGCACACAAGAAATATCTGTTGGGACTTTTTATGAGCGCAGCTAATCTGTATAATATTGGACTTTTAGGAATGTTATAGCAGCGCACCACCGATTGTTTTACCACCCTGTAAATTTATATCAGCGCAGTGTTTTGAGATTTTATAGTTGTCCCCAGTTTAGGTAGGCGATCTATAGGTGTCCACAGTTTAGGTAGACAGATCTATAGGTGTCCCCAGTATAGGTAGCCAGGTCTATAGGTGTCCCCAGTTTAGGTAGGCAGGACTATAGGTGTCCCCAGCCTGGAAGGGGGGGCAGTGGGCACAAAGCAGCGGGGAAGGGGGAAGCCTCCCCCCTCCCTCACCTGGAGTCTCCCCTTTCATGCTCCCCCCTCCAAAATTGCAGCCAGCCAGTGTGGCAGCGAGTGGGAATCACTCACTTACCGAGCATCAGAGAGCTCTGCATGGCGCTTCTGGTCTGGTCTTCTGCACTGCACTGTCCAATTACACTCTCTCAGAAAGTACAGTGAGAGCATGATTGTACAGTGTCAGTGCAGACCAGACCAGACCAGCGGCACTCAGAGCTATCGCTCTCGGTAAGCCATTCGTACCCCGCTGCTGCTGCTGGCTGACTGGCTGCAATTCTGGAGGGGGGAGCGCAGAAGGGGGGGCCCTAGGTAAGGGAGGGTTCCCCCCTCCCCGCCGCTCTGTGTCCACTTTCCCCCCTTCCAGTGCTGTCGCCTCCTTCTTTTTCACAACTAGGGCCCCCGGGGCCCCTGGGGGCAAGAGGCCCACCGGGAAAATTTCTGAGTTCCCGGTGGATCTTTCCGAGCCTGGGTGCCCCAGATCTCCTAGGCAGGGGTGCAACAATAAACCCTGCAAGGGATGCAGTGGCAGGGGGGCCAGAACCCACAGGGGGTTCCGTGGGGGAAGTAGCTTCTTTTCTCTGTCCAGAGAGACTGACAACTGGCACGAAGGGAAATAAAAAAAAACTTTCTGCTCTCTGCACAATTGTTCTAATGACTGCATCTGCTCAGCCACTGATGCACTGATGGAAGCATACAACGTTTTGCAGACAAAGATTTGTACACAGTCCTCCTTCAGTGTGCAGCAGCAGGGCACTGCCCCCAACCTCTCTACCCCCTCCTAGGTGCTCTGTACTGTAATTATGCTGGCGGAGTCTGCAGAGCCAGTTCTGCTCCATCAGAGATGGACAGAGTGAGTGTAATAAGAAGCTGGGACTGGGAGCACACCAGTCTGTCAAATTTCTGTGTGTGTTTTTCTGTATGCATTTTCTGCACACCATGTGTGTCTGCATGTGTGAAACCATGCAGCTTTTATCACAGAAACAAATGTAATTGAGAGAATGCGTGCAGTGCTTCACTGATTCTCAGTTTACCTGTGCAGAAAGCGAGGGGGGGGGGGGGTCCAAACAAAGTATTGCAGGGGGCCCAGTGATTTCTAGTTACGCCCCTGCTCCTAGGATCCTAGCAACGCCACTGATCAACAAAGAGCTGCAACAGTGGAACCCTATGGGGTTGGTACCACTGCATCATTGTGATTGTTCTGGTAATTGCTTAGAGAATCACAGGCCTTTGCAATTCTGTAAATCTCAAGTGTTATCCGATTTCTGGAAACCACTCACAGTGGGCCCCAGGCTTTACAGACTAAAAGTAAATTGTAAGGCATAATTAAAATGCTTTATTACAAATATTGGGGGGTCATTACAGATTACAATAGGTTTCTAATGCAAAGCCCTCCAGTACACCTGTGTATCCTCATACTTTTCGCTGAGTAGCGTTTCTCCTTTTTCCCTTTCCTAACACAACTTTGAATAAAATGACTGATGTTCAGAATAACAGAAATAACTATGAACATGCTGTTACATTGTTCACCTTATGGCACTTCGTGTGAACTTTGACTATGACATATACAATGCACACATTTCAATCCACACACAAACCACAGAGGTGAAGGGCAGAGAGAGTATAGCATTGTGTATGGCTCTCTGGACTTATAATGGATCTGGGAGTCCCACAGGAACGAAATGAGTTACAATATTCACTTTGATACTGCACTCGCAGGACTTCTGCAATCAATACATGGGCTTAATTTGTTCACATTAAACCCATGTATTGATTTCAAAAGTCCTGGGAGTGTAGTATGTATATCAAAGTGTGTCTATTAATTTCTTCCAGTAGCAACAAGAAAATCAGTGGATGTGGGGTTTTCTTTCTAAGTGCATGGCCTGTACAAATTAACTGACAGTATGTCCATCTCATAAAACTTTTCCTTCAGCCTGTGACAAATGAATGTATGAGTCTGAGTCTGCAGATCCTGCAGCCACATGTGTACTGATATGACAACTGTATAGAAAAAATGTTTTCATTCTGTTCCCTTGCAATGGTGACATATAGCAGGGTCCTGGTGCAGTGAAATGGTCAACTAAATTGCCTGGCCACTACTACTACTACTGTCTATAGTGTGGCTAGGACTACCACTGTCATATAAATATGAATGGAAATAATTGACACAACTTGAGGAAAATTTGTATTTAATGCTTCATAAAATTATTCTTTAGGAAGCCCTGTTCTAGGTCGCTACTTGGCCTAAGAACTAGTATACAGTATATGCACTGGGCTGTTCAACTAAGCTTTTGCTCAGAAAAAATATATAGTTCTGCACTTAGATAATGTTGCCATTTTTACTGCAGTACTTTACAGAGTGAATACTTCATGTCACTAACTGTCCTTCACAGGGACTCACAATCTAATATCTCTAAAATTTCATGTCCCTATCAGAGACTAAGAAATATTTGTGGGGGAATCAGTTAATTGCATCCTGACAAGATTAGAACCTGGCCCCTAATGCACTAAGTTGTGAGTTCTACCCACATAGCCACCATCATCCCAAATACAGTTCCTGAGATGACTAATAGTTGTCAGCCACCAATGGCCCCTCCGTGTTGACTGTGACAAATTCATAGGCCTGAGTATAGTATCCTTTTTGCTAGAGTGTTTTTCACCTAGACAGGGGTGTAACGTCAGTGTCCTGGGCCCTTCAGCAAAATTCTCTTGTAGCCTCAGTCATGGGTGGAATCCCCCAGCTTCATGGCCAGACAGAGACCACCATAGTGGACAGCTATTATGCTTCCCCACTTCTTGTGCAGTGTAAGTGCAGAGAGAGTTGTTATATTTAGCTAGTCCATGCTAATTCAGGTCCCCTCTTCCTCTTGCTATCTGTGCACTCTATGCTGCCCTCCTGAAGCTCTTGATGACATGGCATGCATTGGGAGCAAAAGAATGTTGTGAGCAGCAGTGATGCTCATCCAAGCTCGAATATCCGAGATACTCGGATATCCTAGCTCTTTTTTCACTATTCGAGCTCGAATACCGAGCTCGAATAGTATTAGCTATCCGGGCTGTGCTATCCGAGCGCACTCGGATAGCAATCAGCTATCCGGAGATATCCGAGCTATCCGAGCTTGAATACAGAGCTCGGATAGCGTCATCAGCGGGTGACGTCACCTCGAGTCCTCACAAGCGAATCAGAGGGCTCCCAGCCCTCTGACTGCAGTCAATCACAGAGAGGGAGCCTGGCCAAGCCCCCCTCTATAAATAGCGGGCGCCATCTTGCCTCACTCGTCCTTGCTTGTGACTTACTGTACTAAGAGACTGCGCCAGTGCTTTTTGTCTGTGCAAGTGCATTTATTGTTCAAAACACCAAGCGTTTTTACACTCCAACACTTGATATTTACCTGCATTGCTTTTGTATTGTAGATAGATTGTATTTTAGGCAGTTTAGTTTGTGTGATTAGGGACTAGGGAGGGAAACTGTCACTGGTGCTGCTGCAGCTGCAGCAGCTAGGCCCTGTGCCTAGGCAAGGCAGCCTGCCCTGCTCTGTGCTCTAGTCTCTAGTTACCTGTGCTCTCACCTGTCCTACTCTCAGGGCTGGATTTCTGGAAAGGCCAAAAAAGGTCAAGGCCTAGAGCGATAAAATTCATCAGGGCGCAGGACTTGGAGAGATAAGAGGTCACATGTCAAAGTAAATCACTTCTGCTTTGCTCTATTCTGCCTGAATTCCAGAGATCCCTGCATCTCTCTCACTGCAGAGTGTGTGTGATGACAGTCAGCATCTGTTGTCATCTGAAGATCTCGTCCAGTATAATGAGTGGGGACATACAAGCTGCTGTGAGAAAAAAAAATATGGGCTCAAGTAGTAGGACTTTTGAGTTCAGATTAGTTTCTTTATGCACGCATTCAAGGATAGGAATTATCAGCTCTCCTCTCCCCCAGACTGATGTTTTATTACATGGTCAGAGCTGTTAAAGACCTGAGACCTGTTAGATTTATGGTTTGTTTTTATTTCCTAAGAAATGACAGCAACATTCTCTCTGTGCTACAGTTTAACTCTTTCCTGACATGCTTTAGAAGCAGCAAAGCATTGTTCTGTGTTAGCCATCAGTGAAAGCAGGATGTTTTGAAACAGAATGACAACTGTATTACATTTATTTATATTTACAAAACAATGTATACATCTCCTGCTGACTGTATATATAACTGTATGTCCTAACATCTTGTATACAGGAACAAAGTCTGAAGATGGCTCATTAGCCAAAGGCTCACTATTTTTTCTTTTGGTTAGCCAATAAATATTATCATTCTATTACAAAACTTAAAAACTTCCTGCTGACTGATTAAGATCTGTCTTAACTTGCCCCAAGTGCTAAATTGTCACTGTGGTAAAGTACACCAGAGCTTATGCTAGATACACATGATGCAATTTTCTGACAGATTTACTGTCAGATCGACTATTTCCAACATGTCCGATCTGCTATCCGATAGATTTTCTGAATGATTTTTTTCATAGAAATGAACGGAAAATCGATTGAAAAATTGATCGGAAATCGGACATTGGAAATAATCAATCTGACAGTAAATCTGTCAGAATTGCATCGTGTGTACCTAGCATTACACTACATCTATGCCAGCGTGTGTAGTGTTGGATCCTTCTACTTACCTGTTCTGTTTTGGATGGGTTTCTCTCCTTTGCGCTGCACCATCACCTGTTTGTGACTCTGACTGAAGCAAGTCGCACAGAGGACAAAGAAGCAGTGCATGCTCTGTCCTCTCGGGCTTCTAGTTATTACGCACTCCTGTACTGATGTGCACAGCAGCCGAGGCTTGGAGTGTTATGGGTATGTGTACTTGACAAGTGCTGCTCATATATGAGCATTATTTCTGAATTATGCAAGCCCTGAACACTATTGCCTGCTGTGCATCCAGGCTGGAGTGCAAAATTACATGGAGTGGACAGAGCATGCACTGCTTCTTTGAACAGGGGGGGGGGGGGGCAAAGCAGCAAAACAGACAGGAGCCCATGTAACCCAGTGAACACTAGTCAGAGTTGGACAGAATGGGGGGGTTGGTGACAGCCGGCCTAGGGCGCTGGAAAGTACAAATCTAGCCCTGCCTACTCTACTGTACTACTTCTGTGTTAGATAGATTATTGTACTATTTTGTAGTTAGCAAGGCCCAGCTTTACTGCTATACCTGTACTGTATCTGCTCTCTGTAATTTAGTCACACCTGTTCTATTGTTTAGCTAGATTCTTCTATTGTTTAGTTAGTACTGTAGTGTACTCTAGTCTGTGTATAGGGACCATCCGTCACCGCGTTACCTAGGGTCTTTGTGTGCGCAGTGCACGTCTGCGCTGTCTGCACCCTCTCGTTAGTGCTACACCCGTCCTATTGTTTATATTACTTCTATTGTGTATTCGCTGAATTGTACTGTACTCTAGTCTGTGTATAGGGACACCGTCAGTCAGCGTCAGCTAGGGTCTTTGTGTGCGCAGTGCACGTCTGCGCTGTCTGCACCCTCTCGTTAGTGCTACACCCATGTCCTATTGTTCTTCTATTGTGTATTCGCTGAATTGTACTGTACTCTAGTCTGTGTATAGGGACACCGTCAGTCAGCGTCAGCTAGTGTCTTTGTGTGCGCACTGCGCACTCTCTCGTTAGCGCTACACTGATCTCTGCTGTAGAGTACACCTGTCCATCACCTCACACACCCACCACCAGCAGTCCCACCCCATTAAAGTACCCCACTTGTCCCACCCGCCTTTACATACATAACTTTTTTTCCCATTTGTATAATATTAAAAATATACGATGTCTGGCACTGGCAGCCGCGGTTTGGGCAGGGGCAGCAAGGGCAGCAAGGGCATCGGCAAGAGAGGAGGTCGTGGCAGCCGTGCCGCCACCACCATGCGCAGTTCTGCGTCTGCACCAGTGGCTATTCCGCCATTAGCCACTGGCCGTGGACGCCTTGGCCGCCCGACAGCTGGGAGTCACGCTGCAGAGACACAGCAGCAGCGCGTGGCGCAGATGTTCCTCCCACCGCCCGGTCGTAGCCGTCCTATTGAGGAGAAGGACGCAGACTCTGTGGTGGAACTGATGGTGGATGAGCAGGCCACCATTAGCTCTGGAACTGAGTCCTCCACCCCCGCCACCACTCCTGTTCGCAAGAGTAGCAGCAGCCGCCCAGCACTGCCTGGGGAGGAGGAGGAGGAGGAGTGCAGTTCTCCAGCCCCAGCGGTCAACACCAGCACCCTGTCACTCAGCACCTTCTTTACCCCAAACACAGCGAGGGTATTGAGTGCTGTTGCGGCAGAATTTGAGGAGGAAGAAATGCTGATGGGCACTTTGGGGGATGATGCTTTGGACAGTCAGACAGTGGTGACTGTCCATCAGCCCATGCATGCAGAAGGGGAGTTTGTGGGGTCATCACAGCAGGACATGTTTGCGGAGGGGGAGGATGATGATGATGACAGGGTGAAGGACAGAGACTGGGTGGCAGATCCTGGGGATGTCATCAGCTCTGAGGAGGAGGAGGATGCGGCTGCGGGCCTTGCTAGAAGGATCAGCATCGCAGACATGGGCAGGATCAGAAGTGGGCGTGGTATGCAGGCCACACAGCGTGCTGATCCGGAGAGTTCTGCCAGTGCCACCAGCCGCACCAAGAAACCCTGCCCCCCCCCCCCCCCCCCAACCACCACAGGGAGACCAGCGGCAGCACCACTTCACCTCCTCAATTTGGAATTTTTTCATCCTGCCATATGTGGATTGCAAGTATGCCACCTGCAACCAGTGCCGCCAGCAGCTCAGCAGAGGGAAGGAGCCCTCTGCGTACGGCACCACCTCTCTGGTGACCCATCTGGCAGAGAAACACTTTCATGAGGATGAGGAGTTCATGAAGTTGAAGGAAGCTGGCAGTGGCAGACCCGCCACCACTGCGAAGCCGTCGGCAGCAGCCACCCGCCCTCCTCCACCTCCTCCAGCAGCACCAGCAGGAGTGTGTCAGAAACGCACTGCTCCTCCTCCCTCTGCAACTCCTGCCGCCGACACTGAGGCCTGTTCTGGCAGCCAGTCCTCAGTGGCCTCCTCTGCTCCCTCCAGTGATTCCCGTGCCAGCAAAAGGCGTCGCCAGACCCTGCTCAGCGACACCTTCCAGGGGGTGGTCAGGGTTCTGCCTCCCAGCAGCCGTCGTGTGCGTCAGCTGAACGGCTTGCTGGCACGGGCCATGTGCTCCCAACTCCTGCCTTAATCCCTTGTGCAGGAGGGGAGCGACATGCGTGTGCTCCTGATGTATGCAGCCCCCGATTGGCCAATCCCCAGCCGACATTTTTTTGCACGCACGGCCATCCCTGCACTTCACCGGTCTGTGATGGCCAATGTCGGGAGAGGGCTGGATCACGCGGTGGGTCAACGGGTCCACGTCACCATGGACTCGTGGAGCAGCCGGTTTGGGACAGGCCGCTATCTGTCCTTCACCGCACATTGGGTCAGCTTGGTGGAAGGGGGTGAGGAAGGGGGAGTAGCATCGGGCACTGTCAGAGCAGCAGCAGCACCAACAACGCAGTGGGTGGTGCCACCATGCAGGGTCAGTGGAATTGCAGCAGGTTCCTCTGATCCACTTCCGTCCTCCGGCAAACCAGCCCAAACCCCCCGCCTCAGCAGCAGCGTGAAGCCCCACCACTGCCGAGCGCTGCTGGAATTGGTCAGCCTGGGGAAGACCAAACTGATGGCGAACCATGTCCTGGCCAAACTCCGAGAGCAGGAGAGGAATTGGCTGACCCCCAGAGGCCTCAGAGTCGGAGAGGTGGTGTCCGACAATGGGGCAAACCTGGTTGCTGCAATCAGCAGGGGAGACCTGACCCACATCCCCTGCCTGGCGCACGTCCTGAACCTGGTAGTCCAAAAGTTCCTGCGGACCTACCAGGGGATGGACCGACTCCTTGAGGTGGCAAGGATGGTTGTGCGTCATTTTCGGCACTCGGCTGCAGCTGTAGCGAGCCTGGAAGAGGTGCAGAAGGAGCTGCACCTGCCACAGCACTGGCTCATGATCGATGTTCCCACTCGCTGGAACTCCACCCTGGCGATGTTGGAGCGTCTGGTTGAACAGAGGCAGGCTGTCAGCCAGTACGTTGCACGAGCAACAGTTGCCGCCATCACTGCAACTGGGCGTGCCACCACCAACCTCCCGTCCATCATCTCCATGGAGGACTGAGGGCACATGCAGCAAGTGTGATCAGTGCTGGCACCCTTCCTGCAGGCCACCAACATGGTAAGCAGGGACCATGCAATGGTGTGCGAGTGGGTCCCCATGGTGTGTGTGCTGGACAGGGCCCTGTATGCACTGCTGGAAGAGGGAGCGGCAGCCTTGGACCAGCAGGAGCTGCAGGCAGCTTCACAGGCCACCTCTGAGGAGGAGGGCTTGGAGTTGGTGGAGGTCCCTGACCTTGCTGCTGATGAGGGGGAGCAGCAGAGCGCAGCTGGACTGGTGCGGGGGTGGAGAGAGGATGAGGTGGAGGAGGCAGAGGATGAGGAGGACAGCACTGTCGGCTCTGGGGTTGCCAATGATGTGCCAGCAGACGTGGCCAGACTCTTCCCAATGGCAGCGCACATGCTGAGGTGCCTGTGCAGGGACCCAAGGGTCATCCAGATGAAGCAGAGGGAGGACATCTGGATCTGCATGATGCTGGACCCACATCTGAAGGGGAAGCTCAGCCAGTTCCTGCCTGCAGGAGGAGACCGTGCGCAACAAATGAGGGATTTGCAGCTGTCCCTTGTTGAGCGCTTGGAGGAAGCCTTCCCTCAGCCATCCACCCCCACTGTCCAGCCAGCACAGAGGCAGCAGCAGGTGCATGCATCCACCAGCAGCAAGCGCACGCACACCACAGACCTGCTGTCTCTGACCAATGAGCTCTACATGAGTGTAGAGCTGCCAGGGACTAGAGAGGAGGTGCCTACAGCAGCATCCTTCTCCAGTCACAGACAGCGCTTGACCCGCATGGTGGCTGACTACATGGGGTCCTTCAGCGGGCTTGACAGCGTTGCTGTAATGATCCGCTCAGCTGGATGTACTGGCAGACAGCTGTTTGACCATTCCTCTAGTCTGTGGGCTGCAGGTCTCTGCAAGAGAGACCTGTTTTTCCATTACAAGTTTCTGGTCTGTTCTGCTGCTGAGGAATTTGCATACACTCATTATGCAAATCCCTTACCTGCCTCCTTTGATGACTGGCAGTATAAAGAGCCATGTTTCCCAGAGTCCTTTGCTGGTCATAAGAGTTAGTTCCTGTGTAACACTCGCCTGGAGTGTCAGCCTTGCTCTTTGTTTGAAGATTAGCCTAGAGTAATTCCTGGAACTGCACTAGGCAGTTTCCCTAGTGCAGTTAGGATTGCATATCTGTTTTGTTTGTCTGTTGCGATTGTTCTGTCCCAGCGGTGGTAGACAGGAAGTCGTTCTGATCTTTGTTCTTGGAGTCTAGCTGGAGCAGCGGTTGCTACCAGCTATCTCCTCTATCTGTCTTGCCTGGATCGCACTCGCCAAGCGCTAGTGCTGTGGATCCTATCTCTCACTTACCCTGTTTTTCGTATATCTGTCTTGTCTGCTACGAACGCTTGCTGGAGGCTCGGTGAGGTAACCGTTTAGCAAGCGTTCACGTCCTCTGTTTCATGTTTGTCTGCCGGTGGTTAGTTAGACGTGCTTGTCTCTGTTGTGCTTATCACGCGGGGACCGCACATAAACGCGTGCACTGTTGCGAATGAGTGCGGTGTTCGCTTTTAGCTAGGGTTTGTTATTTTCCGTATCTCCTCATTGTATGATTTGCTGTGCCTTTGCTACTCTCGTGCTCTGCCTTGCTGTAGCCTTGTGTCACCTCTGGCAATCGCCTCTCTCGCGATTGCGTTCCTACTTCATATCTGTTGTTGTCTATGCACCGTCGCGGGTTGGTGACTAGTTTGGTGCACACACATACAATCTGTCCCTGTGCTCATTCTCTTCCGCAATCGCTTCTCTTGCGATTGCGTCCTCACTTGGTTTCTTCTGTTGTGTGTCCACCGTCGCAGGTGGCGGCTAGATTGGTGGACAGACATACATTCCTCATCTGTGCTTATTCGGTCTTGTGTCGCTGCTAGCAATCGCCATCTCCGGCGATTGCCTTCTCGCTTTGTCTTCCTGGTTGTGTGTTCATCGTCGCAGGATGGCGACTAGTTTGGTGAACACACATACCCTCTGTCGCTTTGATCTTTCTCTTTCAGGGCTATCTTGCCCTGCGTTTCTTCCCTTCGTGCAATTCCTGTCTGGGGTGTGTGGTAGGGCAGAGGAGCCATTCCTCTGCACTCCACAGCTCCATCTGTCGACAGGAATTTCCCTCTACAGGTGCATTGCACCTTTTGCTGGGTTCCCACAAATTACACGCTTGTGGAGGATTTCCGCAGTGTCACGAAGAGAATTCCACAATCGTTACAGTTGCCCCTGTTGATCCCATGGAGTATTGGGTCAAGCACCTGCCGATCTGGAGCGAGCTTGCGCAGTACGCCCTGGAAGTGCTCTCATGCCCCCCTTCCAGCGTACTGTCAGAGCGTTGCTTCAGTGCAGCCGGTGGAGTCGTCACTGAGAAGCGATCTCGTCTGTCTCACAAGTCTGTGGACAGACTGACGTTTCTCAAAATGAACCAGGCGTGGGTGGAAGGCGAATTCCTGGCCCCTGTTGTCGGCGAGAGGGGGACATGAAGTGGCACACACACATTACACCTGCTGCTGCTGCTGTATTTCTTCCTGCTGTCTGTGTCTCCACTGCCAGGGAACACATTAAAAGGTGCTGCTGCCCATGCGCCACCAGCTATTTATGCTCAAAAATAGTTGCATTTCTGAAAAAAAAGTAATCATTTTGTGTTATTATTTTAGAGGTGTCCGGGTTGAAAAGTGTGCTGTCCCAATTGTGTACTGGACACAATGTGGGCTTCACGACCGCTGTCTGGAACCTCATGCTGTTTATTTACGGCGATGGTACCACCGCTAGGAACCAGGGCCTCTTATGTTTCGCTGCCTGTCCTCCTGCTGCCTGCTGCCTGCTGCCAGTCTGCCACACATTCATCCTCCTCACGCTGCCTGCTGCTGTATTTCCTCCTGCTGTCTGTATGTTTTCACTGCCAGGGAATACACTACAAGGTGCTGCTGCCCATGCGCTACCAACTATGTCTCGCTGCCCGCCTGCCTGCTGCCACTGCCACACACTCATCCTCCTCACGCTGCCTGCTGCTGTATTTCCTCCTGCTGTCTGTGTCTCCACTGCAGGGAACACATTACAAGGTGCTGCTGCCCATGCGCCACCAGCTATGTCTCGCTGCCCGCCTGCCTGCTGCCACTGCCACACACTCATCCTCCTCACGCTGCCTGCTGTTGTATTTCCTCCTGCTGTCTGTGTCTCCACTGCCAGGGAATACATTACAAGGTGCTGCTGCCCATGCGCCACCAGCTATTTACGCTCAAAAATAGCTGCATTAACAAGAGTAAGATAGTGGTTGCAAAATATGATACTCTTCATACTTAATACACCAGAAAACCAGCGAGAGAGATACATACCCTTATGTTGAATGTTGTTACCAATATGTTTAGATTTAAGTTTATGGTCAAGTTGAGTCAATTCTCTACCATAAACTCGTTATATTTTATCTTTTAGATACAGACTAATCACTAGTTGAGACACTAAATAATTCTATAGATCCTACCAAACTTATCAAACTTGGAAAATATATAGGATGATAACTAATAATTCATATAAATAAAATTAATACCTTTTTGAACATACCAATAAGAGGTTTTAACAAAACATCTCCGATTGATCGGCCTAGGCCACTGCTTCAATCGGAAGAACTTACACAAGGTTTCCTTTCTCAGTCAGCCAAGGTTGGTTAGAAATTGACTGAAGAAAATGCCTACACTGTGAATTTGAATAATTATTATAAACATTTGTATGATATAGACAAAAATGTTATCAACACACATCCTTATACAAGTATATAAAAAAAATAAAAAAAATATCGTAATATATACTATAGAAACTATAGTGTTCTATGATACGTGTTATGTAAACAATACCTGAATTACTATGTTATTGTAATTTTTCTTGCTACAACTTTGAAATAAAAATTATTGTTGAAAAAAAAATAGCTGCATTATTTTGAAAAAAATAAAAAATTTAATTATTTTAGAGGTGTCCGGGTTGAAAACTGTGCTGTCCCTATTGTGTATTGGACACAATGTGGGCTTCACGACCGCTGTCTGGAACCTCATGGTGTTTATTTACAGCCCTGGTACCACCGCTAGGAACCAGGGCCTATTATGTCAGTCACATCACACTGCCTGACACACACTCCTCCTCCTCCTGTAGCTGCATTGAGCTTCTGCTGTCTGTGTGCTGCTACCACTGCCAGGGAGAACAGAAGAAGAACTATTTTCTTCTGCCACCCACTCTCCTACCAGCTATTACCACACTACAATAGCTGCAACTACTTCCTCCTCCTGCTGATGTCTGTGTTTTACCACCGCCAGGGTACACAGAAAAAGGCGCTGTGGCTTGCAATGTGCCACTACCTATTATGCCATCAACACAAATATAACTATGGTGTTATTAAAATAAAATATTTCCACAAATGAAGTAAAAAAAAAATATTACAAAAGAAAGGAAAACCAAGACACATAATATAATGATAGAGAAGAAAAGGAAGAAGAAGAAGAAGATATAGAAGAAGAAGAAGATATAGAAGAAGAAGATGAAGAAGATATAGAAGAAGAAGATGAAGATGAAGAAGAAGAAGAAGAAGAAGAAGAAGAAGAAGAAGAAGAAGAAGAAGGAGAAGGAGAAGGAGAAGGAGAAGGAGAAGGAGAAGGAGAAGGAGAAGGAGAAGGAGAAGGAGAAGGAGAAGGAGAAGGAGAAGGAGAAGGAGAAGAAGAAGAAGAAGATATAGAAGAAGAAGAAGACGAAGAAGAAGATATAGAAAAAGAAGACGAAGAAGAGGAAGATACAGAAGAAAAAGAAGAAGAAGATATAGAAGAAGAAGAAGATGTAGAAGAAGAAGAAGAAGAAGAAGATATAGAAGAAGAAGAAGAAGAAGAAGATATAGAAGAAGAAAAAGATAATTGAAGAAGATACAAAAAGTAGAAGATGAAGAAGATTCGAGTAGAAGAAGATATGGAAGAAGAAGAAGATGATATAGAGGAAGAAGATGAAGACGACGTAAATGAAGACTTCCAACTTACAACAACCATTTTGGACACACCTTCTCATGCAAACACTTTTCATGAAGTTAATTTACTATTTTTGATACCTTTTTTATAACTACTACATCACCACATAATCACTTGATGTTTTTCTTCATAAAAAAGGTGGTTTTATGCATCATTGACCTCCAATACAAGTTTTAAAGTCTATTTAAGGCCAGCTTGAATATTTTACTCGAATACAGACTCGGATAGTGACGTCGGATGTCCGAGTTCGAATCGGGTATTCGATTAACTCGAATATCGAACTTCGAGTGAATTCGGATAGTTTACTATCCAAATTCGACCAAACTCGAATAGGATAATGAGGTATCCGATCAACACTGGTGAGCAGAGAGTGCACAGAGACCCGATACAGCGTGGACTCATATAATAGGGCTCCAATATTCACCTAGGTGCTCCTTCAGTGTTGCTAACCTGGATGGGGTAGCTTGCCGGTGCACTCATCCAGCAGGTTTACCACTCCTGCCACAATGAAATCCAACAACAATGAGGACAAGGCACTCCACGGGCTTCAAACTTGCATTTGTTTATTCAGAGCTTAGACACATACATGTTACGGGTCACCTGACCCTTCCTCAAGTGTACCACCCTCAACACCAACTTCCCCTTTTAAAGGACCACCCACAGGAAGTCCCACCCAAGTGAACCATTACATCATCACAGATATTAATCTATATACAATTTCATAAATCCTATACAGAGCACTACTATACCGTCTACCCTGCAATGATTAGTGGAGGGGTCATCAAAATTCTCGTAGCAATTGTAAACACACCGAATTATTCTTTCCTGTAAGAAATCACAAAAAACATTTGTAACTTACATGCTCATTAAGGCCCCTTGGGCTCACACAATCTAATTTCCTTATCCACTCCACTTCTCTATGGAGCAGTACCTTTTCTCTGTTGCCCCCTTTACGTAGAGGGGGGACAGAATCTAATACCATCCATCTTAACTGGGAAACCGAATGTCCGACCTGAACAAAATGTCGGCCCACAGGGACATTCTGCTTCTCAATCCCCTTCTCCAAATTTTTGCGGACATCAGCGATGCTCCGCTTGTGCTCTTGAATACGCACTTTCACATTGCGGGTTACGTGGGGGAGACAACCTGCAACGTGAAAGTGCGTATTCAAGAGCACAAGCGGAGCATCGCTATATTTGCATTGCATAGTGGCAATCCTTAGCGAACTGTTTCCTTACTCTGAATACACCTATCTGACACTGCTGCTGTGAGGCTCCATATCCGTTCTTTGGGGCCCTGTGTAAAACTTGTTCTGGGAACCCAAGCTCCTTAGTTATGCCACTGAAAGTCATCTCCCATTAATTACATTCTTACAGGTGTATTTTAACATAACATAGTAAAAAGTATAGCACTGAGAAAAATCACAGGATTTGACTTTGGCCGTTCAGCAATCACATTTAGCGAAACTTTCTTCCATAGCTACAGAAAATGAAACAAAGGAAGCTGCACAAAACAAATTAGCTGTTCACTGCTTAAATACAATGACCCCTAAATATCACAAGATGAAATTGTTTCTAATTTTTCCATGATTTCATTACTAACGGCAATTACACAAATCATCCTTTCTTTGATGTTGTTTATCTTTTTAAGCAGAGTGAGCTCATTAGAGCACAATTCCCTGACCTTTATGCTTGCCTGGACAAAGGCATAAGAATGCATTAAAATAGTTACAGCATACCACTGTGTGCAAAACAAACAGACAAACTTTATTTGAAACATTTCTGCCAAGATTAAATTGGATCTAACGTTTTCTTACTAACTAGCTCTACAAATGGCTACACATTTATACATTTTAGTGAACATGCAGACAATGTACTATGGGGTCTGAATTACTAAGACCATCAGAGCTGAAAAGCATTGGAGAATATGAGTGATCCTACAAACATGGTCTCAGTTTACTAGAGCCAGGCATGGATTTACATGACTGGAGCCTATAGGCACGGATGTCTTAGCACCTTAGACTTCGTCCTCCATGAACCTACAAACCTCCACTGAACTGCACCACAAATGTGCTGGCTGGCCCAGCTGTCATTTCTCCTTTACTTCCCTTGCCCATCATAGGTAGCTACAAGTGCCCCTTAGTATTATGTAGCCAGAGCTATCCTCAGTATTAAGTAGCCAGAGGTGCCCCAAACTGAAGAGAGATCTCGTCAATGGAATGCAAAGAGCTGGGTGAGTAACGCTCCTTATACTCCGCTCGGGACTCCGCATAGGGAAGGATGGAGAGAGGCGCTCAAGGAGGGGAGTTAGCCACCTTTCCATCAACAGGCGCCTGTCGGCACGTGCCTACAGTACCTTATGGTAAATCTGGCCCTGATTAGAGTATCTTCTGTTACATGGTAAGGCTGTGTTCCCACTTGAGTGGAAAATTGACTTTTTTTGTCCGTTCTCCATTTATCGCTAAACAGACAGTGAACGGCTCCTTATAAATAGGAGCTGTTCACACTTGTCCCACTTCAACGGATCTGCAGGATCCGTTGCAGTTAGTGGACCGCAATTCTGTGCAGCCCACGATAATCTTGGGCAGGCGGATGCGTTCCCCCATATAGCCTATGGGGAGTGCATCTGTCCCGGGCCCCTAGCCGGACCACGTTGAACCATCAAACCAAACACTACACTGTCCCCTCCCACTGGCTGCATGTGGTCCAGCACAATTGAGAACAGAGCCTCAGAGTTCAGCTGAGCTTCTCTTGGGGACCCGGGGACTTAATACGTGAAGTACCAACTTAGGTTGGTGACACCCATGATTCCTACACAAAGGTGATTACTTTAGCTAAAAAGCACTTAATTTATTCATTTGATACCAGCCTGAATGAAATTTCAGATAGAATGTTCATGTCAATACAGCCTTATTTTGCCAGGTAATACACCTGTGTACTGCAACAGGGATGCTGATGGCAAAGGACATTACAGCGATAATAGAAAAAAGCCTGAGTCCATTACACGGCTGTAACCTGAAATGGATGGCAAATTAGTATAGTAAGTATAGTATAGTAGTACAATGCAACTGCAAGGATAGTATGGGTGATGCGCTATGGTGTTACCAATATGTCACAAACAGATGTCTAATTAACTCTCCTGTGCAAACGCATACCAGTCAGATGTGGATTAACACAGTGATCGGCCATTCTCCAAATAATCAAGCAGTATAGCACCACCATATCTGCTATGTTCTACCAACCTAAAGAATATTGTCATAGTAAACGTACAGTATCATGTCAGAGTTGCAGAATCCTGTCTCTCTCTTTCATACTGGCTGCTATCTTGCTTCTTGAAAATGGCAAAAATTAAAGTGGATCCAAGGTATACTTTTACTAATTGCATAATTGTGTTCCTTTCCTATTGTTTATAGGGCATTCCTCAAGCCAAATACTTTTTTGTTTTTGTTTTAATACTCTAATTCCCTATAAACTAAATAAACCACGCCCACAGGTTTTCAGAAAGCCTTGGCAGTAGCAAGGGCTCATGGAAGCTCAGTTTGGGCAAGAGGAGGAGGAGGTGTTACTAGCCATTGATTTCAGGGGCAGAGGGGAGGAGGGAGGAGGAGGGGGTTAGGTTTTTTTTCACAGGCTGAGTGCTCAAGATATAGATAAGCCTGCCTCTCTGTGTAATGTTTACAAACAACATGGCTGCTGTCATTGTATCACAGGAAGAAATTACCATATTCTATTAAAGCTGTTTGCAGCTAGATTTGCTGTGTAAACTATCTAAACTTTACATAAGATATATAGACAAGTTACTTGTTATAGTTCGTTTTTCATCTTGGATCCGCTTTAACTGCAGAGCTTATGTTCATGGGGTTATTTTTAGATCTGCTGCAACCCTTGACAAAAGTCTGTTTACATTAGAGGGTCAGAAAAGCTTAAAGAAGCTTTAAAAATGTTATTAACTTCATAGTGACTCACAAGAAGACTCAACAGGGAAAGTAATTTCTCTTGAACAGAATGTCTGCTGTGCAAGCAAAGGTATACTGTATGGCGTACGTTAAAAAGGGGCGCTGGGGAAAAAGGGCGCGGGGTTTTAAACGATAAACATGGATAACGTTTAAAAATATAATGTACTATATTTCGTTTAAAAATAATGTTTTATAAAGTTATAAATCATTAAATAATGTGCATGAAATTGGCAATTGTGAAAACGTTAATCTTCCGTTTAAAAAGTGAAACGTATAATAACGTTTAAAAAAAAATAGTAAGTAACTCTCCCTGTACCTACCCCTAACCCCTAGACCCCTGTGTTGGTGCCTAAACCTAAGACTCCCCTGATGGTGCCTAAACCTAAGACTCCCCTGATGGTGCCTAAACCTAAGACCCCCCTGTTGGTGCCTAAACCTAAGACCCCCCTGGTGGTGCCTAAACCTAAGACCCCCCTGTTGGTGCCTAAACCTAAGACCCCCTGTTGGTGCCTAAACCTTAGACCCCCCTGGTGGTGCCTAAACCTAAGACCCCCCTGTTGGTGCCTAAACCTAAGACCCCCTGGTGGTGCCTAAACCTAAGACCCCCCCTGTTGGTGCCTAAACCTAAGACCCCCCTGTTGGTGCCTAAACCTAATACCCCCCTGGTGGTGCCTAAACCTAAGACCCCCCTGTGATAAGCATTAATAACGTGTGAAAAAAATATTGTGCTGTTTTTCGTTTAAAAATAATGTTTTAAAAAAGATTGTACTGTTTTTCGTTTAAAAATAATGTTTAAAAAATTATAAATCATAAAATAATGTGTAATCATGAGAAGCAATTATAAAACAGTAAAAGTCTACGGGTGCCGCTTATAAAACGTTATTTTTCTCCGGCGCCCTTTTTTTCCTGTCGGGCGCCCATTAAACGATATTTATTATGGGAGTGAATGGCGGCGCCCGATTTGTCCACTTGCCTCAGGCGCCCGAATTTACTGTTACCTACTGTATGTGTAACAGGTACCTGTCTGTTTGCAACAGAGTACTTCAGATGAAGTAAACTTACATTTTCAAACAGAAAGAAAGGGAGTTTAAGCTTGAGATAAAAATGTGGTATGAACATCAGAAGATAAGAGTGAAAATAAATAGGAGGGTGTATCTTAACCACTTGAGGACCCACCCTTTACCCCCCCTTAAGGACCAGCGCTGTTTTAGGTGATCTGTGCTGGGTGGGCTGTGCAGCCCCCAGCACAGATCAAAGGGCACTCAGAGCGATCAGATCGCCCCCCTTTTTTCCCCACTAGGGGGATGATGTGCAGGGGGGGTCTGATCGCTCCTCCTGGCTGGCATTTTGCGGGGGGGGCACCTCAAAGCCCCCCTCCGCGGCGAAATCCTCCCCCTCCCTCTCCTACCTGCTCCCCCGGGAGATCTGGGCTGCACAGGACGCTATCCGTCCTGTGCAGCCAGTGACAGGACGTCCCCTGTCACATGGAGGTGATCCCCGGCCGCTGATTGGCCGGGGATCGCCGATCTGCCTTACGGCGCTGCTGCGCAGCAGCGCCGTACAAATGTAAACAAAGCGGATTATTTCCGCTTGTGTTTACATCTAGCCTGCGAGCCGCCATCGGCGGCCCGCAGGCTATTCACGGAGCCCCCCGCCGTGAATTGACAGGAAGCAGCCGCTCGTACGAGCGGCTGCTTCCTGATTAATTAGGCTGCAGCTGGCGACGCAGTACTGCGTCGCTGGTCCTGCAGCTGCCACTTTGCCGACGCACGTTATGAGTGTGCGGTCGGCAAGTGGTTAATTTAGGGGAATCTGTATCCTCAAGTAATAGACAATGAAATAATCCAGCTCCATGCACAGCTATGTGTACAGCGATTCCTACATCCATTACTAGAAGCATTTGCAGTGGCCAATACTCACATAGTAAACGCCTGATGTGGAATCATGTGGCATGCATGCTTGTTTAGAATGTAATACAATAAATGGAATGCATTAGGTTGTACTAATCATGCATCAGACTTTACACGTTATTCTGCTTAACCCAGTTTAATGCATACAGCCTATTGGGGTTGATTCCTGAAATAGCAGTAATATTACCATGCACATACAGCACATAGCAATATTATTGTTACTACGCGTAAGAGACATGAGATACGCTAGTAGTGGGACCTGTGGTACTCTAGTAGCCAGACCATTACTATGGCAACACGTGTATTGCCATTCATCGGTCCTGCTACTGGAGTACCACGGGTCATGCTACTAGTGCAGTGATGGCTAACCTTGGCACTCCAGCTGTGACAAACCTACAAATCCCATCATGCCTCTGCCTCCCTGAGTTATGCTTAGAGCTGTCAGAGTATTGCAATGCCTCATGGGACTTGTAGTTCCACCACAGTTGGAGTGCCAAGGTTAGCCATCACTGTACTAGTGTATCTCACGTCATGGTAGTAACAGTGCCATGCGCTGTGCGTGCACAGTAATATTACCGCTATTTCATGAATCAACCCTTTTGTGTCTTTGAAAATTACCAAAAAGATAAACCATAGACACTGTAGCTGCAGTCAGGTGCAACGGTAAATGCATCCTCATGATCAGGGGCGTTTCTACGGCCGTGCGGCCTGTGCCGCCGCCCTGAGCGCTGCTGGGAGGGTGGTGCTGTGATGGAGGGGGGAGCCGCAGCCGCGGGGAGGGCATCCCGACCTCTCCCTCCCTTCCACTCCCCGGGCCGCCCTCCGTGCGATCTCCCCTCGGACTGCAGAGTAATGCAGCAGGGAAGCGCTATAGAAAACTACTCACCTCCCTGGTTCCGATCGCTGCTCTCTCGCCGCCAGTCTCATCTCTCCATAGACGCTGATACACACACACGCTGCTTCTGGCTAAACAGGAAGCAGCGTGTGTATGTATCAGCGTCTATGCAGAGAGAGGAGACTGGCAGCGAGAGAGCAGCGATCGGAACCAGGGAGGTGAGTAGTTTTCTATAGCGCTTCCCTGCTGCATTACTCTGCAGTCCGAATGGGAGATCGCACGGAGGGCGGCCCGGGGAGTGGAAGGGAGGGAGAGGTCGGGCTGCCCTCCCCGCGGCTGTGGCTCCCCCCTCCATCATGGGGGGCACCTACCTAACCTATATTGGGGCAGCTACCTATCTAACCTATCCTGGGGGGCACCTACCTATCTAACCTATCCTGGGGGGCACCTACCTATCTAACCTATCCTGGGGGCACCTACCTATCTAACCTATCCTGGGGGCACCTACATAATCTAACCAATCCTGGGGGGCACATACCTAATCTAACCTATACTGGGGGGCACCTACCTAATCTAACCTATACTGGGGCAGCTACCTATCTAACCTATCCTGGGGGGCACCTACCTAATCTAACCTATACTGGGGCAGCTACCTATCTAACCTATCCTGGGGGGCACCTACCTATCTAACCTATCCTGGGGGGCACCAACCTATCTAACCTATACTGAGGGGCAGCTACCTATCTAAACTATACTGGGGGGCAGCTACCTAATCTAACCTATACTGGGGGGCAGCTATCTAACCTATACTGGAGGCAGCTACCTATCTAACCTATACTGGGGGGCACCTACCTATCTAACCTATACTGGGGGGCAGCTACCTATCTAACATGGGGGACAGCTACCTAATCTAACCTATACTGAGGTGGTAGCTACCTAATCTAACCTATACAGGGGGGCACCTACCTATTTAACCTATACTGGGGGGCAGCTACCTATCTAACCTATAGTGGGAGCATTAACATATCTAACCTGTATTGGGGGCACCTACCTACCTAGCTAGCCTATACAGGTGACAACTATACTGGCTACCTATATTGGAGGCACCTACCTAACTAACCTATACTGGGGGCATCTACCTATCTAACCTATGCTGGGGGCAACTATTCAGGCTACCTATATTAGAGGCACCCACCTAGCTAACCTGTACTGGGGGCACCTACTACCTATCTAATTTATACCGGGGACGCCTGCCTATCTAAACTATACTGGGGGCAACTATACTGGCTACCTATACTGGAGGCACCTACCTGGCTAACTTATACCGGAGGCAACTATACTGGCTCACCTATGCCTGGCTACCTATACTGGGGGGACCTATAGTTGGCTACCTATACTGGGGTACCTATTCTGGGGGAATCTATACTGAGTGCAACTATACCTGGCTAACCTATTGTAACGCTCGGTGAAGCACAGAGAGGTCTGATCACCGGTGACCTGCAGCGTCACGGAGAATACAGACGTATACCAGATTATATGTGATCTGCAGTATCACCGATAATCCAATATACCAGCTAACCTCTGTTCACCGGAGTAGAGTGTAGTGTTTTGGTGTAACAGTAACACTTAGAGGACTAGGCCTCAGTACAGTAAGACGTACTGTACAGATTACTTCCGCAACCCTGAGCTCTCCAAGACGGGAGGAGTCAGACTGCTAGCAGGAAGTATCTTCTGAAAGTCACCCTCAGGCGGAAGGGTTACTAACAGAACGAAGAACCTCCTCCAATGATGAGGTCGGTTCTCGAGGTCGGACAAGCCAGGTCGTACACACACAGACAGATAAAGTACAAGATCGAGAGGCAGAGACGGAGTCAAAGTACAGGCAGGGTTCGGCAACGGGGTATCAGGTATATCGGGGTACAGAATCAGGAGGCAGAAACAGAGTCTAGGAGCGAGCCGGGGTTCGGCAACGGTGTATCAGAAATAACGAGGTACAAGATCAAAGTTCAGAAGAGTAGTCAAGGCAGGCAAGAAGTCATAACAAATAATCACAATCAAACTAGTACTTTAAGCTATCAACAAATCTATCTTAGTGTAGGATTACAGCTCCAGCTGGTCCCGGCACACTAACGGATCTGACTAACGGATCTGGGTGCTCCCACGTATGTGAACGCAACGCCAGACAAGGAACAAATGAACAGCTAGCAGTATATATACACATATCCCCTCTCCAGCACCTCCCTAAGTGCTGGACCAATGAGGAGTGAAGCTATGGTCAGCTGACCTGCCTGGTCAGCTGACTCTCCCCTGAGAGTAATAAATTATGTTTGAGTGCGCGCGCGCGCGTCACTCTGAATCTTGTGGGACTATGAGTCCCAGCAACAGCAGCCCCGTTCTGCGGTGTCCCCGCAGCGGGGATCTGCTGGCTATCTGCCGCATTCAGCGCGGCGGTTTCGCCGCGTTCTGCGGCCTGATGCACGGAGGCAGCCGCCTCATGATGCGAGGAGGCGGCTGCCTCTCCGTGCGAGAAGTTCCTGTGTGCGGAAGGAGCCGCCCGCCGCTGGCTCATGGCGGCGGCTCCTCCGCGCTTTCTCACAGTACCCCCCCCCCGAGGAGTGGACTCCGGACAGCTCCTTCCAGGTTTTTCTGGATGTACAGTATGAAATTCTTTCACTAACTCGTCCGCATGCATGCGATTCCCCGGTACCCATTGTCTCTCCTCAATGCCGTACCCCTTCCAGTGTACGAGATACTGCACCGAGTTCTGTACCGTACGTGAATCTATAATCTTTTCCACTTCATACTCGGGTTGGGCATTGACTAAGACAGGAGGAGGGGGGGTGGGACCCACCTGGACTGCAGGTTTGAGAAGCGATACGTGGAAAGACCTCACTCCACGCATACTGGTGGGAAGATCAACGGAGTATGTGACATTGTTAATCTTCCTAGTAACTGGAAACGGACCCACGAACCTGGGACCAAGTTTGTCCGAGGGTTGTTTCAGGGTCAGGTGACGGGTTGACACCCAAACCAAATCTCCTGGTTGGAATTTCCATTCCAACGAGCGTCTCTTGTCAGCCTGACTTTTCTGACTCTGAAATGCCTTTACAAGGTTATTTTTGATGATCCACCACATGTCCTTAAATGATCTCAGCCACATCTCCAAGGCTGGGAACGGAGTGGCCGCAACTGGCAGTGGGGAGAATTTAGGCAGTTTACCGGTCACAATCTGAAATGGGCAGAAACCTGAGGACGAACTCTTTAAGTTATTGTGGGCAAATTCTGCATAAGGTAAATATTTCACCCAATCATTCTGTGCCTCAGCAACGTAGCATCTCAAAAATTGCTCCAGCGACTGGTTGACCCTCTCCGTCTGGCCATTTGTCTGTGGGTGATACCCTGAGGAAAATGACAATTTCATGCCCATCAAGTGACAAAATGCCCTCCAAAATTTCGAAATAAACTGAACTCCCCGATCAGATACTATGTCCTCTGGAATGCCATGTAGCCTGAAGATATGGATGATAAATAAATCGGCCAGTTCCTGGGCCGAGGGGAGTCCTTTCAAAGGCACGAAGTGGGCCATCTTGCTAAAACGGTCGACCACCACCCAAATAACTGACATGCCTTCAGATCTGGGAAGCTCCCCCACGAAATCCATGGACAAATGGGTCCATGGTTCGCTCGGGGTGGGTAAAGGCTGCAAGGTACCTACAGATGCCAGCCGGGAGGGCTTGCTTTTTGCGCACACCGCACATTCCCTGACAAATTCTTTACAGTCAGCGGCTAGCGAAGGCCACCAAGCACATCTGGCCACAAGATCCTGCGTCCTAGATGCTCCTGGATGTTCTTATGGGAGTGAACCATCTCCAAGATCTGGAGACGGAAGGGTAACGGAACAAATAACACCCCGTCTGGTTTCCCCTCTGGGATATCCTGCTGAAAAGGACTCAAAGTCTCTTCCCAGTCCTCCCAAGTCTCGGTGGCGGCTAAGACCACATTTCGTGGGACAATGGTCTCAGGAACAGGGGGCTGTGCTGTCTCTGGCTCAAAACACCTAGAAAGAGCGTCTGCCTTGGTATTCTTTCTCCCTGGCGTATAAGTGATCAAAAATGTAAATCTCGAGAAGAATAGTGACCATCGAGCCTGCCTTGGGCTCAATCTTTTAGCCCCCTCGATGTATTCTAGGTTCTTGTGGTCGGTATAAACTGTGATAGTGTGCTCCGCTCCTTCTAGCCAGTGACGCCACTCTTCGAAGGCCAACTTGATGGCTAAGAGTTCCCTGTTGCCTATGTCATAGTTTCTCTCTGCCGGAGAGAACCTTCGGGAAAAATAGGCACACGGGTGTAGTCTACCCTGGAGACCAGAACGCTGGGACAACACAGCCCCCACCCCGATCTCTGAGGCGTCCACCTCAACAATAAATGGAACGGAGGTGTCAACGTGTCTGAGTATGGGAGCTGAACAGAACAACCCCTTTAACTTAGAAAAAGCCTGTACTGCCTCGGGAGGCCAATGAGTGGTGTCTGCCCCTTTTCTAGTAAGGCTAGTGAGAGGAGCGACCACTGTGGAATACCCCTTTATAAACCTTCTATAATAGTTCGCAAACCCCAAGAACCGTTGCAATGATTTTAACCCCACCGGCTGTGGCCACTCCAGGACCGCGGAAACCTTGGCAGGGTCCATAGACAAACCTGAGGTGGAGATTATGTACCCCAAAAACGCAACCGACGTGACCTCGAAAATACATTTTTCGAGCTTGGCGTATAACAAATTTTGCCTCAGTTTGTCTAACACCATCCTGACATGGGTTCTGTGTTCCGAGAGGTTGTTAGAAAAAATGAGAATGTCGTCAAGATAGACTAGAACGAACTTTCCCAATACCTCCCGAAACACCTCATTGATGAGTTCCTGGAAGACGGCCGGGGCATTACACAACCCGAAGGGCATCACCCTATACTCGTAGTGCCCATCGGGGGTATTGAAGGCCGTCTTCCATTCATCGCCTTCCCTTATACGCACCAGGTTGTATGCCCCCCGTAAATCCAGTTTAGAAAATATGCTAGCCTCAGTGACCTGTGTGAACAAATCGTCAATAAGTGGTAACGGGTAGCGATTCTTCACAGTGATTTTATTGAGACCTCGATAATCGATGCAAGGCCGTAACCCCCCATCTTTCTTTTTGACAAAAAAAAAACCTGCCCCAGCGGGCGACCGGGACGGCCTAATGAAGCCCTTTGCCAAGTTCTCACGAATGTATTCCTGCATGGCAAGTTTCTCGGGGCCAGACAAGTTATATAAATGACCTCGAGGAGGCACACAACCGGAACGAAGATCAATGGGACAGTCGAAGGGACGATGCGGGGGCAACTTATCCGCGGCCTTGGGACAAAATACATCGGCATAATCTGCATATTGCTTTGGTACACCTTCCACCTGTACCTTGGTTAGACCCAACGTTAGTCTCCCCAAACACTGCTGGAAACAGTGAGGTGACCATGCCGTCAACTGTCCTGTGGCCCAGTCTATCTGTGGGGAATGTACCTGCAACCAAGGCATGCCTAGGATAATAGTGGAGGTGGACATCTGCAACACATAAAACTGTAACTGCTCCCCGTGTAAAACCCCTATGGTGAGTCCCACAAACGGAGTCTGTGACAGGGGACAGTTCCACTGCAAAGGGGAGTCGTCAACTGCCGTGACCTGGATGGGGGGTCTCACAGGAGTGAGTGGTAACCCCAACTCCTGAGCAAACTCAAAATTCATAAAGTTAGCCGCTGAGCCGGAATCAATGAAGGCTTCAGTGGCAACAGATTTATCTTCCCATGTGACCGTACATGGGAGAAGTAATTTTTTTTCCTTAAGGGGTGAAGTCTGTGTGCCTAGGGTGTCACCCCCCACTACTCCTAGGCAGACCCGTTTCCCGCCCTATTGGGGCAGTTTCGCACCCTATGCCCTGCCTCTGCACAGTATAGGCACAGTTGTTCCGTCATCCTCCGCCTTCGCTCCACCTGGGTCAATTTTGAACGACCAATTTGCATCGGCTCTGGTGGAGGCAAGGCCGGAAAGGGTGAGACAGGCGGAGGTGCTGGTTCAGAGGCTGCAGCAACCGGTGCCGTATACGAAGTCACCCTGACACGGTGACTTCCCCTAGCCTGCCTCTGATGGCGTAGCCTGCGATCTACACGAATGGCCGATGATATGGCCTCATCAACTGTCTTGGGCTCTGGTACTGTCAACATTAAGTCAGAGACCTCCTCCGTCAACCCAGACAGAAAATAATCCATCAGAGCGAAGTTATCAAATCTAGAGGTGATTGACCACCTACGGAACTCCGCCGCATAATCCTCGACCGACCCTCTGCCTTGCCGCAAAAGCTTGAGTTTCCGCTCTGAGGTCACAGCAAGGTCAGGGTCGTCGTAGATTATGGCCATGGCCTTAAAGAACTCGTCTACCGAAGTCAGAGCGGTATCGGTAGCAGGCAGGTTATATGCCCAGGACTGGGAGTCCCCAGTCAACAAGGTTTTAATAAAGATGACCCGTTGGGCCTCAGTCCCCGAGGATCGGGGTCTCAATTCAAAATACGACAATACTCTACTCCTGAAATTCCGGAAGTCAGACTTGTGGCCGGAAAATTTATCAGGGACAGGCATACGGATGTCGTCACTAGGAGGGGATCGCACTGAATCGATTGATGTCTGGAGGGTTCTCACAGAGCCTGATAAGGCATCAATTAAGGCTTTGTGCTGGCCTAGTGCTTGATGAATGCTATCCACCGAAGTGGCAAGCACAGTCAGAGGATCAGTGCGTTCCATCGGTATTTTTTGGTCTGGCGTTCTGTAACGCTCGGTGAAGCACAGAGAGGTCTGATCACCGGTGACCTGCAGCGTCACGGAGAATACAGACGTATACCAGATTATATGTGATCTGCAGTATCACCGATAATCCAATATACCAGCTAACCTCTGTTCACCGGAGTAGAGTGTAGTGTTTTGGTGTAACAGTAACACTTAGAGGACTAGGCCTCAGTACAGTAAGACGTACTGTACAGATTACTTCCGCAACCCTGAGCTCTCCAAGACGGGAGGAGTCAGACTGCTAGCAGGAAGTATCTTCTGAAAGTCACCCTCAGGCGGAAGGGTTACTAACAGAACGAAGAACCTCCTCCAATGATGAGGTCGGTTCTCGAGGTCGGACAAGCCAGGTCGTACACACACAGACAGATAAAGTACAAGATCGAGAGGCAGAGACGGAGTCAAAGTACAGGCAGGGTTCGGCAACGGGGTATCAGGTATATCGGGGTACAGAATCAGGAGGCAGAAACAGAGTCTAGGAGCGAGCCGGGGTTCGGCAACGGTGTATCAGAAATAACGAGGTACAAGATCAAAGTTCAGAAGAGTAGTCAAGGCAGGCAAGAAGTCATAACAAATAATCACAATCAAACTAGTACTTTAAGCTATCAACAAATCTATCTTAGTGTAGGATTACAGCTCCAGCTGGTCCCGGCACACTAACGGATCTGACTAACGGATCTGGGTGCTCCCACGTATGTGAACGCAACGCCAGACAAGGAACAAATGAACAGCTAGCAGTATATATACACATATCCCCTCTCCAGCACCTCCCTAAGTGCTGGACCAATGAGGAGTGAAGCTATGGTCAGCTGACCTGCCTGGTCAGCTGACTCTCCCCTGAGAGTAATAAATTATGTTTGAGTGCGCGCGCGCGCGTCACTCTGAATCTTGTGGGACTATGAGTCCCAGCAACAGCAGCCCCGTTCTGCGGTGTCCCCGCAGCGGGGATCTGCTGGCTATCTGCCGCATTCAGCGCGGCGGTTTCGCCGTGTTCTGCGGCCTGATGCACGGAGGCAGCCGCCTCATGATGCGAGGAGGCGGCTGCCTCTCCGTGCGAGAAGTTCCTGTGTGCGGAAGGAGCCGCCCGCCGCTGGCTCATGGCGGCGGCTCCTCCGCGCTTTCTCACACCTATACTGCGGGCACCCATACCTTGCTGCCGGGGGGGGGGCGCGATTTTTACACCCTCACCCTGGGTGCATTTTAGCCTAGAAACTGCACTGCTCATGATGAACTTTGCTGTTGTAACAGTTGTACATTGTAGCGCTGCTGACATTCACAGTAAGGGTAAGATGAGAATTGTAGTGCATATACAATTCTATGATCTTAAAGCATAATGAAGAGTTTCCTAGCTTTATTGTACATAAACTGTTCCTCTACTGGATCCTGGGAAAGTTTATTTATATTTATGAGTGTATAAAGGTAACTAACGTGTGCCTAGGCAAAGATCTCAACAGGAATGCCAAAGTACATGTGCTGTCCCATTTTTCTGTCAGACTTCTCTAGCTGTATTCTTTCTGGCACACAAATGGAGAAACTCTTGTGTGGACGAGCCCTAAATGTCAGAGTGATATATTAGAACTTTGAGATTAGCAAGAACCTGAAAATAAGCCGCTATATTAAACCAACAGTGAATATCAGAACAGGTCATAAATAACGCGGGCCACCAGAAAGTATAAATGTGTCATAATAATGTCAAGATTTATACAAAATACTTTTCTCCACCTCTACAAAATATATGTTTTATCAGAAACCATAAAAAATATCATAGATCAAAGAGATGCTTAATTTGCTCTGATGATAAGAGACTATTTGCAAATTATTTTTTTATTTCATGTGTGTGAGGGCTAAAATTGCCAAAAAGTGAGAAGTTGAAGTATTCTTCAACTCCATCTTTAATATACCCAACTTACATTTTCCAACACCACAACTTCAATTTTTAGAAACTATTATAGATCAATTTATTCCACCTGTAAACATGCAATCATAATAATATTGATAAGTAAGAGGAATCAAAAATGTGCAATTACGACCACGAGTAATAATAATTTGGAAACTCAACTAATTTAGCAAAATTGCTATGCAAGTTAAGGGAAATAGTTGGAAAAAATGTTTTTGTAGTTTTGCTAGTTATGCTGTGCACAATGTCATTTTACTGAGTTTAAATAACAAGTTTGCCTCTCAGTTCTGGTTTCCTTTAATCACTTAAGCGGGTGGATTTAATTGCCATGTGGATGGGACCAGGAAGTGTGGTACTCTACTCCCTTACCAATACCAATCCACATCGTGTCCAAGATTATTCTATGATTCCTAAGATGGCACCCAAAATATCTGTTCTGCCGCTTAGCTGCTGCACACTCTGGCTCAGTTCAGTTTACATTTAATATTTCAGCAAAGTAAGAAATTAAAATACAGTGAGCCCTCCACCATGATGCTTCTTGCTACAACTGCAGCCGCTCGGATATCACAAATGGTTTCAGATAACTGAAATATACAGTGACTTGAATTAATCTCTAGATATCTGTCAGGGAACCTGACATCTGATACAACAAATATCTAAGTTTACCTCTCCTCCTCTCCACCTACCACCCAAAAGGACTAGATTCTCCCTTCTTTGGGATGCACAGTCGAATTTCACAGATAGTAAGTCAAAAGAGATTATTACAGAGCAGATCAGGAGAATTATCTCCAGTACTTTAAAGGCGCATACACACTCTGTATTTTTACAAATGACGGGTCCGTCAGACCATCCCGCGGAGCAGTCATTCTGCCAACAGTAGCATGTGTGTACAAGATGTCGGCAGACTGATAAGACTGTCGTGCGAATGCAGTGCGGATAAGTCAAAAACAGTGTTATCAGTCTGCCGACAGCTTGCACACACACATACTACTGTTGGCAGAACAACCGCCCCGCGGAGGGTCTGATGGACCCGTCGTTTGTAAAAATACAGCGTGTGTGCCTTAACCACTTGCCGACCGCACGCTTATACCGTGCGTCGGCAAAGTGGCAGCTGCAGGACCAGCGACGCAGTACTGCGTCGCCAGCTGCAGGCTGATTAATCAGGAAGCAGTCGCTCGCGCGAGCGGCTGCTTCCTGTCAATTCACGGCGGGGGGCTCCGTGAATAGCCTGCGGGCCGCCGATGGCGGCTCGCAGGCTAAATGTAAACACAAGCGGAAATAATCTGCTTTGTTTACATTGTACGGCGCTGCTGCGCAGCAGCGCCGTAAGGCAGATCGGCGATCCCCGGCCAATCAGCAGCCGGGGATCGCCGCCATGTGACAGGGGACGTCCTGTCACTGGCTGCACAGGACGGATAGCGTCCTGTGCAGCCCGGATCACCAGGGGGAGAGGTAGGAGAGGGAGGGGGGTGAATGTCGCCGCGGAGGGGGGCTTTGAGGTGCCCCCCCCCCCCGCAACTAGCCTGCACGCAGGAGCGATCAGAACCCCCCTGCACATCATCCCCATAGGGGGGAAAAAAGGGGGGCGATCTGATCGCTCTGCATGCACCCTGATCTGTGCTGGGGGCTGCAGAGCCCACCCAGCACAGATCACAACAAACAACGCTGGTTCTTAAGGGGGGGGGGGTAAAGGGTGGGTCCTCAAGTGGTTAAAGAGAATCTGTATTGTTAAAATCGCACAAAAGTAAACATACCAGTGCGTTAGGGGACATCTCCTATTACCCTCTGTCACAATTTCGCCTCTCCTCGCCGCATTAAAAGTGGTTAAAAACAGTTTTAAAAAGTTTGTTTATAAACAAACAAAATGGCCACCAAAACAGGAAGTAGGTTGATGTACAGTATGTCCACACATAGAAAATACATCCATACACAAGCAGGCTGTATACACCCTTCCTTTTGAATCTCAAGAGATCATTTGTGTGTTTCTTTCCCCCTGCAGTTCTCATGCACTGAAGTTTCAGGCTGCTCGTTTCTTCCTGCAAACAGCTTTGCCTTTGTCTGTAATTCCTCAGTATGTGAAAGCCCAGCCAGCTCAGAGGAAGATTTATCCATCTTGTAAAAGATAAGAGAGAAGAGAGAAGCTGCCTCAATCTAAATAATACACAGGCAGTGTGCATAGAGGGGCCTGGAAGGGGGAGTTCATAGCAGAACCACAACACTGAAGAACTTGGCAGCCTTCCAGACACAGGCCAACAAGTCTGACAGGGGAAAGATACATTGATTTATTACAGAGACTGTGATAGTAGAAAGTGCTGCAGTAAGCCAGAACACACTAGAATAGCTTTTGGAACTTGTAGGATGATAAAAAACAGGATGCAATTTTTGTTACGGAGTCTCTTTAAGGAGAATTATCTCCATTTCTTTAAAGATAATTATCTCCATTTCTTTCAGTTGCAACATCTTAACTTTCTCAGCACAACATATTAGAACTAAAGACTGATATACACATCCAATTTTTAATTTTACCACTTCCATGTAGTATGAGAGCTTACCTGCATAATCTGTTCACAGTATTCAAAATCTGTTGGCCCCCATACTATGTGGAGGTGGTAAAATTGGCTATTCATTGGCCAATTAAAATTGGATACTAGTTCCAGGCTTAAGTCTCCATTTTCCTTCAAATTTCAGTAATGTTTTTCAGACAGCAACCTTTTGATTATACACTCTGCACATATCCTTCATCCAGCATTGTAGTCCAATGTTTAAATAGACACAAAAGCCAGTGATTTAGCTCAGGCCCTGCAGCATGAATATCAAAGAAAATTCAAACTCTCACAACAGACCAGCACAACCTGAGACCAACCTATGGCTGATGTTACTGATATTCAAACTTTCTCCCCTAAGCCTACTTCACTTATGAATCACCTGGAGGCAAGGCAGGCCTTGTCAGTGCACACATACAAGGCCAGCTTTCTTTTAATACTAAGACCAGTAAGATCTGCATGATGCATTTAAGAAGTCCCAGTGTAACCTGCTGAAATCCTTAAAAAATGTGGTGATTTGTCTAGCTTTAAGAATCTGGTAACAAAAGCAGAAAAAAGCATTATAGTAATGTTCAGCAGTCATTACGGGAAACCAGTGTTCAAAAGTAGAAAGCATACTTACCATGTCACATTTCCCAGTACTTGTGTGACTCCACTACAGGAAGCACATTCGGCGTCAAGGTCACACTCCATCATTGCAGTACTTTTTGATACCTGTTCCATATAAAAATAAGACAGCTATTATGACTGAGCTTATGCTGTCATATAATATGACTTGCAACACTGGAACCTGGCTGGACACTAATGCAGAACCCATTTTAGAAGAAGCCTTGGGATTGATTCAAGTAGTGCCATTAATATTTCTGTGTGCAAACAACGTACGGCAATATTACTGGTAGTGATGTCTGCAGAGTACCGCCTGACCCCTATTGCACAATTAGTGCAACCAGCAGTAAATAGGTAGTGCGAGCATTGATACTGTAATGCAGGTTATGCTACTTGCACACTGTGCATTACCTTAGCAGTGCTCATGTTACCCATGGAATGCAAGTCACACTAATTGCGCAACATGCAATACTGTTCTGTTGTTTGTGCCGTTAATATTGCCGTGCACTGTCTGTGTTTGGCAATATTTATGGCACTACACGAATCAGGCCCCATTTTTGACAACTTTCATGTTTTAAGTGATAAAAAATAAGAGCACAAGGTAGATAAAGTAGCTAATTGTGCTAAATCAGCTTTACAATACTAACTTATCAGTGTGGCCTCTAACCAGTCCTATGAATCTTTAGGAGTCAAGTATCAAAATGCTGGCAAGCTATCATTATCCAGGAGACATTTTTCTACGTCTTTAACAATTTTCGGGAACTGCCAGTTACATTGACATATCCAAGAAGGATCATCCTACGCAATTTCAATATTTGAGCTGATTATAATATTTTATAATATGGAAACAAGCTCAAAAACATAATGGGTTAACTGAGAGTGACACAAGCTGTGAAATATGTAACTAACAAGGGAGTACATACTCTAGTGATACTGTTTCACCTAGTATGCTTCACCTAAGCCCTAAAGCATCTATGAAATTCCCTCCAGGGCTTCCCATTGGTCCTTTAACAGACCAATGGGAATACTCTCATTTTCTCACCTTTAACCACTTGAGGACCGCCCCCAGCCGATGGGCGGCGGCAAAGTCCGGGCCCAAACGACCGCAATACGCCCATCGGCGGGGGCGGCTGCGGGAGTAGCTATGCGGCGGTCGCGTCATTCGTGACGCGATCAGCCGCCGGGGACTGGCTCCGCCCACCATTCGCTGTAACCCGCCGGCCGTTCGGAAGCGCCGGCGGGTTACTAGCACCCGGATCGCCGCTGCATGTATGTATAATAGGCTTTGTAATGTATACAAAGCCTATTATACTGGCTGTCTCCTGCCCTGGTGGTCCCAGTGTCCGAGGGACCACCAGGGCAGGCTGCAGCCACCCTAGTCTGCACCCAAGCACACTGATTCCCCCCCCCCCTGCCCCCTGATCGCCCACAGCACCCCTCAGACCCCCCCCCTGCCCACCCCCCAGACCACTGTTTGCACCCAGTCACCCCCCTAATCACCCATCAATCACTCCCTGTCACTATCTGTCAACGCTATTTTTTTTTAGTCCCTAATCTGCCCCCTACTCCCTCCTGATCACCCCCCCACCCCTCAGATTCTCCCCAGACCCCCCCCCAGACCCCCCCCCCCGTGTACTGTATGCATCTATCCCCCCTGATCACCTGTCAATCACCTGTCAATCACCCGTCAATCACCCGTCAATCACCCCCTGTCACTGCTACCCATCAATCAGCCCCTAACCTGCCCCTTGCGGGCAATCTGATCACCCACCCACACCAATAGATCGCCCGCAGATCCGACATCAGATCACCTCCCAAGTGCAGTGTTTACATCTCTTCTCTCCTCTAAACACCCACTAATTACCCATCAATCACCCATCAATCACCCCCTATCACCACCTGTCACTGTTACCCATCAGATTAGACCCTAATCTGCCCCTTGCGGGCACCCAATCACCCGCCCACACGCTCAGATTGCCCTCAGACCCCCCCTTATCAATTCGCCAGTGCAATATTTACATCTGTTATTCCCTGTAATAACCCACTGATCACCTGTCAATCACCTATCAATCACCCCCTGTCACTGCCACCCATCAATCACCCCCTGTCACTGCCACCCATCAATCACCCCCTGTCACTGCCACCCATCAATCAGCCCCTAACCTGCCCCTTGCGGGCAATCTGATCACCCACCCACACCAATAGATCGCCCGCAGATCCGACATCAGATCATCTCCCAAGTGCAGTGTTTACATCTCTTCTCTCCTCTAAACACCCACTAATTACCCATCAATCACCCCCTATCACCACCTGTCACTGTTACCCATCAGATTAGACCCTAATCTGCCCCTTGCGGGCACCCAATCACCCGCCCACACCTCAGAACGTCCTCAGACCCCAGCCCTGATCACCTCGCTAGTGCATTGCTTGCATCTATTTCCCCCCTCTAATCACACCTTGAGACACCCATCAATCACCTCCTGTCACCCCCTAGCACACCTACCCATCAGATCAGGCCCTAATTTGCCCCGTGTGGGCTCCTGATCACTCGGCCAAACCCTCAGATCCCCCTCAGACCCCCTTCCAATCACCTCCCCAGTGCATTGATTGCATCTATTTTCCCCTATAACCGCCCCCTGAGACACCCATCAATCACCTCCTGTCACCCCCCCTAGCACTCCTATCCATCAGATCAGGCCCAAAACATCCTGTCATCTAAGAGGCCACCCTGCTTATGACTGGTTCCACAAAATTTGCCCCCTCATAGACCACCTGTCATCAACATTTGCAGATGCTTATACCCCTGAACAGTCATTTTGAGAAATTTGGTTTCCAGACTACTCACAGTTTTGGGCCCGTAAAATGCCAGGGCAGTATAGGAACCCCACAAGTGACCCCATTTTAGAAAGAAGACACCCCAAGGTATTCTGTTAGGTGTATGATGAGTTCATAGAAGATTTTATTTTTTGTCAAAAGTTAGCGGAAATTGGATTTTTATTGTTTTTTTCACAAAGTGTCATTTTTCACTAACTTGTGACAAAAAATAAAATCTTCTATGAACTCACCATACCCCTAACGGAATACCTTGGGGTGTCTTCTTTCTAAAATGGGGTCACTTGTGGGGTTCCTATACTGCCCTGGCATTTTAGGGGCCCTAAACCGTGAGGAATAGTCTAGAAAACAAATGCCGTACTCAGGAGAAGTAGTATAATGTGTTTTGGGGTGTATTTTTCCACATACCCATGCTGAGTGGGAGAAATATCTCTATAAATAGACAATTGTGTGTAAAAAAAATAAAACAATTGTCATTTACGGAGATATTTCTCCCACCCAGCATGGGTATGTGTAAAAATACACCCCAAAACACATTATACTATTTCTCCTGAGTACGGCAATACCACATGTGTGGCACTTTTTTGCAGCCTAACTGCGCTAAGGGGCCAAAAGTCCAATGAGCATCTTTAGGCTTTACAGGGGTGCTTACAATTAGGCACCCCCCAAAATGCCAGGACAGTGAACACACCCCACAAATGACCCCATTTTGGAAAGTAGACACTTCAAGGTATTCAGAGAGGGGCATAGTGAGTCCGTGGCAGATTTCATTTTTTTTGTCGCAAGTTAGAAGAAATGGAAACTTTTTTTTTTCTTTTTTTTGTCAGAAAGTGTCATTTTCCGTTAACTTGTGACAAAAAATAAAATCTTCTATGAACTCACCATGCCTCTCACTGAATACTTTGGGATGTCTTCTTTCCAAAATGGGGTCATTTGGGGGGTATTTGTACTATCCTGGAATTTTAGCCCCTCATGAAACCTGACAGGTGCGCAGAAAAGTCAGAGATGCTTGAAAATGGGAAAATTCACTTTTGGCACCATAGTTTGTAAACGCTATAACTTTTACCCAATCCAATAAATATACACTGAATGGTTTTTTTTTTTTATCAAAGACGTGTAGCAGAATAACTTTTGCGCTCAAATGTATAGGAAATTTTACTTTATTTGAAAAATGTCAGCACAGCAAGTTAAAAAAGTCATTTTTTTGCCAAAATTCATGTCTTTTTTGATGAATATAATAAAAACTAAAACTCGCAGCAGCAATCAAATAGCAGCAAAAGAAAGCTGTATTAGTGACAAGAAAAGGAGGTAAAATTCCTTCAGGTAGTAGGTTGTATGACCGAGCAATAAACCGTGAAAGCTGCAGTGGTCTGAATGGAGAAAAAGGCTCTGGTCCTTAAGGGGCGAAAAGACTGTGGTCCTTAAGTGGTTAAAAAACATTTTTTCTTTGAATTTTTAAAACCATAAGCTACAAGTTTTTTTTGTACTGCTCTCCTTAATATACCCAGAAAATATGTGATTCTAGCATGTTAGGGGGTTTGGCTATTAACTGGTCAGTGATGTTGGCGCCATTGACTTACCGGTAAATGCAATTCGAATTTGATAATACGAACATTGTAAAAATCTTGACCTGTTTTCAATGAATGACTGTCTAAACAAACAATGAGTTATTCGACCAACGCTAGTAGTTACCAGACTTGTCAGTTCTAAAGAGTCCTGGGCCCATATGCAATTCACTTTTTCTCCTTCGTTTTGTCCTAGGAGATAATTTTTCATCTTCGATGTAAAATAACTTTTTAGCACTTTGCAACGGAAAATGAACCAACAAGTAGGTGGAAAGTACTATCCAAAAAATGTTTAGTATTTGTTTGCTTGCTGGTGTTTTAAAAGGCATTTTATTTACACATTGTGAAAATATAGAAGAAAACACAGGTGAAAAAGTTAATTTCATATGGGCCCTGGTCTTAGATGGTTCCAGTTCTTCTGGTCAGGCAGGTCACAGAAAGTATTCCCAGGTTCCTATTATTCCAACCCAAATCATTGGCTTTCAGAGTCCCAGGGGACTCATTATTGTCACCTCTACTCTATGCAGCTTATATGCTACCAGTAGGAAACATAATCTAAAACCATGGCCTAGGCCAGAGCTGTAAAACTCTAGTCCATATGGGCTGTATCCATCACAGTATTTTGAAAGATTCTGCTTGGCATAGCACACATTACCTCATTCACTTCCATCCAATTACTACAAAACTAGAAATGTGTGATGATCCTGGCCCTTAAAGCAGTAGGATCAGCCATACTATGCCAGGGAAAAAAACACATATATAAGTAGATAAACACTTGATCTGCTTACATAACACATGTATTATACTGTCCACATTTTGATTTCAGTGAATGTTATATAGTAAATGACGAGAATTCTGTTCCTGGTGGGGGCCATGTATTTTGCCCACAGTTAAGGCTAACTCGTGATGTCATTTCTGCCCTTTACTTTTTTTCTTGTCTCCTCCAATCGCTGAGTCACCTCAGCCTTGCTTGTAAACACAAGTGAGTAGGGGATTAGGTTTCAGATAAGCAGCTGGCAGGGAAATAAAGGGAAGAGGAGGAATAGATTATAGATAAAAAGAACCCCCAGCATGCAATTCTTTGGCACCGACTACTAAAGGGCCAGTGTTCCTTAAGTATGTGATAACTCCAAATCATAACAGCAGAAAAAGTTTTGAAAGTTTTGAATGCAGGCTTAGCATCTTTATCACTTAATACACTCAGACCAGTTGCTGTTGAAATTTGATTTTTTAGGTAACGATACCGATTTAAGGGCTGAACAACTCAAAGACTATTCTTTAGGGTATCATTACCATACAGATGATACACAACTACTGAACCCTTGATTCAAGAAAAGCCTACAAGACCTTCAATATATAATACTAGTGTGTATTTAGAGGGATTACAAAAAGGTCTGAAATTGAGCTAGCTGAGGCAGAACTCAGGCTGGTGATAGGTGATCTGCAGATGATGGATACTTTACAAAAACCTAGTCATTAAGGGTGATGCTTTACAATACAAATATTATGCATGTAAACGGAAGGTGGGGCTTGAGGCAAATATAACAATATTATATAACAATATTACAAAGGGATATTATAAAGTTTTAATTATCACCCTGAAGTTATTATGGTATACTTATGGACATGTGACCACTGTGGAAATTCCTTTTCCACCTCAAAATAGTGTCATAACATGAGCAATCATTTCTATGAACTGCCATCATCTCATCCTGAATTTTCCAGGCACTATTACACTTTAGATGCAGAGAGTTTCACACAGTCGCACGCTGCAAGCCTCAGTCTTTTCCATTTCACACCTTAGTCACTTCTGGCACAAGCTGTAAAATAAATAACATATACAATGAGCTGATTTTTCCCAACATCAGTAACTTAGGGACCAATGATGACAATGACAAAATGTTATCAATATACAGTACCATAATAACTACTAGGTGATAATTAAAACTTTAGGATACCCTGTAGTCTATCCCCATTTGCCCACCTAAGGAATATAAAAATAAAACACCTCATGCCACCCAATTATTTCTCTGGGTTAATTCATGTATTTATTTTTTTTCTATCAGGATCACTGCACAACTTTATTTATAGGTCACCAGAATGTGTCTCCCTAAAATGTTGCAGAATGACACCAGCTGAAGTCCTAGCAAATTGTCCCTACTTACTTACAAATCTCCCCAGTTCTGCAAACATCTCTCATTTCTGACAACTCTCCACTGGTTTCCAGTAAAATGGAGAATCCCTTTTTTTAGACCTGTCTGTTTTCTTTCAAATCCCTGAGTAAACTGGTTTTTAGATACCTGGATTAATAACTGTAACCATACACCGGTACATGTACTTGTCACTCTGCAAATAAATCAAACCTGACGTTTTGCAGGATTGCTTTAAAAAGTCAATAAGAGCATACTACATCTCTCCTCATGACCACGGGATTCCTCTAAGTGTACCCGTTTCCTTCAACATTCAAAAACACAGAAGTAAATTGATAGGTCCTCCTCTGTCACCAAAATTATCCCTCGACAAGTACATTAGAATATATTTATGGCTGAGATAACATTGTGGGCTCCATTGAGATACAATTAGTGAAGTCAAAGTGACATGACAATTAATTATTTATCACAGTGTCTATGTTTTTTTCTTCTTCTTTTTTTACTTTTAACCCTTACTATAAATAGGTAAGAACAATCTCTTAAAAACTAAAGTAAGGAATCTATATATTGGTTGATTTTTCTACCTCCTCCAGCTTCTCTTTTTATACCGAGCCTGAATTACTCTGCCAGTCTCTTGATAATTAAGGTAACTACAGTATTTTAAACTGAAATTAAACTTTCACTGAAAATTGCTATAAATACATAAGTGCTCTGTAAGACTTTTTTGTTATTAAAAAATTATTTTTTTCCATTTCAATTTGTAACTACTAGCTCTGAATTTCCAAAAATGACTGAAGCTGAAAACTCTCTTTTTTTGGATGCTGGGAATCTGTACTGACTTTATGGAGTATTTATAAAGAAGAGCCTACAAACCTCTTATCTTCATGTATGAGTAATTAGTTTAATATAGTGGGAGCTAGCTAGCTACTCATATTTAACAACTGGGCTAAACCATTAATGGCCCATACTCACGGGCTACAATTGTCGCCGCAACACGCGGGGCGCGTGTGTTGCGGCAACAGGTCACCCGTGAGTATGCGCCGTCGCACGGGCGCGCACCCCGAACTGTCGTCCGTCGCTGATGTCGACAGGCGATTGGCGCGGTCAATTGCCTGGCGACAGTCGCCGCCGCAACTCCGCCGCAACTGTCGCTAGTCCGCGTGAGTACGCGGACTAGCGACAGCAACCTCCATTGAGGTATACGGAGCTTCCGGCGGGGGGAGGAGGAACGTCGGCGACAGCTTCCGTCGCGCCGCTGGTCCCTCTTCCGCGTGTGTACGCGGAGGGACCTGGCGAGGAGCTGTCGCTGGCCTGTCGCCCACATGCACACGTGTGCTGGCGACTGGCACAAAAAGTTGCCCGTGAGTATGGGCCATAACTGGAAGTAAACCTGGGCATTCCATTTTAGTTTCTTTTTATAACCGTGCTAATTTATGTTTAACATGCACATCTTGTAAAATGCAATAGTGGAATTTCACTTTAATTCTTTTTGTGCCAAAAAGTGTCATATAAATATTCAGCCTGAGGTAGAAAAAGGGACAGGCATGTGGGGATGCAATCATTTCAAACATCTGTGCTGGAGGGGTTTTAGAAATTATTCTGAATTTGTAGGATTCAACATGGCTCCTTTGATGTTCACAAAAAGATGATAAAAGTATGTGGAAAAGATGCTTTATAGATAAATAATGGTGAAAGAGCCCAAAACATTGTAATGCTTCCTGTGAAGTCAAGTCTGTGTTATACAGCATTCTATGGAGACCACCTTCTCAAGATGGCTAACTTGTGGGAAAAAAAGTTAAATGTACTCTTTACTAGGGGCATAACTAGGGACCCGTTGAAAGAGCTCCTGAGCTGCCTGTATGAAAAGGGGGCCTCCATAGACATCAATGTTATTTCTGCAAATATGGGCTACAAGATGGTGAAAAGGGCGCCCAAGTTTTGATATAGGCCCTTTAGTAGCCCATATTTCTTTTTGGCTACAAGGTTTTCGGCTACATTAGGGTACCCCTTTGTAGCCCATATTTTTTATTCAGCTACAAAGATTTCAGCTACAGTAGAGAGCCCCTTTGTAGCCCATATTTTTCATTCAGCTACAAGGTTTTAGGCTACAAGGTTTTTGATTCTGCTACAAAAAGGCATCCTTTTATAGCTGAGATTTGTGATTCGAGGGTGCAGGGAAGATTAGGATTAGGTATCACAAGCGAGGGGGGGGGTGGTTAGGGTTAGGCACCACCTTGGGGTCTTAGGGTTAGGCACCACCTGGGGGGTCTTAGGGTTAGGCACCACCAGGGGAGTCTTAGGGTTAGGCACCACCTGGGGAGTCTTAGGGCTAGGCAGCACCAGGGGAGTCTTAGAGTTAGGCACCACCTGGGGAGTCTTAGGTTAGGCACCACCTGGGGGGTCTTAGGGTTAGGCACTACCTGGGGGTTAGTATAGGCACCAACAGGGGAGGGTTCTGTGTGAGAGTAGGGAGGAGTTAGGTCATAATAATCACTTTTCTTAGCTATATCTAGAGCCCTTTTATAGCCCAACAAATTTTGCCTATAACAGCATCCTTCTTGTAAACTAAAACTAGCTTTTTCGGCTACACCAGGTGCCCTTTGTAGCCGAATTTGGCATATATGGGCTACACCATGTGCCCTTTGTAGCCGAAGTTGGCATATGGGCTACACCATGTGCCCTTTGTAGCCAAAGTTGGCATATATGGGCTACACCATGTGCCCTTTGTAGCCGAAGTTGGCATATGGGCTACACCAGGCACCCTTTTTGTAGCCGAATTTGGTATATATGGGCTACACCAGGAGCCCTTTTTTCCAGGTGCCCTTTTCAAATAGACACCATAACTAAAAAGCATGGGGCCCCACTAGCAAAATGTTAATGGGCCCTCCTTCCCTAAAGGTGTGTACATGTCACAAAGATTTCTGCCCAGAGGGATCAGGACTCAGTACCGTGATCAACCGTTCAGGGCCAAATACGATACATATTGTCACAAGGCTATAGCCTCATGATGCATTCTCTGCTATGGAGGGGGAGGAGGGGAGAACAGGGCAGTGTGTCACAGAACGCATTCCAGTTGTAGGGATAAGGAGTGGAACAATAGGTTCAGGTGTCAGTTGAGCATCACTGCTGCTAAAGATTCAGGACTAGTAGAATAACATTCTCCATTGCTAATGTGAGTAGTCCAAAACCTTCCCCTTCCCCAGAAATTGGGGAGAGCATAATAATCCCCTTCCCCATAGCAGGGGGGTGACTAGTGGAAAATATAAACTATGACACATTCCCACTGTCCCACAACCTCCTTCCCCACAGACATCCCCATCCTAAAAATATACAAAGCAGCACAGTGACGCACACATACCTTCTCTAGTGCTGGATGTCTTTTTTACCCTCCTCTTCACAGAAACCATTCCGTTTGCAGAAAAGTTCCTGTGTAAGGCCCTGAATGCATGTCATGTGACATGCATCTGGGAGCCTTATGGAGGACCACTGCTGCACACTAAACTGTACTCTTGAATACAGTTGCTTTCTGTTCTAAATTTCTCTATAAGCCTGCTGTGCTGCATTCCTCTTTCAGTCTATGTGAAATGAAGCTGGAGCCTTCTGGAGGAATGCAGCATTGCGAGCTGCTATAGTCAAGAAAAGAGTACCCAGCACTAGAGTGGGTGTGTTTGTTCCGATGTGCTACACTGAATTCCGCATTCCGGCGGAAAAATTAAAGTAATCGTAAATGAAACATCGTTTTTGCTAAATGGTAGCTCATGAGACCTAGTGGCTGTTCTACCGCTCATTTTTTTTTTTTGCAGCAGGAGGTGTCGCTTACGCCATGGGACCTAGCGGTGGTCCCATGGTGGTTGTTTTGGCACCGCAGGAGGTGTCGCTTACGCCATAGAAACCTACCGGTGGTCCCATGGCGGTCATTTTGGCAACGCAGGAGGTGTCGCTTAAGCCATGGGACCTAGCGGTGGTCCCATGGTGGTTGTTTTGGCACCGCAGGAGGTGTCGCTTACGCCATGGGACCTAGCGGTGGTCCCATTGTGGTCGTTTTGACACCGCAGGATGTGTCGCGTAAGCTTTGGGACCTAGCGGTGGTCCCATGGCGGTCGTTTTGGCACTGCAGGAGGTGTCGCTTAAGCCATGGGACCTAGCGGTGATCCCATGGCAGTCGTTTTGGCACCGCAGGAGGTGTCGATTATGCCATGGGACCAAGCGGTGGTCCCATGGCGGTCGTTTTGGCACCGCAGGAAGTGTCGCTTAAGCCATGGGACCTAGCGGTGGTCCCATGGCGGTGGTTTTGGCGCCACAGGAGGTGTCGCGTAAGCTTTGGGACCTGGAGGTGGTCCCATGGCGGTGGTTTTGGCGCCACAGGAGATGTCGCGTAAGCTTTGGGACCTGGCGGTGGTCCCATGGCAGTGGTTTTGGCGCTGCAGGAGATGTCGCATAAGCTTTGGGACCTGGCAGTGGTCCCATGGCGGTGGTTTTGGCGCCACAGGAGGTGTCGCGTAGGCTATGGGACCTATACAAAATGGTTGGGATAGGTGAGATAGCTAGGGAGCTGGTTGCTAACATAGGATTGATTGGTTTTTGACTGTAATTGGTGCTGAAATAATTCCAATTTTCATGCAGAAATCCGTGTGGGTGGTTTTTGTAAGCCTCTGATGCAGAAATTGCTATTTTCATGAAGAAATCCTGTTGTTCTCACTTTAAGCTTCTTCTAGGGGCTTTCTTGTGATTGGCTTACAAAAATCCGCATTCCGGCAGAATTACGAATCGCTACGCGAAATTTCCGCTATAGCGCTATGGCAATTCCGTTCCGATGCGACGGAACGGAACCACCAAATTCCGTCCGGAATCGCGGAAAAATGAATTCCGCGGAACGCGGTGAGCATCCCTAGTGGGAAGGAGAGACAGGCCCTCTTAAATCCCCGTGACCAAACAGGTGTGGCGTGGGCTAGAGAAATGCATATGTCTTCAGAAGAACAAGGATCTGATTTACTAAGGCTCTCCAAGGCTGGACAGCATTGGTTATGGCTATCAGTTTAAGTGTTTCCAAACTCTGTGCTACTAGGTGGCAAAGCATTGCATTGATTGCCTGGGCCACATGAAAACATTATGAGGGCAGTCAACATTTAGTGAAATCCTGGTTGTATTATTGCAGCAGCTTGCACACATTTGCAATAGATGATGTCTTGTAATAGCTCCAAGGCAACCTTTTGGGTTTGTGGTGCGGCTCTTGCTATGTCAGTGCTATTGCTGCTATGTCAGTGCATCTTTGCTCTAAATTGTCCAACCCAAACCTAACTGATTCTCTTTATGCTAACTTCTTTTCCACATCTAACTATAACTCTATTCTGACATCTACGCCTAGTATTAAACCCCCCCCCCCAATCCCCCCCCCCCGCATGCCTAACTCTTGCCTGCCCTTCCCCAGATGTTGTCCTAGTGATTAACGCTAACCTCACTCTAAGGACTGAATCTAACTTCCCCCAACCTATCCTCTTGTACTACTTGTCTTAATGTACACCTAAACCAAACTGGTAACCCTGACCAATACTCACCTTCAGCCAAAATGAGCCCCCCCCCCCCCCCATCCCAGGAATAACATCAGCATCTGGCTATATATCTGGTAAAAGCGGCTCTCCCTCTAAGGTACCAGCACAAAGATCCTCAGCACTAAGAATCAGACATTTGTTTAGAAGGTAGCCATTTTTATGGTCTGCTGTGACCAAGATGATGGCTTTAAACTTACCACCTAAAGGCAGAAAATGGTGTTAAATCCAACCAGAGTTGCAAAGTCACCTAGGTTCTTCTAAATATTCCAACCCTAGTAAATCAGGTCTCAGAGGTACCTCATTATACAACTGCAAAAAGTGACACATACACCCAAGTTTTTTACACTTCATGAAAAAGTAGTGCTTAACTGTATCTTGTACATTTCCTACCTCTTCAACCAGATGATGTCCATTTAATGTCATGAGCTGACTGCCTTCTTAGGACTTTAACAGTTTTATGCACTGCGATTATGTGGATGATCTACAATTTCACAATTCCAGTTACAGTCCCATTTAGTTATGTAGACATAGTGCCAACACCAAAAGGGCAAGGACTTTATATCAGCACATGAAGTCACACGCTGGTCACACTACACCCCAGGAAATAGGAGCAGTTCTTAGGTGGGGATTTTTTGACACAATCTTCTTGAAACTCAAGACTCCGGATTAAGTTGATAGAAAACTGAGAGCCTTTTATGTGCACTCCCTGAATTACATGTAAGAAATTGATAATATTAGCAGGAAATCTGAAATACTACAGTGAGTGAACTGACACCTATTACAGCAGAACTAAAGTTTAGTAAGTAAAGCACTACAGCAAATTAAAGGTAAATTTACAGTCTTAGAGTGGTCATACACTGGTCGATTGCCATCAGATCGACCAACAGATAGATCCCTCTCTGATCGAATCTGATCAGAGAGGGATCGTATGGCTGTTTTTACTGCAAACAGATTGTGAATCAATATCAGCATGAAACCAATTCACCATCTGTGAAGCTGCCGCTGCCTCCGCCACCCCTGAATACATTACCTGATCCGGCCGGCGCGAGTCCCCCGGTCTCCGTTGTCTCTTCTCTTTTTTACCTTATATTAGAATTTAGTGGCTAACAATGTACTAATTAAGGGCTCTTAAGCTTTGCATCTTGGGTAGGGTCACTATACATTCAGTAAGGAGCCCTTGGGCAAGATTCCTTAACACTGCAGGATGGCCTCTTGAGTGCGCCCCTTAGTGGCTGCAGCCCTCAAGCACTTTGAGTCTGACAGGAGAAAAGCTCTATACAAATGTTAGGATTATTAAGATACACAAGACAATAATTTAGAGACTGAGCATAAGATGTAGTGCCATGTAACCATGTTTATGAGATAAATGCACGTATTTAGAAGGGTCTAGACATCAGACCAAAAGAGTAGCACATTAGAAGTGGAAAGATGGACAGGAGGTTTTGCATCCAAAAGAGATGGTTACATCCTAATGGGATATGGTTGTAAGCTGTGATGCTGGGCAGAGGGACACTAGGGCTGTATAAATACAGTGACACTGAGACAAAAGGGGACTGATTTGTTAAGACAAGTGTAAATAAGATTGAAGAAATCATGTTTCATCTGTCCAAGGTAAAAAGCCGTCATGAACTTATTAAAAAAAATTCTGTTGGTGCTTGATTTATTAAGACATCTCTAGAGATTTGCAACCATCTTCAGTGAGCATATCATAAGTGGTTAAGCAAACGGGACTCAGATCAACTAACACTTGTCAGCTATTATGTGGTTGGGGTTTGCCACTCTCACCAGGATAATGTTATATTTTTGACATTTCTGAATTCAGTATACTAACTCAGGAAATCAGCATTTTTTTAAGGGTTTAAAGAGAACCTATAGTGAGAGGTATACAGAGGCTGCCATATTTGTTTCCTTGGAAACAATACTGGTTCCCTTTTTAAACCAAAATAAAGGGAGAGGAGATTGAGAGACAAATATGGTGTAGTATGTTATGGTAAGGAAAGTTATAAGTTGTTCAAGTAAGAGCAATACACAGGGAGTGTCTTTATAAAGAATAAAAGCCTTGCTGAGAACCCCTCATGAAGAGATGGACTAATTCAAAACCTGTCGGTTCTGTCAGATTTCGACTACCAACTGTAAATGACAGCAAGATAGGAGAAAATTAATTTATAGCTCATTTTGCTCTGGGAGAAACATACTTCTTATTTGTATAAGTTTACGTGTATTTTAAATTTTAAAATTTTTCGCAATAGTGGTCCTTTAAAGCTGAATTATCACAATACCTTATGTTTTAAGAAGGCAAACCACACTAAGCATAAGCAAAATAAAGAAATACAAATAAGTAAAATAAAATAAATAGAAATACATTGTTTTTTATGTGGAGTACAAATGACATGATTATAGAAATATCATTTGATTCTTATATCTCCAGAAGAAGACCTAGGTAAGAAGGTACCTAGGAAGCTGTGCATGAAATGCACTCTGGCACAATATAAACATACAACCTTTAAAGTCAGTCTATTCTTATTAATGTTTCTGTTGTAATTTTAAGCTGCTCAGCTGTCAATGTGCCAATCAAAGTTATGCAAGGTTAGAAAAGAGAAAAGCAGTGACACCAAGAGTGTTATGATTGGAAAAGTGCCTGGTTTGTGTTTTGGATAATTGGGGACATTTTGACCCACTGTCAGAATGTTTCATGTCAAGGTTTTTAATCTTTTTTTGCAAAACATTTCCAAATACACACAGGTAAATAAAGCTTATGTACGAATACATAAACAACGATCCTGGTCATATTTAATAAGGCAAAGAGACCGCTGCGATACAAAGGGCAGAAAGCAAAGATGTTTAAATTACCAAGGCTGCGTCAGAACTCATTTAAAGCAAATTTGAAGTTAAAATTGACGTTGTGTAGGAATTCAAAGCATACACTATTATGTGCCCACAGGGACAATCATTTACCTAATCAACGTCCTTTCCAATGCTACAGATCTGAATTGCAATGTTGCCTCCTCTTTGGGTGCAGCAGCTCCCATGCCATGACCATGATCTAAAATACTCTTGGCATCCTTTTTATTGGATGAAGCTTCTGGCTCTTCTAGCTGTTGATTTTATACAGGTAAAACTCAAAAAATTGGAATACCGTTCAAAAGGCCATTTTTTTCAGTAATTCAACTTAAAAGGTGAAACTAATACATGAAATAGGAACCCTTTGCAAGTGTTTTGGATTAATTAGCTGATTAGAGTCAGACACTTTGAGACTAGAATATTGACATTTTTTACAATATTCTAATGGTCTGAGATTTTGATGTTGGGCTTTTAATGAGCTGTAAGCCATAATCATCAAAATTATAACAAATAAAGGCTTGAAATATCTTGCTTTGCGTGCAATGAGTCTATTTCATATATTAGTTTCCCCTTTTAAGTTGAATTACTGAAATAAATGGCCTTTTGCACAATATTCTAATTTTCCAATTTTCAACTGTAAATGACATTATCTGTATATCTGCTGTGCTGATGGTTGCATCAGTCATACTTTATTATCAGTCAGACACACGGGCTGATTTACAAAGACTGAAGAAAAATTAAGCCAAAATAAAGTATTCTGTAGGTTGGTTACTTTCAAGGTATTGTATAACAAATACTTACAATTAAATCAGTGATGTTGCAGACCACCTGTTCCTTTGTATCGATATCTTTCTACACTGTTTTTTTTTTTTTAAACAAAAGTGTCCGTTGTTTGGAATAAGTGGATTACCTGTGCTTATAACTGTTTAGGTATCCTCCTAAACTCATTTTAATTGATGTCATTGTTTTGTAAGACTAATCAAACGTATTCTAGATAGAACACAAAACAGTGTTCAGATAAAGCTACCATATTTCTACTTAAAGAGACACTGAAGCGAGAATAATTCTCGCTTCAGAGCTCATAGTTAGCAGGGGCATGTGTGCCTCTGCTAAAACGCCACTATCCCGCGGCTAAACGGGGGTCCCTTCACCCCCAACCCCCCCCCCCCCCCCCCCGCAAAATCAACGACCAAATTGGTCGTAGATTTTGCTGCTCCTAGAGGCAGGGCTAACGGCTGCAGCCCTGCCTCTAGTCGCGTCTATCAGCGGCGCATCGCTGCCTCTCCCCCGCCCCTCTCAGCGAAGGAAGACTGAGAGGGGCGGGGGAGAGGCAGAGATACGCGCTGACAGACGCGCGTGGGGCAGGGCTGCGGCGGTTAGCCCTGCCTCAATCCGGAAGAGATCCCCAGCTGCTCGGAGGGGATTTGTGAGGTGAGGGACCCCCATTTAGCGGCGCGATGGCGGCGGTTTAGCAGGGGCACACGTGCCCCTGCTAACTATGAGCTCTGAAGCGAGATTTATTCTCACTTCAAAGTCTCTTTAAGATTTACCATGGCCTGGATAAATGAGAACCTTCCTCCTTCCACCTTTGCCTCGTTAAAAATGTTATTTGCTGATGTCTGCCCGACTGCTTTTCTTCTATTTTGATAGCTGTTTCTATACTAAACCCTTTATAATCTGGTAAGGTTCCCATTTATACAGGTCATGGTATATCTGAAGAAAAGATAAGTTAGATTCAACTAGAATCTTCTTTTTTTTCAATAAGTTTTATTACTTACCGTACAGTCACTGAAGTGTGTAATGTGGTGAAGGAAATGCCCAGACTCATATATGCAGAGGTAATCCACTTACTCCTTATATGTCTTATCTGTCTTATCCTTAAGGCCATACACTTGTACAGTAGATTTGCAGCAGATTCGACCATCAGATCTCTGTCAGATGCCTGTCAAGTTGAATCTGACAGGAATCTATCTGATGTGTGCCTTAAAGGTGGCCATACATGGTACAATTTTTCAATTAGATAATTTAGTTTGATTATTCCGTTAGATCGAATATAAAGATTTTTCCAGCATGTCCGATCATTTTTCCTGAAAAAACGGGATAATCGTTCGAATTTCTTGATTGAAAAAATAATAATTTTCAACTTTTATTCAATTCGATCATTTAGATCGAATAAACGGGAAAATCGAACGTTTTTATTGTACCGTGTATGGCCACCATAAGCCTCATCTACACGTGTAGATGAGGTGGCGATCCGGCGGCTCGATTAGCCGCTGGATCACCTCTTCCGTGTACCCGCCGAGTCCCCGCTCGCTGCGCGTGCGCCGGATTCGATTCCCCGCTCGTCCCCACCGGCGCCGCTTATCTTCCGCTTGATTACCTGGCATTGTCCCCTCGCGGGGAGCGAGCAGGGAATCGGCGGTGGGGAGATCCGTCCTGTCGGATCTTATCAATCGAGCTGCGTCAGCGGCTCGGCCGCATCTACGCGTTTAGATGCAGCTTTACACTAGGAACAGATTTCCAATATTGGAAATCGATCTAAAGGTATTATTGGACCAATAGATCCAATGCAACTCTATTGGCCATCTAGATTTCCCATCCAGTCAAATAGATCAAATTGTTCGATATCGACAGCAAATCGATCGGCTGATTATATAGAATCGATTTGCGATCGATCGATGGCTGAAATTGACCAATGTATGGGCCCCCTTAACATGACCTACTGTATATTCTGGTGTATAAGACTTTTTGACCCTTGAAAATCTTCTGAAAAGTCGGGGGTCGTCTTATATGCTGGGTGTCTTTGATGCCTTCCTGACTCTGATTCAATTATACTTTCTCCTCAGTTTTCTCCCAAAATATGTTTTCACATCTTATAGATAAAGCAAGCAAAAATAATCAAACTAAGGCTACTTATACACCAGGACGTGGCGTTTAGGGGACGTTATAGGGCACATAACTTGCCCCTAACGCAACGCCTGGTGGTGTTGGAGCAGGACGCTACCAAGAGCCGCGTTACAAGCAGCTCTTGGTGCGCCTGCTCTGTCGGAGGCGCTGCAGAGACCACGTGAGCGGAGCATCACGTGGTCCCGCAAGCCAATCAGCGGCCGCTCCAAAGAGTAAACACTACAAGTGCAGTGAATGCCAAGTAGCCATGTGCCTCTCCTCGCCTCCTCTCCGCCCCTAAAATAAAAAAACACCCCTACTGAGCATGTGCAAACAGTCTAACGCGGCTTAGCCGCGTATAAAGTACTGCATGCAGTACGTTGTCTTGATGTGAAGCGTTACTGTGTAACGCAACGTGGGCACTGTGAACAGCCCATTGATTTTTCATTGCAGTGCGGTGGGGGTGCGTTACAGGCTGCTCTAACATGCGCCTGTAACATCTCACTGTGAAAGCAGCCTAAGGGCCCTTTTCCACCGGCGCGTTTGCGCTGGCTGAATCGCAAAACCGCAAACCGCTAGCGATTTTACAATCGCTACGGTTTGCTTTTTAACATAGGAATCGCGGTAGGTCATTTCCACTACCGCGATTCGCTTTTGTCGGGAACGCGAACGCGCGGCGGAGCGATAATTGCCGCGATTTTGCTATGCAGTGCATAGCATAGCAAAATCGCACCCGCAAACGTCAGGGGAATCGCCGGTTTTGCGATTCAGCAATCGCTAGCGTTCAGCATGAACACTAGCGATTGCAGGTGGAAAAGGGCCCTTATATTTTTTTTACCTACTTTTGGATACTTTTAGGGGCCCTTATCTGTTATCTGTTATCTGTTATCTGTTTATCACATGATTTATCTCTCTTCATAGTTAAGAAGGTGAAAAATGACTGAGAAGAGATAATTCTTGAAATAAGTAAATCAAACCCATAGTCTCACTCAGCAACTAAACGGGGGGATGGAAAATAAGGATTTTTGGTTTGTTTTTATGAAGCTGGGGTTGGATTTTCTATAACAGTGTTTCTCAATATTCTTGTAGCATGTACCACTTTATTAAGACTGCTATGGTAAAATACCCTCTGTTGTGGATAACTTCATCTAAAATACCCCATTATGAATATATATTTTTAGGAGTAATCAATAGTTGAGTATAAATGCTGTTTGAAAATTGTTTGATGCTTTTAATTAACTATAAATATTAAAGTTTCTTTATTTGTGTTTTATTGTTTGTTTATCTTACAATTAACTTTAAAGAGTAACTAAAGTAAAAATAACACGATGAATAAAATTGCTTATTTTGATCAATTCTGAAATTTATCACAGGTGACAACATCATTAGTCTGATCAGGTACAGCTCTGAGGAATGTTTGTTTACTGAGAGTTCCAAAGCCAGTACAAATAAAACCTGGTCTCCCAGAATGCTCTGGGGCAGAATTCTGCATAGCTTAAAGAGGAACTCCAGTGAACATTTTACTGTTGGCAGGTGATGTAGCTGCTGCATGGTTTTTGGCAGTTGGAAACAGCTGTAACAGCTATTTTCCACAATGCAACAAGGTTCCCAGACAGGAAACTGCCAAAAAAAGTATGTACTTTTCTTGTAGGAGGGGTTTCTTGTGGGAGGGATTTCACCACAATATCAGCCATACAGCGCCCCCTGATGGTCTGTTTGTGAAAAGGAATAGATTTCTCATGTAAAAGGGGGTATCAGCTACTGATTGGGATAAAGTTCAATTTTTGGTCGGAGTTTCTCTTTAACAGCCTAGACTAAGGGCCTGATTCACAAAGCGGTGCTAACAGTTAGCACGCTGGTGAAAAGCCCTTTATCATGCCTAAACTCAGTTTAGGCATGATAAGTTTAGGTGTGATAAGTTTAGGTGTGATAAGTTTAGGCATGATAAGTTTAGGCGTGATAAGTTTAAGCACCAACTGAGTTAGCACTGCAGTGCACAGCTGATCAAAAGTTTTGCGCTAGCAAAGTCTGGTACACGTCGCATAGAATTTAATGGCGCTGCTTTGCGTGCAGGACTTTGCGCGCGATCTAAACTTTTCTAAACTTATTATGCCTAAACTTATCACACCTAAACTTATCACGCCTAAACTGGCTTTTCACCAGCGTGGTGCAATGTTTCACGCCTAAAGTCTCTAACTGGGTTAGCACCTCTTTGTGAATCGAGCCCATAGTATCACTAGGAAGACAGGGCTGCATACCAGTATACAGCAGTACAAGGACATAGGAAGTGTTTCTGATACTGAAACCAAGAAAATTAGTGTAAAAGTGGGTATCCTGAATAATTTACTGCATTCTACTATATATCATTACAGTGCCTCTTTAATGGATTAACTATAACAAGTTCATTCCTCCCCCTTCCCGAGCTCAACTAAAGTGCCCCCTGGGGTACCCGTATTATGTGTTGCGATCCTACATTTTATAGCATACAAAAGATTTTTAAACAGATTGGGTTACAGGTAGAACATTTACATTTCCAGCAGAGTGATGTGCTTTCAAGTACACTTGATAAAAGGCTCAGTATCCAAGTAAATGTATTTTTTCTTGTTTTCCTTTTTGCACAGCATGGATTTTCCTATTATCCTTTCTGTGTAGACATTAAGGTTTGCTAAACTATTGATTACGCTACATTCTCATCAGCTTTGTAATCATCATCTGTCTCAGTATAAAAGCCTCATAGATTCCGATCCAGCATCCTGGATTGCCATTGTTGAAATTGTACGTATTATTTTACGTGGTTTTAGCCTGATCATTTTTAATAGATTGGTTTTACTTCGTTGCACCTAAACAGCTCCACATCTCTGTAATTTGTAAATCTGCATGACATGTAAATACAAATTTCTACATTCATGGCATAAATCTCACTAGTTAGCAAAATACTCATTCTCCTGAACCTGCAAAGCAAATCTGTCACATGTGAAGCAAAACCACAGTGCTGATGTAGAGCAGATTGAAACAATGTAGAAATCGATTTCACTTTTTAAACTGCTGTCTTTATAAAGCAATCAAAAGGAAGGAAGGAAAGAAAGAAAGAAAGAAAGAAAGAAAGAAAGAAAGAAAGAAAGAAAGAAAGAAAGAAAGAAAGAAAGAAAGAAAGAAAGAAAGAAAGAAAGAAAGGCATTTTAATGATAGGCTACATCTTTACATGGCAAGTTGTTGTATAAATTGATCATGCCAAAAAGGAATCAAAGAGTAAGTTCACTTTTGATAAGTAATTGTTAATGCTTATATTAATGCTACACCATTTTTTTTTTTTAAAAAAGGACCATTATCGCAAAAAAATGTAAAACTTAAAATGCATGTGAGTAGAATACACTATAATTTTTTTTCCTATGTCGCTGTCACTCACAGTAAGTAGTAAAATTCTGACAGAACCGACAGGTTTTGGACTAGTCCTTCTCCTCATGGGGGATTTTCAGGGTTTTCTTTATTTGCAAAAACACTTACTGAATGGCAGTTGCTCAGTCCAATCACCAAAATAGCGTGTGATTGGCATGTTCCATAAAGGGGGCGAGTGACAAAACTGGGCATTTTAGAGCATCCTGCAGGGTGAGCCTAGATTGCAAGCATAATCTTTTCATATTCATATGGTTACATCTGCATATCAACTTTTGAACATTGAACATTTACGCTAACTTCTCAGCACCTGGTTTACTGCATCATGTTAGCAATCATCAATCTTATCTGACTTGATAACAGTATTGTTTGTGTGGATGATTGATGAATCTATTCATGCCACCTCGATCACAGAACTTTTGTTGAAATATTTTGCTCTATCCTGTGCAACAATTTCATGCTACCTGGACTATAATCAGCAGCACATGACCTACAAGCCCTACCAATTCTAAGCCCTAAACTGTCACACTTACTGGGACTTATATGGCTGTCGCTTAAGTGGGAGGAGAATCTTGTGGTTTGTCACAGACTACATCTTGCATAGACTTTGCATGTCTCTTACTATACACATTCAAGGAGTATCATGGATTATAATTTATCATCTCTACAATCTGCTAACAATCATGTCTGGATTGTAATACTGAACTTCAGCAAACCTGCAATATACCTCACTGAGGGGCTGCATAAGGGTCTCCTACCCCAGCTGACTTTTTCCCTCTGCATTTTATAATCACTTCAACAACAACAACAACAAATAACATTTGCAAAGCGCTTTTCTCCCGTAGGAATCAAAGCGCATTAGCATGGCTCAGACCATTGTGGTACAGAGGAAGAATTCTATAAGTCCGGAAATGCCAGGCTAAACAGGTGGCTTTTCAGTCTGGATTTGAATAACTCCAGGTATGGGGCTGTCTTTACTGGGTGTGGCAGGGAGTTCCAAAGAGTAGGGGCAGCATGACAGAAACCTCTGTCTCCAAAGTTTTTGAGGTGCACTCTGGGAGATTGTGAGAGGTGTGGTGCAGCTTCAGCAAGTCCTTCATGTATCCAGGGCCCAGATTGTGTATCCAGGGCCCAGATTGTGCAGGGATTTGAATGTCAGCAGTCCAATTTTGAAGAGTATTCTCCATTCTACTGGTAGCCAGTGCAGTGAGCGAAGGATCGGTGTAATGTGAAAGTGGCGGGGCTGGTTTGTTAGCAATCTGGCAGCAGCATTCTGCACTAATTGTAGGCGGAGCAGGTCCTTTTTGGGGAGGCCTGCATAAAGAGCATTGCAGTAGTCCAGCCGCGATGTGATGAAGGTGTGAACTAGGGTTGGAAGATCATCTGGGGAAATCAGATGTTTAATTTTTGCAATGTTCTTCAGATGAAAGTAGGAAGATTTGACTACGGATAAAATTTGGTTTCTGAAACTCAATTCCCCATCGATTAGTACGCCAAGGCTGCGCACAAGGTTGGAGCTGTTTATGTCTGAATTCCCAATCCTGATTGGTGTTGATTTTGGATAGAGCTGCTTTGATGGCGAGTGCTGGCTTTGGACAAAAAGGACCTCAGTTTTGTCAGCATTCAGTTTCAACCAGTTATCATTCATCCATGCCTGTAGCTCAGCTAAGCAAGAATTTACTTTTTGGAGTAGGGTCTGTTCCACCAGGTTTGAAGGACAGGTATAGCTGTGTGTCATCAGCGTAGCAGTGGTACGTCAGGCCATGTTGTTGGATAATTGTACCGAATGGTACGCTGAGGTTTTTTGATGCTTTTTCTTTCCAGGTGTCAAAATTATTCCAACAATCATCAGCGCACATACATGCAGTTGTTAATACATTGAATTATTTTGCAGGATATGTGTTTGTTCTTGGGGGGTTTCCACGCTTTGTCCACTGATCCTGGAAAGAGTGTTGTACTGTGGCATTTACTGCCCATTTGAACATTTCACCTTTTTTGGTGTATCAGAGCCGCCCACCCACTCTGCCTACTTTTAAGGGTTGATTTTAATTTTTAATTATAAATATGCGTATTTATCTCAGAAATACGATAGATTAAAAAAAAGTTTATATATTTTTAGATATATTTTTTGGACTCCTCATTTCCTTTTTTTTTGTACTTTTTTGTCACATAATGCTTAGATACAAGTTTAAATATATTATCTTGTTTCTCTCTGTTTCTCGGATACCAAACATGTGGGTAAGCTGCATAATAGGGGTTAATTATACCGTCCCTGCATAAGCGTGGATATATTTGTTTCTCTATTCTCAAAAATAAATACATTTTGATGTTAATTCTAAAATAATCACTATACATACTTTACTTTTAAAAGCATTTATTGCATTTATCTATAAATGGTTTTAATTAATACACACACACACACACACACACACACACACACACACACACACACACACACACACACACACACACACACACACACACACACACACACACACACACACACACACACACACACACACACACACACACACACACACACACACACACACACACACACACACAATGTTTCAATTTATTTTGTAAATTCACACAACTGTGATGCATAACCTACAGGAACTCATTTGGAGTGCTGACAGGTGGAAATAGATGGGGTGTTGAGGGGGAGAAAGTACAGGCACAACAGCAGTTTTGCGCTAAGCAGCGCTTGCTCACATGCTTTGTCTGGGCATGGGGGTCTGACTCCACCAGAGGGCCACCTCCAGCTGTATGGCTGGAACACTGTGACTGTGCAGTAATTGGTTGATCACATCATGTGTGGAAACCTGAGATTACAAGTGAAAGTGGAGTATATTCACTGAACATCCAGGCAGTACATGTAAAAGTTACTGAGCTTTAATCAAACTATTTAACATTTTACTTATTTTACATGAATTGTGTTATAATTGCAAAGCCTACATTGCTTGTGTAAAAGGCAACATACAGTAGTTGCTGCATGTACAATTCAAGTTATGCATAACACTGTGCACTGGGAGGGAGGAGGAGGGGTTGTGACTATGATATGAATATTGGAAAAGAAAGGATCAGTCAACTCAGGGATGCATTACGTTTTATGAAATGGGATAGTATACTACAAGGGAAGGACACTGAAGGGAAAAGGCAAACTTTTAAAATTATTCTCAACAAATATTGTAGTAAATGTATCCCATATGGAAACAAAACATGTATGAATAAAAAAAGGCCTATATGGATGAATAGAAAGGTTGGAGATAAAATGAAGTGGAAGTGGAAAAATAATGTCTATAAGGCCTTAAAACAGGAGGTGACTGAGGCTTCATTAAGCAATTACACTGTATAAGGAGAGCAAAAAAGTCGTAAAAAGGAATTAGTTTGGCAAAGATTGAAGCTGAAAATAAAACTGCTAGGGATATCATATCTAACCCAAAGAAGTTTTACATATATAACAACTCTAAAAAAAAAGAAACGTGGACTGTTTAGGACGCCTAAAGGATGAGGTAGGGAACTCAATGGTGGATGAAGTTGGGTGTAGCTATTGAATGCTTCCTTTGCTTCTGTCTTTACAAGGGAAACATCACTGTTGCATATTACAGATGCACAAGGATCCCAATCTCCCACTTATTATATTAAATATTTAACTCAGGAAGAAGTGAAGGCAAGGCTAAATAAAATGAAAACTGATACAGCCCTGGGCCCGGATGGCATACATCCTCAGGTGCTAATGGAATAAGGTCAGTCATCGATAAACCCCTTTATCTTATTTTTTGTGACTCTCTTTCAAATGGGATAGTTCCAATAGATTTGCGTACAACCCATGTGTTTGATGCAATTTTACATGCAATGCCATTTTTTTCTGCATTCTTTTTCTTGTGTTGCTAGCATCCAGTAAAAATTGCAAATCAGAATTGCAATTTATAGTGTAAAAGAAGCCTCAACATGGGTTTACTAAGGACAGGTCTTGTTTGACTAACATGCTCAGGTTTTATGAGGTAGTGAACGCTTATATGGACATTGGGAATGCTGTAGATGTGATATACTTGGACTTTGCAAAGGACTATGATACTGTTCCCCACAAAAGTCTGGTGCAAAAGTTGAGGATGCAAGGACTGGGGAAGAATCTGTGTGCATGGATAAGGAACTAATCAATTGACAGAAAGCAAATAATTGTGGTCAATGGAGCACAATTAAAAAGAGTGACTATTAGCAGGGTCGGTACTGGATCCAATACTCTTCAATGATGAAGAATAGATGAAGTAGAAAGTAATGTTAGGCTAAGAATGGGTAGGAGGAGCCCGGATATGCAGGAGGGTCGTATACCTCTATATTTGTATATAACTCTATATGGTAGTATCCAACAATGTTAAAACGTAAGGTTGTCCTACCTTATAGATGTCCCGCTTGGGATTAAAGCAAATGGAGATTGTGGATAAAAAAATACATTTTTTAATAAATGCACTAGACAACGCGTTTCACGGTTATAGACGCTCCCTCAGGTCAGTAAAAGTGCCTTTAACCTCCCTGGTGGTACACAGTTTTAGAGGCTGCGTCCGCGGGAGGATTTTTTTAAAATAAAAGTTGCGTTATATGTCTAAGCTCGCACTTTGCTAGCTAATTATGTCCTTCAAGCCTCCCAGCACCGCTCTGATCCCCCCGATCGCCGCCGACAATAATTACCCGCCCGTGATCCCGCGAGAGCCGCAGCTTCACGATCCAGCTTCACTCATCACTATGGTGACGATCGGACATAACGTCATGCGCAGTCCCGATCCTCCCCATAGTGAAGCCTGGAGCTGAAGGCTGCGGCTGCGCCATCATGGGATCCCTGGGGGGTACGTATTACGGCGGTGATCGGGGGAGATCGGTTTGGACCGGAGGCACTTGGGGGACATAATTAGCTAGCAAAGTGCTAGCTGAAGAATATAGCGCAATTTTTATTTAAAAAAATCCTCCCAGGGCCATGTGATCCCCTGCAGCGGCTAGCCCGACCCTAGATCGGGCTTACCACCAGGGAGGTTAAGAACAAATGGCGATACTCAGAACCCCAGTAACAATACTTGAAACATGTTCAAAAACATATTAAAAGCATATTGAAAAGCAACAAGCATAATAATAAAAAAGTAAAATTCTTTCATTTATGTGACCACACATGTATATATTTCCTAGTCAGGATAGAACAATAGAAAAATAGAGAAATTGATATATATCATCATAATGTGAGGTCAATAGATATAAATAGATACATGCATTTTAAAAATATGACAAATATTGGGTTACGCTTTAGGGACCCATGGTATGGTATAATGCAAGGTGTGGGATACAGTTTAAAGGTCGTCATATATATAGGGATGTGCATAACATGCATAACATATAGCGAGGGTAAATGTCCTTATATTCATGTGGTTCGGATTAAAAAAAAAAAAAAAAAAAAAAATAAAATATATATATATATATATATATATATATATATATATATATATATATATATATATATATACATATACAAGAATAGGGTTTACCATGGCGCTGCAGCTCAATCGTGCAATCACCTCTACTTAGTCTTATAGACCAGTGAGTTGGTGCAGCCAGTATATACTACAAGATTAAAAAATGACATACTTTGGCCACAAATACCATTTCATCCTAGTCCAGTTTTCATATCAATATTGCACGATCAATTACAAATTTCAGGTATGCTCCTTAGCATTTAAAAACTGTTTCTGCGCAGAATTCAGTAACTTTAAAACCAAAGAACCATCCTGCATTCCCCGTTAAGATAAATCTAGGCTTGTGTGCATGGAGTCTGTCCTCAGACTCTTGTGCTCCATGCACGCAAGCTCAGTCTGCCTAGCTGTCACACATCAGCACACAGCCATACACACAGCAGCTGCTTCGCCCTAATGGGGATAAGTCCTTTGTTTGATAGCAAGGCTGTAGCAAGCAATGTTGGCCGGCTTATCACTGACACAGTTCATCAAACTTATAGACTTTTCAAAGGAAGCAATACCGCCCAGGCATCATTCCTCCATTTGTAAAACATTGAGTCATTTTTCAGTATACTTGCGCTAGCCCATCGGTGTGGCGCTCTCTGGTTTTACTCAGCGTGTCCTCTTACATCCGGGTGTCTGCTGCTTCTCCTCTTGTAGTGAGCACACGATTCAAGTTCGCCTCAGTAGAGCCTGGCTTTGCCGTGCCTACTCCCGGTGTCTGCACGCGAGACTACACGCCACGGGTGTCCTCAATTACATGACCAGGGTAGGGCCCTATTTGAGCCGACCTTATTAACCACCGTAACAGAAGCTATGACACCCAATTGGAGTTATAAGGCCACAGCTTTATTACAGTATTGACATTAAACATTAAATGAGCTGTGACAAGAAACACTGAAATAAAAAGGGGAAGGGAAACAAAAACATATTACAATCACAAACATATTTCTATTAACAGATGGCGGGGCGCTTGAGCGCTCTGCAGGTCCCTTGACAATGCCCTCCCGTGCCGGCCACCAGCCTTCGGCTTACATTATCACATTATACATTATTGCATTATCCATTATTGCCATTATCCATTATCATATATATTCCATTATGGGATCCTCATTCGGCGCATTAATTGGTTATGCCAGCTCGGTGGGGAATACTTTCTCGATGTCCAAAGATACGGCATTGTCAAGGACCCGCCTTCAGCTGTGACGAAGTCTGTAGGGATACAACAAATTTGCATTGTTATGGGGTGTTCCCAACACCCATCTTGTCGCTTGCTACCGACGAGCAAGCGGCAGTGGGAGGGTGGGTGGGAGAAGTTTGCTGTATCCACACGATCCCAAAAGGAAGGCTGCCTGGCCAGCCCCCTGGTCTTATAGTGTCCTGGCCCTGGCCAGGACACTCCACCTCTCTTTCACACCTGGCGACCCTATTGTTCTAGGACAGTCCAGCTCAGAGCCCACCCGGTCACGCCCCTTCTCGCCCTAGCTTCGCCCAGCTCTCAGGTTACTTGACCAGGGTAGGGCCCTATTTGAGCCGACCTTATTAACCACCGTAACAGAAGCTATGACACGCAATTGGAGTTATAAGGCCACAGCTTTATTACAGTATTGACATTAAACATTAAATGAGCTGTGACAAGAAACACTGAAATAAAAAGGGGGGGGGGGGGGGAAACAAAAACATATTACAATCACAAACATATTTCTATTAACAGATGGCGGGGCGCTTGAGCGCTCTGCAGGTCCCTTGACAATGCCCTCCCGTGCCGGCCACCAGCCTTCGGCTTACATTATCACATTATACATTATTGCATTATCCATTATTGCCATTATCCATTATCATTATCATATATATTCCATTATGGGATCCTCATTCGGCGCATTAATTGGTTATGCCAGCTCGGTGGGGAATACTTTCTCGATGTCCAAAGATACGGCATTGTCAAGGACCCGCCACAGCATTCGTCCTTGCCCTCTCAAGGACGAATGCCCGCCCACACGCAGAGCGCTGCCTCGAGAGCCTCTCTCAGGCCATATAAAAGAGACAGCGAGATATCCTCCCGCTGTACCCCCCCCTCTACTTCTATTGGGGCCTACCCACTCCCCCAACCTTAGAGCTCCATGGAAGGCTAATGCCTAAAGCCCGTTGAAACACACGACTTTCGTGTTCACTGCGGCAATATACCTCCAGTGCGCCCGGTAGTTCAATCCGCCATGCCAGCGTGATGGCCCAATCATTTTCTCCCCCATTCAATTCGCCATGGCCGCGGCCCTGACGCAAGATGCATAGCCTACCGCCGGTACGCCTGGGTTGATCCCGTCGTTTACCGGCGTGCCCCATGGGTGCGATAGGTGATGGGTAAAGCGATATTTACTAGCCTCTTTTTTGAGGCCCCCCCCCTTAGGGGGGGAGATGTGTAGCTTGGGTATGGGTGGGTGCTGAAAAGGGGGGGGGGGGGGCTGCCATCCTTTCCATGGCTAGCCCCTTGTCAAGTGTCCGTGCCACCACCTCTGGGACATGGTGAGCGGATTTCTAATTTTGCGTTTGCCGTTTGTTTGAGCATGCCGATTTGCATGGCCGAAAGCCATATGCTAGAAGGTCGGCCTGCTCCCTATTGGGGTACCTAACTAGCCATGGGGCCATCGCCCCGACGTTAACTGGCGTGACCCCCTTTCCCCATTCATTGCTCTGTCTTGGTTCCCTGTGTGTTCTTGTTTCTTTTGAAACAATTAGCCCCTGGATGCCCGCTGGCCCCGCAGGCCGCGCAATCGTGCTTATATCTGCATGTGGTTCCCCGCTCGCAGGTGTCATTGTTGTATTTCCAGCATAAACCTTTTTTCTGCTGGGCCAGTGAGGCATCTGCCCCGCCGTCCAGCGCTCGAAAGGGGGTGTTGTGGCCCTCCTTATACTCGCTACCGTACTCCGGCTTGTCTGGGCTACTCAGCGACATCCATAGCATGATGTCCCTGTGTTCCCACGTCACAGATGACCTGACTGCCATCTTTTGGCGGAACTGCTCATCGTATAGCAGCCAGGCCTTCTCTCCATATTTGTGGTATGCTTCCCTGATGCCGTCTAAGTAGCAGAACATTGCTGCGCATTGTTCCGGGGTCTTTTCCCCCACTATGCTGGCGAAGATGTGAAACGCTCTGGACCAGTTGGGGAATGTCCTGGGTATTAATCTGTACATTCGCCTTAGGTCGTTTTCCTCTTTGCGGTGTTCTTTGCCTCTTTCCCACTTGTCTATGTTATAATTATCTAGGGGGAGCACTGTGAATATGTCAATGTACTGACCTTTCCAAATTTTTTCTTTCGTTTCCTCTGACACGTGGAAACCTAGCGGGCCCGCAAAACAGATGTAGGTGCTGCTCTTAGCCGAATCGGCTAGACGGGGTGCCCGTTCGGACTTCTCGGTCGTTGCTACCTCTGGGGCTGCGCACACCTCGGCCTGTTTCGCGGGCCCTGCTTCCTCTCCCCCGCCCCAGGCCCCCACCTGCTGAGTTGTATTATTTGCCCTAATGGCCTTTAGAATTTCCAGCAGCAAAGTCCGCTGGTCCCCTTCCTGAGAAACACTATTAGCAGTTGTAGCAACATACATTTCGTTGGCAATCGTTCTGTTAGTCTCACCTGCTTGGTTATCCGCCTCCCGGAGTGTCGCTGATCCATCTCTTCCATGCGGCCCCTGAGCTATCTGCTCCCCGGAACCGTGATGGGTGACCTGCGGAGGCAATAACAAAGAAGCGACTCCCTCCGCCCAGTTATACTGCTGCCGTGTGCACTGCTGCTGCCGTCCTTCACCGCTGTTGCTGGCCCTACTTTGTGACGGGTCCCCTCTTGTTTCCCAAGCGCCTTCCTGATGTCCCCATCCGCCCTCCTGCTGGCCCCGGTCTCGATCCTGTTCATCCTCCTGATCTCCTTCACTCTCCCCCCTTCCTCCGCCGGACTCACCTCCATGGCATGCTCTGGTCGTTGCTGTTGCCCTCTGGCCCCTTCCCATCCGCTGGGCCCCTGTGCTTTTCCTTGTCCCCTGCCCTGGCTCTTTGCGGCCCCCCTGGCCGCTACTCTCTTCCCCCCGCTCTTGCAGCCTCCCCCTTGTGTTGCCCTGCGCCCCTCTGTCCTACTGGGGCCCCCTGCCTGAGGCTCCTGCCCCCCCCCCATTGACCCCAAGATCCGGGCTCTGTTGTGAGCCCTTTACCTGTCCCTGCGCCTGTGGGCCTGGAGCTGCGCTGGATCCCCCTCGGTGGCCATGGCTGTGCGGCCTGCGGGTGGGGGTGGACGCTTGCCGGCTGGCTGGGGATGGGGTGTGCGCGCGGGGTACTGTGGGGGTTGATGAAGGGGCGGTGGTCCCACCGCTGCTGAGGCTTCCTCCCTGGCCGCGCTGACAAGAGCTCAGCTGTGCCCTGTCCCGGCGGCGGCCATTTTCCCGTGGGCTCACAGAGCTCTGGCGGCGGCCATTTTCCCGGGGACCCGGGTGGCGGCCATCTTGGGTTGGGCTAAGGAGAGGAAGAGGGAGGGGACGAGGGCCTGCAGCCTGTTGTTGCCCGGGTGTGTGAATCTGCTCGGCCGGGCCTCCCACCGCGCTCCGGCCCCTCCCCGCCCGCCTGTCGATCACTCCGCACTCCGCCGCCGCTGACTGTGACTGGGCCCTGCCGCCCCCCGCGCCGACCTCCGCCATGCCTGGACCTTCCTCCCCCCGCCTCCTGTTCCTGGCCGGAGAGCCTGCGGGGCTAAAGCGAGCCGGAGGCCTCCTTCTCCTTGTGTTCTCCGGGCGCGGAGCCCACGCCAGGTTAGTGAGCTGGGCCTGTAGCCACAGCATCCCCTGTTCCCCTGGCATGGCCCGCACCCGGTCCCAAAGCTCCTGCATGGGGGCATCCATGGCTGTCCCTCCTGCTCTGCTCCTGCAGCTGCCCGGTGATGGGGAGGGGGGGGAGGAGGGTACCCGGGTTCCCGGTATGCGCAGTGAGGGCTGGGGCGCAGGGGTGGGATGACTTGGACGAGGTGACTGGGATGGGGTAGCTGGACTAAGTGGGCTGAGATGGCTGGCTGGCGCACCAAGGGCTGCCTGAAGCTGCTGTAGCGCGCCGGGTGGGCAGGGGCGTCGGGATGGGGATTGGCCGGGCTGGGGTAGCCGGGATGAATGGGATGGGGTGGATGGATGGGCCCCACCGGGGCCGCCTGACGCTGGGTGGGAGAGAGGCCTGGCGAGCCCAGGATAAGCTTAGTATGAGATGGGGGAGAGGGGGGCAGCTGGGCACTGCGGGCCGCTGACTGCAGCTATCCACCTGGGGAGAAGGCTGCTGTTTTTTGGGCTTGCTGCTGGGAGATGGCTGGGGAGGGATTTCTGGCTAAGGCCTAGTAAGAAAATCTGCACTTACCCCAGCCTGAGCTCCAGCGAAGTTTGCTGTATCCACACGATCCCAAAAGGAAGGCTGCCTGGCCAGCCCCCTGGTCTTATAGTGTCCTGGCCCTGGCCAGGACACTCCACCTCTCTTTCACACCTGGCGACCCTATTGTTCTAGGACAGTCCAGCTCAGAGCCCACCCGGTCACGCCCTAGCTTCGCCCAGCTCTCAGGTTACTTGAAGGGCACTCTGGGTTGGTGTCAGCCACACCTTGCCTTGTGCTGGCAGTGGACAGCCTGTATACACTGGTTAGCTGTGTGCTCACTACAAGAGGAGAAGCAGCAGACACCCAGATGTAAAAGGACACGCTGAGTCAAACCGGAGAGCGCCACACAGATGGGCATGTGCAAGTATACTGACAAATGACTCTATGTTTAGCAATTGGAGGAATGATGCCTGCTGGGCGGTATTGCTTCCTTTGAAAAGTCTATAAGTTTGATGAACTGTGTCAGTGATAAGCCGGCCAACATTGCTTGCTTCCGCCTTGCTATCAAACAAAGGACTTATCCCCATTAGGCGGAAGCAGCTGCTGTGTGTATGACTGTGTGCTAATGTGTGAGATAGCTAGGCAGACTGAGCTTGCGTGCATGGAGCACAAGAGTCTGATGACAGACTCCATGCACACAAGCCTAGATTTATCTTAACAGGGAATGCGGGATGGTTCTTTGGTTTTAAAGTTACTGAATTCTGCGCAGAAACAGTTTTTAAATGCTATCTGTGGTTTGGTTCCTTAAAGGAGCATACCGGAAATTTGTAATTGATCGTGCAATAAAGATATGAGAACTGGACTAGGATGAAATGGTGTTTGTGGCCAAATGAATCTTATGTTACATATATAGTTTGTGAGCAAAATGGTCCACAAGAGGTTTTGTATAAATTTGCACACGATAAGGACCTCAAAAAGTTTTATATAAGTTATGTAACAATAGCAGTTTTTATCATTTATTAGCTTCCCAGTTTGTAGTAGTATTTATTTTTTTAGTGGGGTAATATTAGGGTGGGTACAGGTTTTTGGGGTTACATCCGTTTCCAGTATACAGTTAGTAGGAATCAGTGTTTCAGCAGCATAGAGTTAAATTAAGGAAGGATGTAAATAGGATAGGGTTCAGTTCCACTGAGCCACAATAGTGCTGGCCTATTTAAGGGCAGTGTAAGGCCCAGTGCACACCGAGCGGTTTTTGGAGCGATCCGCCGGCCGCATCCGCCTGGAAAAATGCTTGGCTAATGTATTGCAATGGGATGGTGCACACCGGCGGTTTGAGGTTTTTGCCAAGCCGCAAACGCGCCTCCTGCTGCGCGTTTGCGGTTTGCTAAAAAACCTCAAACCGCCGGTGTGCACCACACATTTAAATACAATAGCCAAGCGTTTTCACTGGCTGATGCCGCTGGTGGATCGCATACAAAATCCGCTTGGTGTGCACCCGGCCAAATATCTGCTCTCTGCTCCCAAAACCGCTAGCGTTTTGACGATCTGCTAGCGGTTTTGGTGTGCACTGGGCCTAAGTCTCCATATAGGTTTAATGTTGATGGGCTTACCTGTTAGTAGTAGGTTCAAGGTGTCCGGGCGCCAAGACGATTGCGGTGGTCCCCGGGGAAGGGTTAAGTTGATTTAGATTGCGCGGCGTTGGGGGCGTGCGCGCGAGACTGTTATCTGACGCTTTTAATATGTTTTTGAACTTGTTTCAAGTATTGTTACTGGTGTTTTGAGTATCGCCATTTGTTCTTAACCTCCTTGGCGGTAACCCCGAACGTAGTTCGGGGTAAGCCGCCGGAGGGTGCCGCTCAGGCCCTGCTGGGCCGATTTGTTTAATTTTTTTTTGCTGGACGCAGCTAGCACGTTGCTAGCTGCGCCAGCACCCCGATCGCCGCCGCCGTGCGCCAGATCGCCGCTATCCGGTGCGGCGCGTGCCCCCCCCAGACCCCGTGCGCTGCCTGGCCAATCAGTGCCAGGCAGCGCCGAGGAGTGGCCCGGGACTCCCAATGACGTCCCGACGTCAGTGACGTCGGTGACGTCATCCCGCCCGTCGCCATGGCGACGGGGGAAGCCCTCCAGGAAATCCCATTCTTTGAACGGGATTTCCTGATCGGAGATCGCCGAAGGCAATCGAAGAGGGCGGGGGGATGCCGCTGAGCAGCGGCTATGATGTAGCGAGCCCTGGGCTCGCTACATGATATAGAAAAAAAAAATTAAAAAAAAACTGCTGCGCTCCCTCCTGGCGGATTTTTTTATACCGCCAGGAGGGTTAAAGGCACTTTTACTGACCTTAGGAAGCGGCTATGACCGTGAAACGCGTTTTCTAGTGCATCAATAAAAAAAAATGATTTTTTTTTATCCACAATCTCCATTTGCTTTTATCCCAAGCCGGACATCTATAGGGTAGGACAACCTTATGTTTTAACATTGTTGGACACTACCATACAGAGTTATATACATATATAGAGGTATACTACCCTCCTGCATATCCGGGCACCTCCTACCCATTTTTAGCCCATCGTTAAGCAGCCCCTACGTTTGTAGGGGAGATTTAGTTGAGTTATCTCGACATAATAATCATCTTTTTGGAGCAGCGACCACCGAGGAACCAAAGACCGAGTGGGGGCGGTACTTCCCTACACGCTACAACGAGAGGTTGCCTCTTTAGCAACCCACTCTTGTGAGTATAATATCTACTATTTACACTTCACCCTGATCCACTAACAATATTGCACCTGATTGGGCTCCCGGATTACTCTGATTTCTCTCCTTTCTTTTTTTCGACCTACTATATAGAAAGTAATGTTGCTATTTTTGCAAATGATAGAAAATTGTGCAGAATTATCAACTCTCAGGAGGATAGTGACATATTGCAACAGGATTTGGATAGGATGACTATATGGGCACATAATTGGCAGCTGAAATTAAATGTTGAAAAATACAAAGACATGCATTTTGGTCGTACTAATGATCTAGCACCATACAAAATAAAAGGGCTACAGATTGGGACATCAATCTTGGAGAGGGACTTAGGAGTACTTATTGACAATAAGTTAAATAATTGTGTTCAATACCAAGCCACTGCAGCAAAAAGCAAATAACATTTTGGGATGCATTTAGAGGGGAAACAAAAATCAGGATGCTATCATGATACTGCCCCTGTTTAAGTCTCTAACCCCTGTTTAACTCTCATCTGGAATATGGAATTCAGTTCTGGTCACCACATTACAGGAGGGACATTGCAGTTTTCGAGCAGGTGCATAGACGAGCAACAAAATTGATTAGAGGGATAGAAGATCTCACTTACCAGGAAAGGTTAAATAAACTGGGCTTATTTACTCTGGAGAAGAGATTCCTTAGAGAAGATCTAATTAACATGTATCATCAGAGGGCATTATAAAAGCTTGGCAGATTACCGTAGCTTTTTGTCCCAGCCTTGTGAGGGAATATGATCTGCGTACGGAGGAAAAAAGTTTTAGCCATTTATTTAGAAAAGGGTTCTTTACAGTAAGAGTGATTAAATCGTGGAATGTATTACCACAGGATGTAGCTATAGTAGTTATCTAAGCCTAAAGGCGGCTGGAATACTTTCCTTGCATTGAGGGGGCACTTATGGTCTATATTTACTGGGTGTTTCCCAGTGGTGTTGATCCAGGGATTTTATCTGATTGCCATCTGGAACTTTTTTCCCTTTTGGGGCTAATTGGAGCATGTCTTGTAAGGGTTTTTTTTGCCTTTCCGTGGATAAACAGGGATATGCGAGGGTGCAGGCTAGTGTTGTACCTTATTTTCTGGTTGAACTTGATGGACATATATCTTTTTCAACCCAAATAACTATGTAATTATCATTAGGGATGAGCAGAAATTATGACGATGCATAATTACGCATTGTAATTCACATTTACGCATCGTAATCGTAATGCGAAATTTCAGGGGAAAACATAATTCATTTTGTTTTGCAATTGTAAGCTTACGCGTAATTTGTAAGTAATTTATGCGTAATTCTGTGCCGATCTTGGCAGTGAATAGGAAAGCTCCCTTGCATGTTAGGGAGAATAGTGGATACGAGTCAACTTTTTTTTCAAATAAAGCATGTCAATTTCGAGAAAATCGATTTTAAAAATACAATGAGAGATAGTTTTTAAACTGTCATTTTTCTAATGATTTTCTCAAAAACTACAAGTTCGATTTGAAAAATTATTTTTTTTACTAATACCCACTATTCTTCTTAACCAATGGTAGCAATAGCATGTATGGAGGCTTGCTTTTCATCACCAAAGATGGCACAAAATGATGCATAAATTACGTGTAAATTCATACGTAATTACGAATGTTTATACAAAGTCAATTGAATTTACAATTTGTAATTACATATAGGTGTAAATGCGAAAATTAGTAATTAGCTGATTATGATCATCACTGATTATCAAAGCCTAGGGTAAACATGGTGGTTGACTCTTTAAGTAAAAGAGTGCTTTAAGGAAACAGTACAGAAAGGGGAATTATACAGAAGCCAACAGTCCTAGAGAGTGCCACCTTCTGCTTACAGGTAATGAGGAGGTTAGTGGTGGGGGAGTTTGTGACTGGCTACAAGGGCTTTATGTAGGTTTCCCTCATTCTGCATTGTAATATTAAGAAGGCTAGTGGTAAATTCAGTAGAAATACGCTATATAAGTTATTCAATCTAATTATTAAAATTCTCTATCAAGCCATAAATATTTTTTTTATTAAGTTACAACTAGGATGCTTTTACCACAAAATGGCAGTGGTAAGTAAGGTGATTTATTAAAAAAAAAATTGCCTTATTAGCGCCTCTTTTATATAAGGTGCTTCTAAATCTGAGCTCAGGCTGGAATATTTATTGAATGTCAAACACAAAGGCCCCAGTTTACGTAGACTACTTTCACACTTTTTGCATTGCACATCCTAAAAAACACAGGACCATAACGCCATGGCGGAGAAAAGTAGCATTGCACGTTGTGCGTGTAGTATGATACATACAGTACACACAAAATATGCTTTACATCAAATGTTAATGCAAACGTTATGCTGTACAAGATAATTGCATTGCATTTGCATTGTGATTATATTGTCCAACGCAATGTGCCTCAATGCTCCAGTGCGACAATAGAGATTGGGGAATAATAAAGAGCCTATGGAATTCAACAATTGACTGATTAAAGTGGACTTGAACTCTTGCATAGGGACAGAAGGAAAACAGAGAGAAATGCTCCCTGTTTTTATTTAGTGAGTTTAGACCAGGCATGGGCAAACTTGGCCCCCCAGCTGTTAAGAAACTACCAGTCCCCCAATGCATTGCAGGAGTCTTACAGCAACAGTCATGACTCATAAAGGCAAATGCATTGTTGGACTTGTAGTGCCTTAACAGCTGGAGGGCCAAGTTTGCCCATGCCTGGTTTAGACTGTCTAGTTCCACCTCATCTGTGTCTAATCACAAGTTGTAATTTGAGCTCTCCCCTGTGTCAGCTAACTGCCATGACAGATAAGCTCATTTGAAAGCACAGGATGTTAACAATATGTCTGAGTCCATAAAAGCAGGAAGTAAAAACACTGCAGATTTATTGTAGGATTTGTATCAGCTGTAATGAATAAATGTTTTTCTTTAAATGTTATTATGCTGTTGTGTATCTTTTAGAGCAGAGAGGAAGTTATGAATTTAGGTCCACTATAAAAAAAAAGTCTGGAGCTCCATACCTGGCTCTGATGCACTTTGCTTGGCCTGAGGAAGTGGGCACAGACCCACAAAATGCGTTGGCTGTGCTTATAAAAATTCATATTTATGTGAACTTGTCATTATTGAGGTAAGTCACCACAATTTTCTACTTTTAGCTGTTGGTAGCTAGTGGCTTTGCCATTGATAGGACCTTTTGTTGTTTTTCCCAAGAGTGCGACTCCAGCTGGACACCGGAGTGGAGTTGGGTTTATAGATCTCCTCCTGCTTTCAGCAGTTGCTTGCCCCTTGTGCAACCTTCCTTTGTGAGTCCCCCAATCCTTTTTGTTTTCTATCACTCTTCTTGTGACATACTGCACAATTTGGGCTCCCGTTGTATCTGCGTTCTTTCTTTTTTAGAGTGTTTCGTTATCCTACCTTGCAGATAACAGGAATGCTCTTCTGGTTATTAAGCTAATCTCTGACCAAAGCCTGACCCGAACTTTACAGACTTTATTGTATTTCTTCAATTTGTGGGATACGCCTGCTCATTTTGGCACTGTTTCTTTTCCACTACGGCAATGAGCTATTGTTGTAAGTAATGCATCATTTTTCACTACATCATCTGGAAAATTATTCATTATTATTATAAACACATAACCCCCTTTAGAGATGTGTAATTTTGTTGATAAACCTAAGTAAACAGTGCAGTATGTAAATGTAGCAGTGTTTAATTAACCCACCACACTGGGGAAAATAAAACAGCCTTACTAATCCACCATATTCCATATTTAGTAACTGCTTACTGAACTTTTATTGAACTGCCAACTTCGAGTTAGCTCTATAACATCTGCTTTCATGCCATAGACATGACAACTGTGGAATCTAATTGCACATTAATTCAGTTATTCATGCTTGTCTATGACAAGTTTTTTTCTCTTTTTTTTTTGGTACCTTGAAAGGCGGCTTGACTTATGTTTTAATAGGAAGCCTTTGGTGATGATAAATCTAAATTATCAAATTTGTTACTTCAATAGATGGCAAACGGAGGAGAGTTATATGGTTTACTTTGAAAGGGAACAATATTTGCCGGACTTATGACAGTTGCTAGGCAGCAGAGATACACAAAGGAGGTTTTGGCTGGACATTTATTTGCTCACTTGCTGGTATACATTCTCCAATGGACATTGCATTTCACTGCTTAAGGATATCATGGGAAAACTACATGGACATTATTATTATGCTCTTTTGTACAGCTCACAATATGTTTTGTGTGCTTTATAACACAACGTCTAAGAAACACTCCATCATTTACCATATACACCTAAACGTTAGGTACCATAATAGCAGTCTGGATGCCGCACTGGGAAATAGCCTGCCAACTCTGCTTTGTATTTGCATTCAGAATTCATAGATACTCATTATATTTTGGTACATGTCCATATAGTTGGCCAGAGTCTCATGCATTAATATGAACCTCCAACAAAGAACTGGAGAATAATAATAAACAGCACATAATAGGCCACTGAACAAGCCAAGACTGGGTATTGTTTGATGCAGAACTGGGCAGAAGCTGAATTACATGAAATGATTGGGTTCCCTTGCTGCAGCTTAGCAGTAACAAATAGTTCTCAGGAAAGGAATCTGAGATAAGCAGTGCTTAAGCTTTAGGGACTTTTTGCCACCTTAATAAAGGGTCACTGAAGCTTAAGTACAAACTGATGATGCAGTATGAAAAGGCACCTTGTAACTACTACAAATAAACATACATGCTAATGTTCCCTTGGCATAGTGCAAGGACAAAGCTCAAATTAGTCTAGAATTGCACGGTCATTTTAAGTTTAATGCAACCTTCGAATAATATCTCATTGATTAACGCATATATTAAATGACTGCAATATTCAGTAGGCTCTTTTGCAGTAAAGATCAGACCGTATACAGTGGATGGAGAAGCTACAAAGTGCAGAAATGAAGTGAAAGTTGCTCATCTCCCCTTGTGATTGGTGAGGTCCTGAGTGAGAGGATTAGATAGGAATTCACAGTTTGACAGGTTCTTTGAGCTGCTTGCAGGGTGGAGCCAGTGGGGTTTAACATCTGTTTATTAGTGACATGTGATATATTTTGGGGAATCATCCTCTTCTTAAAGCAGCAGGGACAGCCATACTATAACAGGAAAAAACATATATAAATAGATAAATACTTGGTCTACTTACATAACATATGTATTGTACTGTCCACGTTTTGATTTCAGTGAATGTTATATGGTAGAAAAAGAAAAAAACTGTTCCCTCATTTTAAAACTTTACTGCTTCTGACTGAAGCCAATCCTGATGTAATTTCCTCTTTTTTTTTCTCCTAGAAACTGCACTGTCATATCTAGCTTGCTTTGTGAACACATGTGAGCACAGCATAGACCGTATTTCAGCAGCTTCTGCAGAGGGGTGAGGTTTATTCCCCTTCCCAGCCTCCCGTCACACTGAACTATCCCTAGCCAATCGTTGAGGAACAGGAGATAACAAGCTTCCCTCTCCCCGGAAATGTGCCAGAATCCAGAATAGAGCCCGGCTGACTGAGATAAGATCCATTACAGTAGACACACACACACACACAGAGATAATGCATGCATGGCAGTTGGCAACATTCATTATTTCCCACAATGCAATGAAGTTCACAGACCGGAAACTGTCATGGCCCAGCAATGACGTTACGCTAGGGGAGGTTTTCACCTCAATATTAGGCTCACAGAAGTGCCTGATGGTCTATTTGAGAAAATAAATAGATTTGCCATGGGTAAAAGGGCTCCTGATTGGAAAAGGATTCAATTTTGCATTAAAGGTCCTCTGTAATAATAATCAATGCAGTAGAGGGTTTGGAAGAGGCACACCTTACCGTAGGTAGTTGGGTGCATAGCCAGGATGCAAAGCAACATCCAGTACAGTACAGTACAAAGAGTCCAAGATTAGCTAGCACACCAAAAAATAATTTGCAGGAGTATTTATTCCTCAATGCATGTGTCAACACAGAATTTGACAGTTGTTTTGGGGCCCCGGAGGGTCCCCTTCATCAGAAAGTGTAGACGTACGGAGGGTCCCCTTCATCAGAAAGTGCAGACATGCAAGACTTGTATGTCTGCACTTTCTGATGAAGGAGACCCTCCGTGGCCCCAAAACAATTGTAAAATTCTGTGTTGACACATGCATACAAGTCTTGTATGTCTGCACTTTCCGATGAAGGAGATCTTCCATGGCCCCGAAAGTCAAATTCTGTGTTGACATATGCATGGAGGAATAAATACTCCTGCGAACTATTTTTGTTGTGCTAGCCAATCTTGAACTCATTGTACTGTAATGATAATCAAACCACCTTTTAAAGAGGAACTTTACCACAAAATAGTAGTAAGGGGGAAAAAAATCAATACATTGCAAAATGAAAAGTTAAAAATAGAAGAGAGACCAAGATTTGTTCATGTTGTTTGATTCACAATGAGCCAGCACATTGTCATCTTTACTATTGGAAGACAAGAAAGAAACTAGACAGCACCAACTGCCTTTATGTATAACCACACCCACTAACAATGTGTATAAGGGCCCGTTTCCACTAGGAGCGGTGCGATGCGGCTACATAGCCGCATTGCACCGCAGGTGTCCTGAAACACATGCACGGCAATGGAAGAGTTTCCACTGTGTGCATGTTGTGCGAAGCGGTGCGGAGAGATCCGAGAATCTGCAGCATGCTGCAGATTCTCACACAGCCGCGTTCGCCCGCAGCCGCGTCCCATCTCCTCCAATACACTTCCGCATCAGGAGATGCGGAAGTAATGCGGCTGGCAGCAGAAGTGATGCGATGTGGCTAGGTAGCTGCATTTGCATCACTTAGTAGTGGAAACGGGCCCTAAGATATACATATTCACAGATGGAGATACTGGTTTCTTGGCAGTTAGAAACAGCTGTTATTTCCCACAATTCAACAAGGTTCACAGAAAGGAAACTGTCATGACCATGATCATTGCATCACACTGTGAAAGGGGTTTCACCAAAACGTCAGCCACACAGACTTTCTGATGATCTATTAGAGAAAAGGTAAAGATTTCTTATGGGAAAGGAGGTATCAGCTACTGATTAGGAATAAGTTCAATCCTTAGTTAAAGTTCCTCTTTAAAATCTAAATGGAGAGAAAAAAATGGTTTTGCACAGTGTAAAAAAGGATTTCAACCTATTTTTTTTTTATTTTTTTTTCCGCTGTTTGTATCCTTATTGAGCCGATTTTATCTCTCCTGCTTCTGGTGCCTCCATTCATCTCCATGGATTTCATTTGAACTCTGGACATCCTAAAGTTAAATAAAGAACAGGAATAAATCTTGATAGAGGGTTCTCATTTTAATTCTACATAGATGGTGTTCATTGTTGCTGTCTTTGTCCCTCCCAGAAGAATTAACCAAAACAGGAATATTGGGAAATTTCCTACAAAAGAAATATATAGGCATCAATAAAAACAAACAAACTTAAATAAACCTACAAAGACCAAAAAAAACAAAACAAACTGATTATAACTGATGATGAGCAAAAGATTCAGCTATTAATAATTAATAAATTATTTGTTCCTAGCCAATAGGCAGATAGTAGGATTAACAGAGATATGTTTAAAGTGGAACTAAGCTCAGATCTTCCTCTCTACTCTAAAAGGTTAGCAACAGCATGATAACTTATATGGGGAAAAAATCTTCATTACAATTTACAGAAACAGGTTTACTTGGTTTTATGTTTGCAGGGAGCACTGAAGCATCAGTGCCTTGTCAGAGCTCTCCTGCAGTCTATTCACAGTTGCTGATAAAAACTAATCTCGCCAAACAAACACAGACAGAACACAGAGAAGTGAATTTCTTCAGCAACTGTATGTAGAATAAATACCATTTTAATTAGCCTTTTAGGAGAGCTTTTGTACTCATCACTAAAACCTGTTTTGAAACTATTCACAAATGCAATTTTATTTTTTGCCATGAGTTTAAATTTCAGTTCTTTCAAGTAATTGCATAATCGACTCGAAATAAAAGAAGGTGATGGCAACTGGAAAAGCTGTTGCCCATTCCAGCACCAACCATACTGGATTACATTGTGTGCTTGTGGTTATTGCATTCACAGATAATACGTACACTGGATTAGTCATCCTGCGGTGCCAACAGTATGGTACAGGGTTTGCACATCCCACATGACATTAATAATTTCAGGTTCTATGAAGTGAGGAAATATATTTAAGACTGAATGCCACCGTTCTAAACCGAGGAAAGGAGAACCATAAAAAATAAATAAGAATTGACATGCTGCTGGTAGAGAGATTCAGGGAAGGTGAAGTTAAGAGATGATTGTCACTGTTGCATTATTATATATAGATTGCAAGGGAAATATGTCAAGCAGTGAAGCAATGCAGCAGAAGGCTAAAGCAATCAAGGGAGCATGAGATGAGTGCACTTATGAGAAAGACTGAGTATCTTATCTTATATTATGGAGAAGCATGTGGTGCACAAAAGTGTGGAAAAAAGTAATATAGGAAAACCAGATAAGTCCGGTTTACGTTGAAAAGATTATGAGGTGAGCTGTGGACATTGACTTTTAAAAGAAAATGGATTTTGGAGACGGAAGTGTTTGAAAGCTGTGTGTTTTTATGGTCACTATATTCAACTTTCAAGATGCTAAGTAACAGCAGAGGATGATTTAAAGCCACACCTCATGCAGATGGCTTAACCACTTGCCGACCGCCTACTTCATATTGGCGGCGGCAAAGTGGCAGCCCCAGGACCACGTAACGCAGATTGGCGTCAGGTCCTGGGGCACTCTCTGGCCGGGGATCGCGCGCTGGGATGCGCGCGCATCCACCGGCAATAGGCTCCGCCCACCCGCGACGTCAACCCGCCGGCCAATCGGAAGCGCCGGCGGGTTGTTAACCCCGCGATCGCCGCTACAAAGTGTATAATACACTTTGTAATGTATACAAAGTGTATTATACAGGCTGCCTCCTGCCCTGGTGGTCCCAGTGTCCGAGGGACCACCAGGGCAGGCTGCAGCCACCCTAGTCTGCACCCAAACACACTGATCTGCCCCCCCCCTGCCCCCTGATCGCCCACAGTACCCCTCAGACCCCCCCCTGCCCACCCCCCAGACCACCATTTGCACACAATCACCCCCCTAATCACCCATCAATCACTCCCTGTCACTATCTGTCAACGCTATTTTTTTTTTTAGTCCCTAAACTGCCCCCTGCTCCCTCCTGATCACCCCCCCCACCCCTCAGATTCTCCCCAGACCCCCCCAGACCCCCCCCCCCCCCTGCGTACTGTATGCATCTATCCCCCCTGATTAACTGTCAATCACCTGTCAATCACCTGTCAATCACCTGTCAATCACCCGTCAATCACCCCCTGTCACTGCCACCCATCAATCAGCCCCTAACCTGCCCCTTGCGGGCAATCTGATCACCCACCCACACCAATAGATCGCCCGCAGATCCGACATCAGATCACCTCCCAAATCCATCGTTTACATCTATTCTCTCCTCTAAACACCCACTAATTACCCATCAATCACCCATCAATCACCCCCTATCACCACCTGTCACTGTTACCCATCAGATTAGACCCTTGCGGGCACCCAATCGCCCGCCCACACACTCAGATTGCCCTCAACCCCCCCCCCCCCCCTTATCGATTCGCCAGTGCATTATTTACATCCGTTCTTCCCTGTAATAACCCACTGATCACCTGTCAATCACCCCCTGTCACTGCCACCCATCAATCACCCCCTGTCACTGCCACCCATCAATCAGCCCCTAACCTGCCCCTTGCGGGCAATCTGATCACCTACCCACACCAATAGATCGCCCGCAGATCCGACATCAGATCACCTCCCAAATCCATCGTTTACATCTATTCTCTCCTCTAAACACCCACTAATTACCCATCAATCACCCATCAATCACCCCCTATCACCACCTGTCACTGTTACCCATCAGATTAGACCCTTGCGGGCACCCAATCGCCCGCCCACACACTCAGATTGCCCTCAACCCCCCCCCCTTATCGATTCGCCAGTGCATTATTTACATCCGTTCTTCCCTGTAATAACCCACTGATCACCTGTCAATCACCCCCTGTCACTGCCACCCATCAATCACCCCCTGTCACTGCCACCCATCAATCAGCCCCTAACCTGCCCCTTGCGGGCAATCTGATCACCCACCCACACCAATAGATCGCCCGCAGATCCGACATCAGATCACCTCCCAAATCCATCGTTTACATCTATTCTCTCCTCTAAACACCCACTAATTACCCATCAATCACCCCCTATCACCACCTGTCACTGTTACCCATCAGATTAGACCCTTGCGGGCACCCAATCGCCCGCCCACACACTCAGATTGCCCTCAACCCCCCCCCCCCCCTTATCGATTCGCCAGTGCATTATTTACATCCGTTCTTCCCTGTAATAACCCACTGATCACCTGTCAATCACCCCCTGTCACTGCCACCCATCAATCACCCCCTGTCACTGCCACCCATCAATCAGCCCCTAACCTGCCCCTTGCGGGCAATCTGATCACCCACCCACACCAATAGATCGCCCGCAGATCCGACATCAGATCACCTCCCAAATCCATCGTTTACATCTATTCTCTCCTCTAAACACCCACTAATTACCCATCAATCACCCCCTATCACCACCTGTCACTGTTACCCATCAGATTAGACCCTAATCTGCCCCTTGCGGGCACCCAATCACCCGCCCACACCTCAGAACGCCCTCAGACCCCAGCCCTGATCACCTCGCTAGTGCATTGCTTGCATCTATTTCCCCCCTCTAATCACACCTTGAGACACCCATAAATCACCTCCTGTCACCCCCTAGCACACCTACCCATCAGATCAGGCCCTAATTTGCCCCGTGTGGGCTCCTGATCACTCGGCCAAACCCTCAGATCCCCCTCAGACCCCCTTCCGATCACCTCCCCAGTGCATTGATTGCATCTATTTTCCCCTCTAACCGCCCCCTGAGACACCCATCAATCACCTCCTGTCACCCCCCTAGCACTCCTATCCATCAGATCAGGCCCAATACATCCTGTCATCTAAGAGGCCACCCTGCTTATGACCGTTTCCACAAAATTTGCCCTCTCATAGACCACCTGTCATCAAAATTTGCAGATGCTTATACCCCTGAACAGTCATTTTGAGAAATTTGGTTTCCACACTACTCACAGTTTTGGGCCCGTAAAATGCCAGGGCAGTATAGGAACCCCACAAGTGACCCCATTTTAGAAAGAAGACACCCCAAGGTATTCTGTTAGGTGTATGATGAGTTCATAGAAGATTTTATTTTTTGTCAAAAGTTAGCGGAAATTGGATTTTTATTGTTTTTTTCACAAAGTGTCATTTTTCACTAACTTGTGACAAAAAATAAAATCTTCTATGAACTCACCATACCCCTAACGGAATACCTTGGGGTGTCGTCTTTCTAAAATGGGGTCACTTGTGGGGTTCCTATACTGCCCTGGCATTTTAGGGGCCCTAAACCGTGGGGAGTAGTCTAGAAAACAAATGCCTCAAAATGACCTGTGAATAGGACGTTAGGCCCCTTAGCGCACCTAGGCTGCAAAAAAGTGTCACACATGTAGTATCGCCATACTCAGGAGAAGTAGTATAATGTGTTTTGTGGTGTATTTTTACACATACCCATGCTGGGTGGGAGAAATCTCTCTGTAAATGGACAATTGTGTGTAAAAAAAATCAAAAATGTGTCATTTACAGAGATATTTCTCCCACCCAGCATGGTTATATGTAAAAATACACCACAAAACACATTATACTACTTCTTCTGAGTACGGCGATACCACATGTGTGACACTTTTTTGCAGCCTAACTGTGCTAAGGGGCCCAAAGTCCAATGAGTACCTTTAGGATTTCACAGGTCATTTTGAGACATTTGGGTTTAAGACGACTACTCACGATTTAGGGCCCCTAAAATGCCAGGGCAGTATTGGAACCCCACAAATGACCCCATTCTAGAAAGAAGACACCCCAAGGTATTCCGTTAGGAGTATGGTGAGTTCATAGAAGATTTTATTTTTTGTCACAAGTTAGCGGAAATTGATATGTATTGTTTTTTTTTTTCACAAAGTGTCATTTTCCGCTAACTTGTGACAAAAAAAAAATCTTCTATGAACTCACCATACCCCTAACGGAATACCTTGGGGTGTCTTCATTCTAAAATGGGGTCACTTGTGGGGTTCCTATACTGCCCTGGCATTTTAGGGACCCTAAACCGTGAGGAGTAGTCTAGAATCCAAATGCCTCAAAATGACCTGTGAATAGGACGTTAGGCCCCTTAGCGCACCTAGGTTGCAAAAAAAGTGTCACACATGTGGTATCGCCGTACTCAGAAGAAGTAGTATAATGTGTTTTGAGGTGTATTTTTATACATACCCATGCTGGGTGGGAGAAATCTCTCTGTAAATGGACAATTGTGTGTAAAAAAAATCAAATAATTGTCATTTACAGAGATATTTCTCCCACCTAGCATCTGTATGTGTAAAAATACACCCCAAAACACATTATACTACTTCTCCTGAGTACGGCGGTACCACATGTGTGGCACTTTCTTGCACCCTAAGTGCGCTAAGGGGCCCAAAGTCCAATGAGTACCTTTAGGATTTCACAGGTCATTTTGCGACATTTGGTTTCAAGACTACTCCTCACGGTTTAGGGCCCCTAAAATGCCAGGGCAGTATAGGAACCCCACAAATGACCCCATTTTAGAAAGAAGACACCCCAAGGTATTCCGTTAGGAGTATGGTGAGTTCATAGAAGATTTTATTTTTGTCACAAGTTAGCAGAAAATGACACTTTGTGAAAAAAAACAATTAAAATCAATTTCCGCTAACTTGTGACAAAAAAAAAAAATCTTCTATGAACTCACCATCCTCCTAATGGAATACCTTGGGGTGTCTTCTTTCTAAAATGGGGTAATTTGTGGGATTCCTATACTGTCCTGGCATTTTAGGGGCCCTAAACCGTGAGGAGCAGTCTTGAAACGAAATTTCTCAAAATGACCTGTGAAATCCTAAAGGTACTCATTGGACTTTGGGCCCCTTAGCGCAGTTAGGGTGCAAAAAAGTGCCACACATGTGGTATCGCCGTACTCAGGAGAAGTAGTATAATGTGTTTTGGGGTGTATTTTTCCACATACCCATGCTGAGTGGGAGAAATATCTCTATAAATTGACAATTGTGTGTTAAAAAAAGAAAACAATTGTCATTTACGGAGATATTTCTCCCACCCAGCATGGGTATGTGTAAAAATACACCCCAAAACACATTATACTACTTCTCCTGAGTACGGCAATACCACATGTGTGGCACTTTTTTGCAGCCTAACTGCGCTAAGGGGCCCAAAGTCCAATGAGCATCTTTAGGCTTTACAGGGGTGCTTACAATTAGGCACCCCCCAAAATGCCAGGACAGTGAACACACCCCACAAATGACCCCATTTTGGAAAGTAGACACTTCAAGGTATTCAGAGAGTAGCATAGTGAGTCCGTGGCAGATTTCATTTTTTTTTGTCGCAAGTTAGAAGAAATGGAAACTTTTTTTTTTTTTTTTTTTTGTTACAAAGTGTCATTTTCCGCTAACTTGTGACAAAAGATAAAATCTTCTATGAACTCACCATGCCTCTCACTGAATACTTTGGGATGTCTTCTTTCCAAAATGGGGTCATTTGGGGGGGATTTGTACTATCCTGGAATTTTAGCCCCTCATGAAACCTGACAGGTGCGCAGAAAAGTCAGAGATGCTTGAAAATGGGAAAATTCACTTTTGGCACCATAGTTTGTAAACGCTATAACTTTTACCCAATCCAATAAATATACACTGAATGGGTTTTTTTTTATCAAAGACATGTAGCAGAATAACTTTCGCGCTCAAATGTATAGGAAATTTTACTTTATTTGAAAAATGTCAGCACAGAAAGTTAAAAAAGTCATTTTTTTGACAAAATTCATGTCTTTTTTGATGAATATAATAAAAACTAAAACTCGCAGCAGCAATCAAATAGCACCGAAAGAAAGCTGTATTAGTGACAAGAAAAGGAGGTAGAATTCATTTAGGTGGTAGGTTGTATGACTGAGCAATAAACCGTGAAAGCTGCAGTGGTCCGAATGGAAAAAAAGGCTCTGGTCCTTAAGGGGTTTTATGACTGCAGTCCTTAAGTGGTTAATATACGCCATTGAGATAAGTTTTATGTGAAATGCTTTACCTGCAAAAATATTTTTAATTCTTGCCAGCTACTAGTCCTGTAATTAAGTTAATCTGGCAACATGGAACAGAAAACACAGAGGGCTCTAAGAGGGGATATTATGGCTGCTTCTGTCATGGTGGATTACAATCGCCCTTGTAAGAGAGACCTTGTAGCAACTGCAAGGTTGTACCAGCAAGGCTTCAGTTCTTACAGGGTGTCTATCAGGCCTGGAACCCACAAGCAGTACATTATTAAGGCGTTACTAAGCATTTGTGATTTGAAAAGCTTTTGCTAATGTAATGCTATGGGTGTGATCCCATTTGAACAATGTGATATTATAAAAATCCCCTGTAGCATTGCATTAGCAAGAGCTTTACAAAGGCTGCTAGTGGGATTGATCCCTAAGCGTATATGCAAAATGAACACACAAGAAATTTGGGCACCTGAAATAGCCGCTAGTAGAATATCGGTAAAATCACAGATATTCTACCATTAGGCAGAGGTAATTCTGATAAAATATTGGTAAATGTAACTGTTATTTTACTATTGCTAAACCTAACCCTATTCTCACTTGAGCCCTCCCTCTACCGATGACTAACTCTTACTGCCCCCCCCCCCATGATGCCTAACCCTAACCACCCCCTACCGATGTCTAACCCTAACCAACCACCCCAAGGAGGCCTAACACTAACCAACCCTCCCACTGATGTCTAGCCCTAACCTACACCCCCACCAATGCCTAACCCTAAGGCCCCTTTTACACTTACGGTAATCAGTTGCTCTCAGTTATAACTGAAAGAAAACTGATTTTCAATCTTTTTCAAAATGCACTGCTATGGCAAAAAAAAACTGTACCAACGCGTACTAATGCGTATCAACATGTACTGATGCGTACTAACGCACACTAACGCATACCAGCGCTTTAAGTGTAAAAGGACCCTGACCGACCTCCCACTCATGCCTAACCCTAACCACCCCCCCATAAATATCCACGCCACCTTCGCCATTATACACAATAATTATGGGGCACCGTGGAAGTATGGGTGCCCCAAAGAGTCCATGCCAATATCGGCTGTTAATGGACATTTGGAGGCTCCTGATAAATTAGCAGTTTTAAACAATGAGGAAGATACTTATTATGGGGTATGCGTACCAATAAAGACATAAGAAAATTATTTAAACATTGAATATGTAAATACTTTATTAAATATATAATCCGTAGTACATTAAAAAATGCTGAATATCAAACGTGTCAAAACCATCAACCCCCCTCCAAGGCCCAAAAGAACCCCTATAACACACGTACATCGCACATGCAACACACAGCACACATATAGGATCACGGTCGGATTGCTAGCATAAATGTTTTAAGGCTTGAATAGTATCAAACTGGACAGCAATTTTTCCAAAGTCTGTATACTTAGAGTCTCCTAGTAATTACTGGGATTGTTCATCAATATCTTGACAGACCAGCATGTCACTCAACAGATAAATTAGCAGTACCAGGGCTGCCAGCTATGCAAACTGTGGCAACAAAAACAGCGGGCGCAAGGCACCCAAATTTCCTGCAGTAGCATAATTATGGCTGCAGTTGTTATAAAGGGAACAGAGTAGTAAAGTGAAAAAAAGGGCACGGCCACAGGCTACAATGATAAAAGTCACAATTAGCTGCAATAGAGGGAAATTTAAGCACATAGAGGAAATTTCCAGGTGCCCAAATTTCCATCTATTGCAGAATTTATCAAGCACTTTCGCGTTCCCAAATGTCCCTCTATTGCAGCCTATGGTGGCGCCCTTCTTTCAATAAAAGTGGTTTTGCGGCAGTGTTTTAATGGAGTGGTGATTAGCTGCAATAGATGGAATTCTGGGCACTCAGAAATTGCAGCTATAAATAGCGTGAGCGAAGCACCCGCTATTTATAGCCACAATTTCAGAGCAATTTTTATCTATTGCTGATAATCAAGGTTTTGCGGCTAGGGGGAGGTTAAGTTTAAGGCACCACAGGGAAGTTTTTTAGGTTGAGGCAGCACCACGTGGGGGGGGGGGGGGGGTATTGGGTATTAGGGCTAGGCACCACCAAGGGGGTATTTGGGTTAGGCATGGGTACAGAGAGTGTTCTGGTTGAGAGTACGGTTAGGTCAGGTCATAGTAATATATTGGTAAATACTGTATTATCAATATTTTACTATCGGAATAAAGAAGTTGAATATCTGTAAATTTGCTGATATTCTACTAGCAGCAATCCTCTGCACTCTTTTTTTTTCAGATGCATTTATTGCATGTACGCCATAATTCTGGAACGTTATACAACATCAGTGGGGAGAAGGGAGATAAGATATGACTACATCATAACCTAAGGGTATGTGTCATGACTCTACCAAAGAAAACTACTCTGTGTTACCTTACTTAGCAGGGGCGTAGCAATAGCCATAGCAGCCATAACAGCTGCTATTGGGTCCCGGAGCATAGGGGATCTAAGTGGTACCTAATGTATTCACCATTCACTTTTTCATGTTTCTCCACACTCAAACTTTGCCTCAGTACCCATGAACTATGTACAATGTTGATTGCATGAGAATATAAATTGCCCAATTAGCTCATATTTATAGGGAGGTGGCATTGCTTAAGAGTAGTTACATCTGAGGGCCCCATGAAAGTTTTGCTATGGAACTTCATGATCTCTAGCAATGCCACTGTTACGTAGGTCACCAAATTGTCAAAAACAACCTTGCCTGTCTGTTTATGTGCAAATTTACCTGCATAATTGTTCCTGAGCGAGTGAGCAGTGAGGAGAGGTGAAGCATCTCCAGTACAACAGGATGAACCATATCAGACGTCGGGAAAAGATAAAGGAATGTATTTCTGCTCTGTGCATTCAAAAGCTATGCAACAATCAGTAGTTGGGGTCAGACAGCATAATATATACAGTAAGTGATTACCGTTATTTATTGTGGGCAGCACATTTTACACAACAGCTGCTCCTTGATCATTATGGAGCACGGTGGCATAGTGGTTAGCGCTCTCTCCTTGCAGTGCTGGGTCCCCGGTTCGTATCCCAGCCAGGTCAACATCTGCAAGGAGTTTGTATGTTCTCCCTGTGTTTGCGGGGGTTTCATCCGGGCACTCCGGTTTCCTCCCACACCCCAAAAAAACTTACAGACAAGTTAATTGGCTTTCCCCTAAAATTGGCCCTAGGCATATACATGCACTACACGATACATATAGACATATGACTATGGTAGGGATTAGATTGTGAGCCCCTCTGAGGGACAGTTAGTGACAAGACTATGTACTCTGTACAGCGCTGCATAATATGTTGGCGCTACATAAATAAAAATGTACTAAAACAACTTTTTTTTTTTACTTCTTTTTTGTTTGCTATAAAGAAGCGAGTTGTTGATCTTTTTCTCATGGAATACGCTGTGAAACTTGTTTTCAGAGCGGTGTGTGAATACACTGATTTTTACAAGAGGAAAGGATGTTTTCTTGGCCAAAGGAACGAGGAGCTATAGAAATGTATGAGAGATGCAGCATCAGTGCAGACCACTGCAGGCTGTTTCATTTTCCACTTGGCAGGAGGCTGAGTTGTTGACCTTGCCCTCCTTTGATCCTTTACAAAATATACAGCTATTTATGAAATAACAACTGCCCTTCTGATTCTACTTTGAACTTTGAAAAAAAAAAATCACATTTTTTTAAAGGTTACACTCTCGAAAGTAATGTTTAAAAAAAAGAAAAGGGAAAAAAGAAAAGAAAAAGCTTTACTGCCATATTTTTATGTGGTTTTTATAGTATTTCTGTAGTAAAAATGGAAGTTTTGGGAAGTAGTAGGTGAGTTTCTAGGAGATAACCGTAAAAGTAATAGTCACAAAATAGGTCACCTAGAGTAAAGTTCTTGTTCTAGCCAGGGGCATAATTATTAATATTTAGTATTTATATAGTGCTGACATCTTCCGCAGAGCATTACAGAATATATATTGTATTGTCACTAACTGTCCCTCGAGGTCCTAATCCCTACCTATAGTCAAATGTCCATAGTAGTCTAGGGCCAATTCAGGGAGAAGCCAATTAACTACTTATATATATGTTTTTGGAATGTGAGTAACTGGAGGAATCCCATACAGACACGGGGAGAACATCCAAACTCTGAGCACAGGTTGATAGTATTAGGTTGCCTTTGTGCCCCTTTGTGCCCCTTGATGCTTTTCTCCCCCTGCCCATTTTCCCTATTAGAATGAGGTGGCCTTTGTGCCCTCTAGATAGCAGAGTAGAGCAAGGAGCAATATATATTATCTACATCCAGCACTGGGTAAGATCCCCCCCCCCCCCCCCACACACACACACACACACACTTTTCTTCATACAGAACTGCCTGGTGTGTTCCTGCACTTCCATAAAGCTCTCCATGGCTTCCATCATATGTGTTCCTGCATGTCACCTGACACTCCAAAGCCATTCGGAGCTATGCAACTGCACACCAGCCTGTGCTGTGTGGGAAGAGAGAAAAACAGATCCAATACAGTATTGGATGCAGTTATAGCATTTTGCTCCCTTCGCTACTCTGCATATTGGGGATGGGGAGAGCAGTCAGCCTTGCACCCCCCCCCCCTCCCTTGAGGGTACTATTGTGATGCTCAAGGTTCTGCTAGCCTCCATACACTGAAAATAATTGATGCATCACACAGGGTGATCTGAAAAACACTGGTAATGAGCATAAAATTGTAACGATCGGTGTCAGCACACAGAGAGAATCTGATTATTGGTGATCTGCAGTATCACCAAGAATACAGATATATACCTGATTATTGATGATCTGCAGAATCACCAATAATACAAGTACAACTAACCTCTGGACTCCTATATAGTGTGAGTGTTTGGTGCAACAGTAATGACTTTGAGTGGGACTACCCGAGGAGCAGGTGGTCCTTGGCAGTATGGGAAATACCACCCTCTGGAAAGTGCAAAGACCTTTCAGCAGCCTGAGACATCCAAAGGGGTGGAGCCCCTTCCTCCTGAATAGCAGGAAGGCCCTGTGGCTGAGTGACACCTAGAAGGTGGGCGTCACAAGTAGGTCTGGAGACCAATCTCTCAATGGAGAGGGATAGCTCTCAAGGTCGGGCAGGCCAGGTCGGCAACACACGGGCAGATAAGGTACAGAGACAGAAGGCTGATTCGGTAACCAGGGGCAGGCAGGGTTGGCAACAGGTAATCAGATATGCGTAGGTACCGAATCAGAAAGCAGAGGGATAGTCAGGAATGCAATAGGTCATAACAGATATCAAACAATGCCTAGTCTTGAGTGTGAGGTCTGTGTTCTCAACACCCTGGAACTAGTCTGAAGTATAATACGATGGTAACACAGTATCCCTAGTCTTGGGTGTGAGGTCCGTGGTCTCAACACCCTGGAACTAGTCTGAAGTATAACACAATAGTAATACAGAAGTAATCTGGCTCAGTGTGAATTCCCAGGTCCTCCTGGTTCTAACACACTGTGGGATCTGACTATAGTCTGAGTGCTTTCACGTAAATGTTCGCAACGGCAGACAACTTGAGACTGACCAGCAGTAACTATATATAGAGCGGCGCTCCCCGGCGCCACCCATCACCGATCAACCAATAGCCACTTGCTCTGAGATCAGCTGACCAACCTGGTCAGCTGATCCCTTCTCGTTTGTCATAAAGGTTCTGCCTCTCAGCGCGCGCACGCGTATTCCTCAACCTGTGTGCACTAACAGACCCAGCCACATCAGACGCACGCTGCTGCGTGCAAACCGCCGAGCTGGACGCGGAATCAGCCGCCTCGCTGCCAGTCCGCGCGGCCGCTTTTCCGCAATCTATTACAAAAATTATCATAAGATGCAAATATCCACTAATCCAGGAAGAAAAAGAAACTGAACCAATCAAAGCCAGCAGCTGCTGATTACAAGCTGGTTAATTAACCAAACGCTAGAAGCTTTCATTGGCTAAATGTATTTCCTAAATGTTCAGTGGAGATTTGCATATTATGATTTTTTTTATTGTCATTAATAATCAGCAACATTTTTAATGCCACAGTATATTTTAAAAATACTGAAGTTATTATAAAAGTATTCCGTGATTTTTCCATATCCTTGGAAAACTACTACCCAAGCATAAGGGAACAGATGTTTTGCAATTGAAGGATGTTCCCTCAAACAACCCAATTAGTACTTGTCAGTCTTGCAGCTTGTTGAAGTCATTGTGCCTGGATGGGTCTATAATTCTCTAAAAAATAAATGAAAAAGAAAAAAAGACAGAAAGAATATACTGCTTATAATTAACAAGAGGAAGACGGTACATGCAGCCATGGCCAAACCAAAATGCAGATTCCATAAAAGATATAAAGACTAATATTAGTGTTGGGCGAACATCTAGATGTTCGGGTTCGGGCCGAACAGGCCGAACATGGCCGCGATGTTCGGGTGTTCGACCCGAACTCCGAACATAATGGAAGTCAATGGGGACCCGAACTTTTGTGGTTTGTAAAGCCTCCTTACATGCTACATACCCCAAATTTACAGGGTATGTGCACCTTGGGAGTGGGTACAAGAGGAAAAAAAAATTTAGCAAAAAGAGCTTATAGTTTTTGAGAAAATCGATTTTAAAGTTTCAAAGGGAAAACTGTCTTTTAAATGCGGGAAATGTCTGTTTTCTTTGCACAGGTAACATGCTTTTTGTCGGCATGCAGTCATAAATGTAATACATATAAGAGGTTCCAGGAAAAGGGACCGGTAATGCTAACCCAGCAGCAGCACACGTGATGGAACAGGAGGAGGGTGGCGCAGGAGGAGAAGGCCACGCTTTGAGACACAACAACCCAGGCCTTGCATGAGGACAAGAAGCGTGCGGATAGCATGCTTTGTACCACCATGCAGTCATAAATGTAATAAAGATAAGTGGTTCAATAAACAGGGACCACGCGGCAACACTAACCCAGCAGCAGCACACGTGATGGAACAGGAGGAGGCGCAGGAGGAGAAGGCCACGCTTTGTGAGACACAACAACCCAGGCCTTGCATGAGGACAAAAAGCGTGCGGATAGCATGCTTTGTACCGCCATGTAGACATAAATGTAATAAAGATAAGAGGTTCCATAAACAGGGACCGGCAACGGTAACCCAGCAGCAGCAGCAGCAGCAGCAGCACACGTGATGGAACAGGAGGAGGCGCAGGAGGAGAAGGCCACGCTTTGTGAGACACAACAACCCAGGCCTTGCATGAGGACAAAAAGCGTGCGGATAGCATGCTTTGTACCGCCATGTAGTCATAAATGTAATAAAGATAAGAGGTTCCATAAACAGGGACCGGCAACGGTAACCCAGCAGCAGCAGCAGCAGCAGCAGCACACGTGATGGAACAGGAGGAGGCGCAGGAGGAGAAGGCCACGCTTTGTGAGACACAACAACCCAGGCCTTGCATGAGGACAAAAAGCGTGCGGATAGCATGCTTTGTACCTCCATGTAGTCATAAATGTAATAAAGATAAGAGGTTCCATAAACAGGGACCGGCAACGGTAACCCAGCAGCAGCAGCAGCAGCAGCAGCACACGTGATGGAACAGGAGGAGGCGCAGGAGGAGAAGGCCACGCTTTGTGAGACACAACAACCCAGGCCTTGCATGAGGACAAAAAGCGTGCGGATATAGCAGCAATGCTTTTTGCCGCCATGCAGTCATAAATGTAATACAGATGAGAGGTTCAATAAACAGGGACCGGAAACGCTAAACCATCCCAGATGTTCATCGGTCATGTTACTTGGTTGGGGTCCAGGAGTGTTGCGTAGTCGTTTCCAATCCAGGATTGATTCATTTTAATTTGAGTCAGACGGTCTGCATTTTCTGTGGAGAGGCGGATACGCCGATCTGTGATGATGCCTCCGGCAGCACTGAAACAGCGTTCCGACATAACGCTGGCTGCCGGGCAAGCCAGCACCTCTATTGCGTACATTGCCAGTTCGTGCCAGGTGTCTAGCTTCATGCCCGGTTTCAGGTCCAGCGGTGCCAGCCACAAATCCGTCTGTTCCTTTATTCCCCTCCAAATTTCCTCCCCTGTGTGCTGCTTATCCCCAAGGCAGATCAGCTTCAGCAACGCTTGCTGACGCATGCCAACAGCTGTGCTGCACTGCTTCCACGATCCTACTGCTGCTGGTGCTGGGTTAGCATTTCCGGATGAGGTACAGCTTTGAGATGCGTTGGAGGAGAAGGAGTCAGAGAGGTAGGTGCTGCTGTTGTTATCCAGCTGTTTGCGGCGTGGGCAACACCCGCGCCGTAGCAGGTGAGGAATCGCTGCCAGGCTCCACAAGGTTCACCCAGTGCGCGGTAAGGGAGATGTATCGACCCTGGCCAAACGCACTCGTCCAGGTGTCAGTGGTGAGGTGAACCTTGCAGGCAACGGCATTCTTCAAGCTTCGGGTTATTTAGCTGACCACGTGCTCATGCAACTCAGGCACTGCAGAGCGCGCAAAGTGGTAGCGGCTGGGAACCACGTAACGTGGGATGGCCACTGACATCATGCCCTTGAAGCTGTTTGTCTCCACCACTCGATATGGCAGCATTTCGCAGGCCAGAAGCTTGGCTATGCTGGCTGGCTGTTACTGCCACGGCCCGGGGGTCATTTGCTGGCAATTTCCTCTTGTGCTCAAACATCTCAGAGACAGACAACTCAACCGTAGCGCTGCACACCGAAGGGCTGTTGGTTGTTGTGTTTGATGAACACTGGGAGACCTCAAGAGCACTAGTCCGGAAAGTGACAGTGTCAGCATCGTCTGATGTTTGTGAATGTTGTGAACCACGCAATGGCTGGGCTACTGCTGCTGCTGAGGCGGGTCTGGTGGTGAGTCTGGTGAACCCAAGGGAGGCAGTGTTGCTGGTGGTACCCTGTCCTGCCGCGTTTGCCCACAGAGTGGGATGTTTGGATAGAATGTGGCGGCTCATGCTGGTGGTGGAGAGGTTGTTAATACTTTTCCCCCTGCTCAGGCGGGTCTTGCACACCTTGCAAATCGCCATGGTAACATCCTCAGTGCAGTCTTCAAAGAAAGCCCAGACTTTAACTGGCTGAGGACTCGGACCTCGTGCGTGATGTGCTGGTGCTGCTTAACCCACTGCTGGACGCTTGAGAGGTCATCCAAGTAATTATCTAGTCCTGTTCTTTTGGATCTGTGAGGGTTGTTGTCCTGGACAACATGGGCAGTATTGAGTGGGTTTTCTTGGGTGCTCCCCTGTGGCCTGTACGTGAACCGTCAGGGGAAACACCTCTTCCCTTGCCCCTCCCTCTTTCACCGGATTTCTTCCTCATTTCACTTATCCTTAAAGTACACGCTGACTGGCAGCAGTACAGTGGCAGTACAGAAATGCTATACAGTGGTGGGTGAGCGGTGTACCACTATTGTCAGCAGTGACACAGAGCACAATGCTATACAGTGGCGGGTGAGCGGTGTACTACTGTTCCCAGCAGACACAGAGTGGAAGTAAACACAATGCTATATAGTGTGGCTGAGCCGTGTACACAGAGTGGCATTAAACACAATGCTATATAGTCTGCTATATAGTCACCCCGAACAGGGTGATGTTCTGCAGAACCCGAACAGTGGCAAACACTGTTCGCCCAACACTACTGGGAGGGAACGCAGATTTTAGTACCTAAACACACGATACAACATGTTTTCCGGGGTCGGACTCTGAGGCACATACAGATGGTCCCGATCATCATCCTCATCATACAACTCTTCTCCTGAGTCTGACCCACCCACCACCTCTGCCACCCCAACATCCCCAGACACAGACCCCTCATCGTCCTCAACATTAACTTGGGATGCTGGCCTGAGCCAGACCTCCTCCTCCACATCAGGCCCCATCATCTCCTCAATGGCAGCCCTCATTAATCGCTCTGGCGACGGACTGATGGACACAACGTTCTCCTCCGGGGAGGGCTGCTGCTGACCACTGGCTGCTGGGGTGGATGTTATAGCTTGCGTGGGGCGTTGGCTGTTGCTGTTGTTGGGAGTGCTGCTCACAGCGGAGGTCTCTGGGGAACTCATGTTGAGCTCATATAGTGGTTGACGGTGAGTGGAGTATTACTGATCCCAGCAATATACACACTGACTGGCAGAGTACGCAATGCTATATAGTGTGGCTGAGCGGTGTACACAGAGTGGCAGTAAACACAATGCTATATAGTCTGGCTGAGCGAGCGGTGTACTACTGTTCCCAGCAGAATCAGAGTGGCAGTAAACAATGGTATATAGTCTGGCTGAGCGGTGTACACAGAGTGTCAGTAAACAATGGTATATAGTCTGGCTGAGCGAGCGGTGTACTACTGTTCCCAGCAGAATCAGAGTGGCAGTAAACAATGGTATATAGTCTGGCTGAGCGGTGTACACAGAGTGTCAGTAAACAATGGTATATAGTCTGGCTGAGCGGTGTACACACAATGCTATATAGTCTGCTATATAGTGTCAGTAAACAATGGTATATAGTCTGGCTGAGCGAGCGGTGTACTACTGTTCCCAGCAGAATCAGAGTGGCAGTAAACAATGGTATATAGTCTGGCTGAGCGGTGTACACAGAGTGTCAGTAAACAATGGTATATAGTCTGGCTGAGCGAGCGGTGTACTACTGTTCCCAGCAGAATCAGAGTGGCAGTAAACAATGGTATATAGTCTGGCTGAGCGGTGTACACAGAGTGTCAGTAAACAATGGTATATAGTCTGGCTGAGCGGTGTACACAGAGTGTCAGTAAACAATGGTATATAGTCTGGCTGAGCGGTGTACACAGAGTGGCAGTAAACACAATGCTATATACTCTGGCTGAGCGAGCGGTGTACTACTGTTCCCAGCAGACACAGAACAGTAAACAGAATGCTATATAGTGTGGCTGAGCGAGCGGTGTACCACTATTCCCAGCAGACACAGAACAGTAAACAGAATGCTATATAGTGTGGCTGAGCGAGCGGTGTACCACTATTCCCAGCAGACACAGAACAGTAAACAGAATGCTATATAGTGTGGCTGAGCGAGCGGTGTACCACTATTCCCAGCAGACACAGAACAGTGAACAGAATGCTATATAGTGTGGCTGAGCGAGCGGTGTACCACTATTCCCAGCAGACACAGAACAGTGAACAGAATGCTATATAGTGTGGCTGAGCGAGCGGTGTACCACTATTCCCAGCAGACACAGAACAGTGAACAGAATGCTATATAGTGTGGATGAGCGAGCGGTGTACCACTATTCCCAGCAGACACAGAACAGTAAACAGAATGCTATATAGTGCGGCTGAGCGAGCGGTGTACCACTATTCCCAGCAGACACAGAACAGTGAACAGAATGCTATATAGTGTGGCTGAGCGAGCGGTGTACCACTATTCCCAGCAGACACAGAACAGTGAACAGAATGCTATATAGTGTGGCTGAGCGAGCGGTGTACCACTATTCCCAGCAGACACAGAACAGTAAACAGAATGCTATATAGTGTGGCTGAGCGAGCGGTGTACCACTATTCCCAGCAGACACAGAACAGTAAACAGAATGCTATATAGTGTGGCTGAGCGAGCGGTGCCGGTGTACCACTATTCCAAGCAGACACAGAACAGTGAACAGAATGCTATATAGTGTGGCTGAGCGAGCGGTGTACCACTATTCCCAGCAGACACAGAGTGGCAGTAAACAGAATGCTATATAGTGTGGCTGAGCGAGGTACACAGAGTGGCAGTAAACAGAATGCTATATAGTGTGGCTGAGCAAGCGGTGTACTACTATTCCCAGCAGACACAGAGTGGCAGTAAACAGAATGCTATATAGTGTGGCTGAGCGAGGTACACAGAGTGGCAGTAAACAGAATGCTATATAGTGTGGCTGAGCAAGCGGTGTACTACTGTTCCCAGCAGTGACACAATGACAGGGGGGACCCTGGCTAGCGTGGCTGGAGCGCGAACTACCCTGCCTGCCTACCCAAAGCTAAACCCACAGACAAATGGCGGAGATATGACGTGGTTCGGGTATTTATTTACCCGAACCACGTGACAGTTCGGCCAATCAGAGCGCGTTCGGGTCCGAACCACGTGACCCGTTCGGCCAATCACAGCGCTAGCCGAACGTTCGGGGAACGTTCGGCCATGCGCTCTTAGTTCGGCCATATGGCCGAACGGTTTGGCCGAGCACCGTCAGGTGTTCGGCCGAACTCGAACATCACCCGAACAGGGTGATGTTCTGCAGAACCCGAACAGTGGCGAACACTGTTCGCCCAACACTAACTAATATATACTGTATAAGCTTAACCTGTGCCCGACAAACTTGCAACAATGCAGTTCTAATACATCTCTATGTATCAGGTACAGCAACAAATATACACAACTTAATCAAACTATAATTATGTATAAAACAGGGAAAATAAATGAAGAAGTAGACTTGCTTGGATTGCTTGGCCTTCTATAAATATTTTGTTTTAACAGTTGCTGATAGCTTTGTGCTGCTAGTATGATTTTCAAATCTTGATTAAGCTTTAACCACTTGCCGACCGCACGCTTATACCGTGCGTCGGCAAAGTGGCAGCTGCAGGACCAGCGACGCAGTACTGCGTCGCCAGCTGCAGCTTAATTAATCAAGAAGCAGCCGCTCGCGCGAGCGGCTGCTTCTTGTCAAATCACGGCGGGGGGCTCCGTGAATAGCCTGCGGGCCGCCGATGGCGGCTCGCAGGCTAGATGTAAACACAAGCGGAAATAATCCGCTTTGTTTACATTTGTACGGCGCTGCTGCGCAGCAGCGCCGTAAGGCAGATCGGCGATCCCCGGCCAATCAGCGGCCGGGGATCGCCGCCATGTGACAGAAGACAGCCTGTCACTGGCTGCACAGGACGGATAGCGTCCTGTGCAGCCCAGATCTCCGGGGGGAGCAGGTAGGAGAGGGAGGGGGGAGAATGTCGCCGCGGGGGGGGCTTTGAGGTGCCCCCCCCGCAACATGCCTGCAGGTAGGAGCGATCAGACCCCCCCTGCACATCATCCCCCTAGTGGGGAAAAAAGGGGGGCGATCTGATCGCTCTGTGTGGCCACGGATCTGTGCTGGGGGCTGCAGAGCCCACCCAGCACAGATCCAAACAAACAGCGCTGGTCCTTAAGGGGGGGTAAAGGGTGGGTCCTCAAGTGGTTAATCATTTTTAGTGTCTCTTTCTAGAGGCTTGTTTGTTGCTTGGGTTGCAGACCTTTATCATATAAGGACCTCTGCAATGAGCCTTAAATCTGGCCTGAGAGTACAACATCCATGCAAGAATGTAATACAGGCAAAACATGTTTGCATATTTCACATCACTGACCGAGAGTAATGTAGAATGTGTGTCAAGACTACTATATATGCCATTGTAGTTTCATTTGACGCAGCATAGCATAAGCAGCATTACATTTAAAGGGAATGTCCAAGCAAAATAAAAAAATGAGTTTCACTTACCTGGGGCTTCTACCAGCCCCATGCAGCCATCCTGTGCCCTCGCATTACTGTAAATGTACGCATTGAACCAGTAACGCGTAAAAATGTATGTGTTAATGTTCCTGCACTAGCGGGAATGCGTAAAAATGTACGCAATGCGTCTCGCCGACCTCCGAGGTCTGCAAGCTGCCATCGGGGGACTGGAGCAGCAGTGAGTGATTACGAGGGCACAGGATGGCTGCATGGGGCTGGTAGAAGCCCCAGTTAAGTGAAACTCATTTTTTATTTTGCTTGGACATTCCCTTTAAAGGACAACTGTGATGAGAGGGATATAGAGGCTGGTTTTATCTGTAACGTGTTGGGATATAGAGGCTGCCATATTTATTTCCTTTTAAACAATACCAGTTGCCTGGCTATCCTGCTGATCATCTGCCTCTAATGCTGGGAATACACGTCTCGATTCTGAGCCATTTAGATGGCTCGATTGATAATTTCCAACACGTCCGATCTCCCGTCTGATCGTTTCCATGCTCGATTCCGCATGGGGGGCAATGGAAAAAGATAAGGAAAATGAGCGGAAGATAAGAGAATCGCCCGTGGAATCGAGCGGGTAATCGATCGGGTGGCAGAATCAGGCCGCCAAAACGCACCGTGTATTCCCAGCCAGTGATGCTCATTTGAGCTAGGATATCCGAGTTACTCGAATATCCTAGCTCTTTTTTCACTATTCGAGCTCGAATACCAAACTCGAATAGTATTAGCTATCCGGACTGTGCTATCCGAGCGCACTCGGATAGCAAGCAGCTATCCGGAGATATCCTAGGCTATCCGAGCTCGGATAGCGTCACGAGCTCGGATAGCGTCACGACAGACGTCACCTCGAGTCCTCACAAGCGAATCTGACTGTATCCAATCACAGAGGGGGAGCCTGGCCAAGCCCCCCTCTATAAATAGCGGACGCCATCTTGCCTCACTCGTCCTGCTTGCGACTTACTGACTGATTGTACTGAGCGACTGCTCCAGTGCTTTTTGTCTGTGTGCAAGTGCATTGATATTGTTCTAAACCTAGCGTTTTTACACACCAACACTTCATCTTCAACTGTATTGCTTTGTATTGTAGATAGATTGTATTTTAGGCAGTTTAGGTTGTGTAATTAGGGACTAGGGAGGGAGAGTCTGTCACTGGTGCTGCTGCTGCAGGCCTGCAGCCAGCAGCTAGGCCCTGTGCCTGCCCTGCTCTGTGCTCTTGCTCTAGTCTCTAGTTACTAGTGTTGGGCGAACACCTGGATGTTCGGGTTCGGGAAAGTTCGCCGAACATGGCCGCAATGTTCGGCATGTTCGGGCCGAACCCCGAACTCCCCGAACATCCCGCTTTTGGGGGCCCTATGGGGTCGCAGGCATAAGGGGGGAGCATGCCCCGATCGCGGGGGGGGGTCGGAAATTCCCCCCACCCCCTCCGCTAGCGCTCCCCCCTCTGCCCGCTTCCCCATTCAAAAGTTAGGAAGTGAAACTGTACCTGTGCGGCCGGTAGTGGGTGACTGGCAGTGGGCGGCACTATGGAGAGACTGAGGAGGAGGAGGAGTCCGGAGAGTGACGCGTTGAGGGAGGCCGGGCAGTGGGCGGATCAGCAGTAGTACCGTACTACTGCTGATCCGCCCACTGCCCGGCCTCCCTCAACGCGTCACTCTCCGGACTCCTCCTCCTCCTCAGTCTCTCCATAGTGCCGCCCACTGCCAGTCACCCACTACCGGCCGCACAGGTACAGTTTCACTTCCTAACTTTTGAATGGGGAAGCGGGCAGAGGGGGGAGCGCTAGCGGAGGGGGTGGGGGGAATTTCCGACCCCCCCCGCGATCGGGGCATGCTCCCCCCTTATGCCTGCGACCCCATAGGGGGCCAGTATTCGGGCGAACAGGGCCCTGTTCGTGCCGAACAGGGGCCCTGTTCGGCCAGGCAATGAGCCGTTCGGGCGAACCCGAACAGTTTGGCCGAACACCACCAGGTGTTCGGCCGAACGCGAACATCACCCGAACAGGGTGATGTTCTGCAGAACCCGAACAGTGGCGAACACTGTTCGCCCAACACTACTAGTTACCTCACCTCACCTGTGCTCTCACCTGTCCTTACTGTACTACTTCTGTGTTAGATAGATAATGTACTATTTTATAGTTAGCAAGGCCCAGCTTTACTGCTATACCTGTCCTGCTGTATCTGCTCTCTGTAATCTAGTCACACCTGTTGTATTATTTAGCTAGATTCTTCTATTGTTTAGTTAGTAGTACTGTAGTGTACTGTACTCTAGTCTGTGTATAGGTACCGTCTGTCACCGTGTTACCTAGGGTCTTTGTGTGCGCAGTGCACGTCTGCGCTGTCCGCACCCTCTCGTTAGTGCTACACCCGTCCTATTGTTTATATATTACTTCTATTATGTATTTGCTGACTTGTACTGTAGTCTGTGTATATGGACACCGTCAGTCAGCGTCAGCTAGGGTCTTTGTGTGCGCAGTGCGCACTCTCTCGTTAGCGCTACACCGATCTCTGCTGTAGAGTACACCTGTCCGTCACCTCACACACCCACCACCACCAGTCCCACCCCATTAAAGTACCCCATTTGTCCCACCCACCTTTACATACATAAGTTTTTTTTTCATTTGTATATTAAAAATATACAATGTCTGGCACTGGCAGCCGCGGTCTGGGCAGGGGCAGCAAGACCATCGCCAAGAGAGGAGGACGTGGGCGTGGCAGCCGCGCCACCATCAGCATGCGCAGTTCTGCGTCTGCACCAGTGGCTATTCCGCCATTAGCCACTGGCCATGGACGCCTTGGCCGCCCAACAGTTGGGAGTCACACTGCAGAGACACAGCAGCAGCAGCGTGTGGCCCAGATGTTCTTCCCACCACCAGGTCGTAGCCGTCCTATTGAGGAGAAGGACGCAGACGCTGTGGTGGAACTGATGGTGGATGAGCAGGCCACCATTAGCTCTGGAACCGAGTCCTCCACCCCCACCACCACTCCTGTTCGCAAGAGCAGCAGCAGCCGCCCAGCACTGCCTGGGGAGCAGGAGGAGGAGTGCAGTTCTCCAGCCCCAGCGGGCGACACCAGCACCCTGTCACTCAGCACCTTCTTATCCCCAAGCACAGCGGGGCTATGGAGTGCTGTTGCGGCAGAATTGGCAATGGAGGAGGAAGAAATGCTGATGGGCACTTTGGGGGATGATGCTTTGGACAGTCAGACAGTGGTGACTGTCCATCCGCCCATGCATGCAGAAGGGGAGTTTGGGGGATCCCAGCAGGACATGTTTGTGGAGGGGGAGGATGATGATGACATTGTGAAGGACAAAGACTGGTTGCCAGGTCCTAGGAGTGGGGATGTCATCAGCTCTGAGGAGGAGGAGGATGCGTCTGCGGGCCTTGCTAGAAGGATCAGCACCGCAGGCATGGGCAGGATCACAAGTGGGCGTGGTATGCAGGCCACACAGCGTGCTGATCAGGAGACGAGTTCTGCCAGTGCCACCACCAGCCGCACGAAGAATCCCCCCCCCCCAACCACCACAGGGAGACCAGCGGCAGCAGCACCTTCCAGCCGAAGGGGCAACTTCACCTCCCCAATATGGAATTTTTTCACCCTTCCATATTTGGAGTGCAAGTATGCCACCTGCAACCAGTGCCGCAAGCAGCTCAGCAGAGGGAAGGAGCCCTCTGCGTATGGCACCACCTCTCTGGTCAACCACTTCGCAGGGAAACACTTTCACGGACATGAGGAGTTCGTGAAGTTGAAGGAAGCTGGCAGTGGCAGTGGCAGACCCGCCACCACTGCGAAGCCGTCGGCAGCAGGTGTGCGTCAGCAACGCACTGCTCCTCCTCCCTCTGCAACTCCTGTCGCTGACACTGAGGCCTGTTCTGGCAGCCAGTCCCCAGTGGCCTCCTCTGCTCCCTCCACTGCTTCCCGTGCCAGCAAAAGACCTTGCCAGACCCTGCTCAGCGACACCTTCCAGGGGTGGTCAGGGTTTTGCCTCCCAGCAGCCATCGCGTGCGCCAGCTGAACGGCTTGCTGGCACGAGCCATGTGCTCCCAACTCCTGCCTTATTCTCTTGTGCAGGAGGGGAGCGACATGCGTGCGCTCCTGATGTGTGCAGCCCCAGATTGGCCAATCCCCAGCCGACATTATTTCGCACGCACGGCCATCCCTGCACTTCACCGCTCTGTGATGGCCAATGTCGGGAGAGGGCTGGATCACGCGGTGGGTCAACGGGTCCACGTCACCATGGACTCGTGGAGCAGCCGGTTTGGGACAGGCCGCTATCTGTCCTTCACCGCGCATTGGGTCAGCTTGGTGGAAGGGGGTGAGGAGAGGGAGCAGCATTGGGCACTGTCAGAGCAGCAGCAGCACCAACAACGCAGTGGGTGGTGCCACCATGCAGGGTCAGCGGAACAGCAGCAGGTTCCTCTGATCCGCTTCCATCCTCCGCCACACCAGCCCAAACCCCCCGCCTCAGCAGCAGCGTGAAGCCCCGCCACTGCCAAGCGCTGCTGGAATTGATCAGCCTGGGGAAGACCAAACTGACGGCGAACCACGTCCTGGCCAAACTCCGAGAGCAGGAGAGGAATTGGCTGACCCCCAGAGGCCTCAGAGTCGGAGAGGTGGTGTCCGACAATGGGGCAAACCTGGTTGCTGCCATCAGCAGGGGAGACCTGACCCACATCCCCTGCCTGGCGCACGTCCTGAACCTGGTAGTCCAAAAGTTCCTGCAGACCTACCAGGGGATGGACCGACTCCTTGAGGCGGCAAGGAAGGTTGTGCGTCACTTCTGGCACTCGCCTGCAGCCGTGGCGAGCCTGGAAGAGGTGCAGAAGGAGCTGCACCTGCCACAGCACCGGCTCATGCTCGATGTTCCAACTCGCTGGAACTCCACCCTGGCGATGTTGGAGCGTCTGGTTGAACAGAGGCAGGCTGTCAGCCAGTACGTTGCATGAGCAACAGTTGCCTCCCTCACTGCAACTGGGCGTGCCGCCACCAACCTCCCGTCCATCATCTCCACGGAGGACTGGGGGCACATGCAGCAGGTGTGCTCAGTCCTGGCACCCTTCCTGCAGGCCACCAACATGGTGAGCAGGGACCATGCAATGGTGTGCGAGTGGGTCCCCTTGGTGTGTGTGCTGGACAGGGCCCTGTATGCACTGGTGGAAGAGGGAGCGGCAGCCTTGGACCAGCAGGAGCTGCAGGCAGCTTCACAGGCCACCTCTGAGGAAGAGGGCTCGGAGTTGGTGGAGGTCCCTGACCTTGCTGCTGATGAGGGGGAGCAGCAGAGCGCAGCTGGACTGGTGCGGGGGTGGAGAGAGGATGAGGTGGAGGAGGCAGAGGAGGACAGAAATGTCGGCTCTGGGGCTGCCGATGATGTGCCAACAGACGTGGCCAGACTGTTCCCAATGGCAGCGCACATGCTGAGGTGCCTGCGCAAGGACCCAAGGGTGATCCAGATGAAGCAGAGGGAGGACATCTGGATCTGCATGATGCTGGACTCACGTCTGAAGGGGACGCTCAGCCAGTTCCTGCCTGCAGGAGGAGACCGTGCGCAACAAATGAGGGATTTGCAGCTGTCCCTTGTTGAGCGCTTGCAGGAAGCCTTCCCTGAGCCATCCACCCCCACTGTCCAGCCAGCACAGAGGCAGCAGCAGGTGCCTGCATCCACCAGCAGCAAGCGCTCGCGCACCACAGACCTGCTGTCTCTGACCCAAGAGCTCTACATGAGTGTAGAGCTGCCAAGGACTAGAGAGGAGGTGCCTGCAGCAGCATCCTTCTCCAGTCAGGTGGCTGACTACATGGGGTCCTTCAGCAGGCTTGACAGCGTGGCCCCTGTTGATCCCATGGAGTATTGGGTCAAGCACCTGCCGATCTGGAGCGAGCTTGCGCAGTACGCCCTGGAAGTGCTCTCCTGCCCCCCTTCCAGCGTACTGTCAGAGCGTTGCTTCAGTGCAGCCGGTGGAGTCGTCACTGAGAAGCGATCTCGTCTGTCTCACAAGTCTGTGGACAGACTGACGTTTCTCAAAATGAACCAGGCTTGGGTGGAAGGCGAATTCATGGCCCCTGTTGTCGGCGAGAGGGGTACATGAAGTGACGACTGGCACACACACATACACCTGCTGCTGCTGCTGTTGTTATATTTCATCCTGCTGTCTGTGTCTCCAATGCCAGGGAACACATTACAAGGTGCTGCTGCCCAAGCGCCACCAGCTATTACGCTCAACAATAGCTGCAATAATTTAAAAAAAAAAATTGTAATTATTTTAGAGGTGTCCGGGTTGAAAACTGTGCTGTCCCAATTGTGTATTGGACACAATGTGGGCTTCACGACCACTGTCTGGAACCTCATGCTGTGTATTTACGGCCCTGGAACCACCGCTAGGACCCAGGGCCTACTATGTCTCGCTGCCTGCCCTCCTGCCTGCTGCCAAATGCCAGTCTGCCACACACACTTATCCTCCTCAAGCTGCCTGCTGTTATATTTCCTACTGCTGTCTGTGTCTCCTCTCCACTGCCAGGGAACACATTACAAGGTGCTGCTGCCCAAGCACCACCAGCTATTATGCTCAACAATGGCTGCAATAATTAAAAATTTTTTTTTTAATTATTTAAGAGGTGTCTGGGTTGAAAACTGTGCTGTCCCAAATTGTGTATTGGACACAATGTGGGCTTCACGACCGCTGTCTGGAACCTCATGCTGTGTATTTACGGCCCTGGAACCACTGCTAGGACCCAGGGCCTACTATGTCTTGCTGCTTGCCCTCCTGCCTGCTGTCAAATGCCAGTCTGCCACACACACTTATCCTCCTCAAGCTGCCTGCTGTTATATTTCCTCCTGCTGTCTGTGTCTCCTCTCTACTGCCAGGGAACACATTACAAGGTGCTGCTGCCCAAGCGCCACCAGCTATTACGCTCAACAATAGCTGCAATAATTAAAAAAAAAATTGTAATTATTTTAGAGGTGTCCGGGTTGAAAACTGTGCTGTCCCAATTGTGTATTGGCCACAATGTGGGCTTCACGACCGCTGTCTGGAACCTCATGCTGTGTATTTACGGCCCTGGAACCACTGCTAGGACCCAGGGCCTACTATGTCTCGCTGCCTGCCCTCCTGCCTGCTGCCAAATGCCAGTCTGCCACACACACTTATCCTCCTCAAGCTGCCTGCTGTTATATTTCCTCCTACTGTCTGTGTCTCCTCTCCACTGCCAGGGAACACATTACAAGGTGCTGCTGCCCAAGCGCCACCAGCTATTACGCTCAACAATAGCTGCAATAATTTAAAAAAAAATTGTAATTATTTAAGAGGTGTCCGGGTTGAAAACTGTGCTGTCCCAATTGTGTATTGGACACAATGTGGGCTTCACGACCGCTGTTTGGAACCTCATGCTGTGTATTTACAGCCCTGGAACCACCGCTAGGAACCAGGGCCTACTATGTCTCGCTGCCTGCCCTCCTGACTGCTGTCAAATGCCAGTCTGCCACACACACTTATCCTCCTCAAGCTGCCTGCTGTTATATTTCCTCCTGCTGTCTGTGTCTCCTCTCCACTGCCAGGGAACACATTACAAGGTGCTGCTGCCCAAGCGCCACCAGCTATTACGCTCAACAATAGCTGCAATAATTTAAAAAATTTTTTTTAATTATTTTAGAGGTGTCCGGGTTGAAAACTGTGCTGTCCCAATCGTTTATTGGACACAATGTGGGCTTCACGACCGCTGTCTCGAACCTCATGCTGTGTATTTACAGCCCTGGAACCACCGCTAGGAACCAGGGCCTACTATGTCTCGCTGCCTGCCCTCCTGCCTGCTGCCAAATGCCAGTCTGCCACACACACTTATCCTCCTCAAGCTGCCTGCTGTTATATTTCCTCCTGCTGTCTGTGTCTCCTCTCCACTGCCAGGGAACACATTACAAGATGCTGCTGCCCAAGCGCCACCAGCTATTACGCTCAACAATAGCTGCAATAATTTAAAAAAAAAATTGTAATTATTTTAGAGGTGTCCGGGTTGAAAACTGTGCTGTCCCAATTGTGTATTGGACACAATGTGGGCTTCACGACCGCTGTCTGGAACCTCATGCTGTGTATTTACGGCCCTGGAACCACCGCTAGGACCCAGGGCCTACTATGTCTCGCTGCCTGCCCTCCTGCCTGCTGCCAAATGCCAGTCTGCCACACACACTTATCCTCCTCAAGCTGCCTGCTGTTATATTTCCTCCTGCTGTCTGTGTCTCCTCTCCACTGCCAGGGAACACATTACAAGGTGCTGCTGCCCAAGCGCCACCAGCTATTACGCTCAACAATAGCTGCAATAATTAAAAATAAATTGTAATTATTTTAGAGGTGTCCGGGTTGAAAACTGTGCTGTCCCAATTGTGTATTGGACACAATGTGGGCTTCACGACCGCTGTCTGGAACCTCATGCTGTGTATTTACGGCCCTGGAACCACCGCTAGGAACCAGGGCCTACTATGTCTCGCTGCCTGCCCTCCTGCCTGCTGCCAAATGCCAGTCTGCCACACACACTTATCCTCCTCAAGCTGCCTGCTGTTATATTTCCTCCTGCTGTCTGTGTCTCCTCTCCACTGCCAGGGAACACATTACAAGGTGCTGCTGTCCAAGCGCCACCAGCTATTACGCTCAACAATAGCTGCAATAATTTAAAAACAAAAAAAAGAAAAATTGTAATTATTTAAGAGGTGTCTGGGTTGAAAACTGTGCTGTCCCAATTGTGTATTGGACACAATGTGGGCTTCACGACCGCTGTCTGGAACCTCATGCTGTGTATTTACGGCCCTGGAACCACCGCTAGGACCCAGGGCCTATTATGTCAGTCACATCACACTGCCTGACACACATTACTCCTCCTCCTGTAGCTGCATTGAGCTTCTGCTGTCTGTGTGCTGCTACCACTGCCAGGGAGAACAGAAGAAGAACTATTTTCTGCTGCCACCCACTCTCCTACCAGCTATTACCACCACACTACAATAGCTGCAACTACTTCCTCCTCCTGCTGATGTCTGTGTTTTACCACCGCCAGGGTACACAGAAAAAGGCGCTGTGGCTTGCAATGTGCCACTACCTACCTATTATGCCATCAACACAAATATAACTATGGTGTTATTAAAATAAAATATTTCCACAAATGAATTAAAAAAAATATTACAAAAGAAAGGAAAACCAAGACACATAATGTAATGATAGAGAAAAAGAGGAAGAAGAAGAAGAAGATGAAGAAAAAGAAGATATAGAAGAAGAAGATATAGAAGAAGATGCAGAAGACGAAGAAGAAGATATAGAAGAAGAAGATATAGAAGAAGATGAAGAAGATATAGAAGAAGAAGATATAGAAGAAGAAGATATAGAAGAAGAAGATGAAGAAGAAGAAGAAGAAGAAGAAGAAGAAGAAGATATAGAAGAAGAAGAAGAAGATATAGAAGAAGAAGAAGAAGATATAGAAGAAGAAGAAGAAGATATAGAAGAAGAAGATATAGAAGCAGAAGATATAGAAGAAAAAGAAGATATAGAAGAAGAAGAAGAAGAAGGTATAGAAGAAGAAGAAGAAGAAGAAGATATAGAAGAAGAAGATGAAGACGACGTAAATGAAGACTTCCAACACCCATTTTGGACACACCTTCTCATGCAAACACTTTTCATGAAGTTAATTTACTTTTTTTTTTAGACCTTTTTTATAACTACTACATCACCACATAATCACTTGATGTTTTTCTTCATAAAAAAGGTGGTTTCATGCATCATTGACCTCCAATACAAGTTTTACAAGCTATTTAAGGCCAGCTCGAATATTTTACTCGAATACAGACTCGGATAGTGACGTCGGATATCCGAGGTCGAATCGGATATTCGATTACATCGGATATTGAACTTCGAGTGAATTCGGATAGTTTACTATCCGAATTCGACCAAACTCGAATAGGATAATGAGGTATCCGAGCAACACTATTCCCAGCATAATACTTCTAGCCATAGACCCTGAACTGAACAAGCATGCAGCAGATGAGGTGTTTCTGACAGTGTGGTCATATCGGACAAGATTAGCTGCATGCTTGATTCTGGTGTTATTCAGACACTAATGTAGCTAAAGAGACCATCAGTGGCTGCCGTGCGCAGGGAGCCCACTATAATTTTACTGGTATTCCTGACAGTAAGGTAGAGCTCATGGCGCAACTAGCACAGTCCACATTAATTAGCCAACACGCATGTTGTCCTGTTGCCACCATGAAATATGCAGCTATGGAAAAAATTTACTAACTGTCACTGCTCATTGTCACCACCTTCAGTCACGTTTTCTACAATAATTCTGTGAAATGTAGTCTGGCCACTATTGTTCTTCCTACTTTGGGAGTCACATGGTCACACACAATTGACCCACCCAGTAGCTTAATCGGTATAGGGCAGGAAGCAAGCTGTACTGGAGTAGCAACTACATTGGACTGAAGAGAACGTAATCTGTCCACCAGTTTGCTTCTGTTTAGATTCACTTATCAGCCTGATCTGATTTTTATTAGAATTTGTTCAAATTTGGGTTTTGAAGAAAGGGTTCTCCTGAATCCAGTTTTGGGTCCTGTATAAATCTGATTCTTTCATATGTGTATAAACAGGATCTAATTTGTATTTTGTTTTTTGTAGGCCTGACTTCAATAAATCACTAGCACTTTCACCACTAGATGTCAGCATCATAACTCTTATCTCCTGAGCACTGACCTTGAGAGAGATTGAGGATTTCAGGTAAATAGATCCAATTAAGCAGTGATAACTTTAGAGATGTTTCAGGCAACTCCATCTAATCTAACAGTTGCACATTTTTAGTGCGCCATTCTTGAATTATTCTATCTGACCTTGCCCAGGATCCCAGATACTAAGGTTCATTCTAACATTTCAGATGACATTTAAGTGCTGATGCTTTACAATGCTGTACACAAAACACTGATGAATCAGCACATAAATAGGCTAGGGACTGTGTGTCACAATATAGCAGAAAGATGTGCTGTGAAGAGCAGCGAAGTGTATCTCAGTACACTTCAAACATCCAATCAGCTGCACAGGAATCTTTGAATATAGGAATTTGTTTGCATTTGAATGGATGTTTAAGTTGATCAGAGAGAAACTTGACATATCTACAGTGCATTTTCCCGTCAGTATATCATCTCTTTAGCATTTGGTTTGCTAGTAGTACCATAGAGATTGCTACATTTCTAAATTTAAAGCGGACCTGAAATTCGTGTCTGCTCTAAAAGATAAGCAACAGCATAATAACCTTTAACTTCCCTTATAATTATTTCCAGATTTAGGGTCTAAAAGCAGTGCAATTTCTCACAAGCTTTTAGACCCTAAAAACAATAAAAACACATACCACAGAGAGATCTGCAGCAGCTCCTGTGAATAACTCACTCAGGCACGCTGTGAGCTGCGAATGTCCGCCCCGGGCCTGACTCAGGAGGATTACCGCTAAGGAGGTTAAAGAAAAACATTTGTTTGTTACAGCTGATGCAAATCCTACAATAAATCTGCAGTGTGTCTTCTTCCTGCTTCCATGGAAGCAGACATAGGGTTAACATCCTGTGTTTGCATATTAGCTGGGTCTGCTGAGTCAGCCAGCTAACAGTTAAGAGATGAAATTACAGTTGTGCTTAGTCACAGATGAGGGGGTGGATTACACAGGTTAAAGTCTCTAAAAACATACAGGGTGCATTTCTCTGTGTTTTCCTTCTGACCTGTGCAAGAGTCCACTTTAAGTAGTGCTGATATTTGTGTTCAAGTAATTGTAATTATCTTCCTAAACATGTAATTTCCTGTTTAGGATTGGTGGAGTATTGTGATGTTTGTTGGAATATTCAGTGGGGAATTGGGCAGCCAAGAAGAGACATGGAACTCTGTGTGGGGAGGAAGAAATACCTCCACATTAGCTCTTGCCACAACTACTGTATATAGTGACAGGCATCCTTTTTGGTGCTGTGAACACCCACGGTCTATAAATTCCAGAGGTTTTTTTAACCACCTGCTGCTTGATGTTCTAGCTATTTAGATCATTGCCATATGGTGTGGTGCCACATGGCTAATGCTGGGACCAGGAAATGCTGATGAATCAGACCGATGGCCACACCCAGATAAAGCACCAGAATCAACCAAACAGACAGATATAATGCTGGGTACAGACGGGGGACCGTTGTAGCTATCGCTAGCACACAGGGGACATGTGTGCGGCAGCTCAGCGACAGCTCCGCCTGTGTGACAGCTGTCTACACCCAAAGGCAGAGACGCAGCGGAAGCTGTCGCCGAAGGTTCGGTCCCCCACGGAAACTCCGTCTGCAGTGAGTGGGGTAGCTGTCGCTAGTCCGCATACACACGGCGGACTATCGACAGTTGCGGCGACAGAAGTTGCCGTGCGATTGAACTTTCCAATCACACGGCAACTGCTGTCTCCGGCGACAGTTCGGGATGCACGCCTCATACACACAGGGCAACTGTCGCCGCAACGTGCGCATGCCACGTGTTTGCGGCGACAGTTGTAGCCCGTGTGTATGGGCCATAACAGGGACAGTGATGTTGGAATGGCAATACAGAGATTGTGATCCCATCGGGGCTCCTGGAATAGAGGGGCTCATCAGGGGCCTTCCTTCAACCTCTGTTGCTATGTTGGTAATAATCATCTCTATATGTGCTAGTTGTAGTCATTAACAAAATTGTTCCCTCCCCTCTACTTAAACCTTTCTGACCCTTCAGTCCTTGGCAGGTTTTGGTGCTCTTCATCAATTGATATGCACAGGGTGCTTAGTGGTGCACGAAGACCTAATGTAAAATTAGAACTGGGGCCCATAGCTCCTCAGCTGTCCCAATGAACAAAGATGCGGAGCTGGCAGCAACAATCAGTTAGAGAAGACATCTTTTTTTCTTGGGGGGGGAGGGGGAGTGGAGAGAGAGATGGTTTGTCTTGCCATCTGGAGCTTACAAGAGGCAGGTGTGTGGCCCAGTAGAAGAAGGAAGAAAGATAAGCAGATTTAATTCCATCTATTGCAAACCTCAACTATTGTCATAGAGGGGGGAGCACCCAGAGGATGTACAAGAGTTACCAGTTAACAGCTTGCACCACTTTGGGATGCATTAAAAGGGAAATAAAAACTCGAGATGCTAGCATAATATTGCCCCTGTTTAACTCTCTAGTAAGGCCACATCTGGAATATGGAATTCAGTTCTGGGCACCACATTACAAAAAAGATATTGCAGTTTTAGAGCAGGTGCAGAGACGAGCAACAAAATTGATACGTGGGATGGAAGGTCTCACTTACCAAGAAAGGTTAGATAAACTGGGTTTATTTAGTCTAGAGAAAAGACGCCTTAGAGGAGATCTAATTAACATGTATAAATACATCAGAGGGCAATATAATAGCTTGGCGGATGAGCTTTTTGTCCCTAGGCCTTCTCAAAGGACTAGAGGACATGATCTGCGCATGGAGGAAAAACGTTTTAGCCATTTATTTAGGAAAGGGTTCTTTACAGTAAGAGTGATTAAGATGTGGAATGCATTGCCACAGGAAGTCGTTATGGCAAACTCTATACCTGCATTTAAAGGGGGCTTAGATGCTTTCCTTGCGTTGAATGACATCCATGGCTACAATTACTAGGTAATGCCAATGATGTTAATCCAGGGATTTTATGATCAACAGGGATATGTGAGGGAGCAGGCTGGAGTTGTACTTTGTACTGGTTGAACTCGATGGACGTATGTCTTTTTTCAACCAAAGTAACTATGTAACTATGTAACTTTGGTTTCTTGTAAAGTACTTAAAGGACTTCCGAGGCCAAATCCACAAATTTTTTTAAAAAAGTTAGATATCTGCATCACTTTGGAAGACACGGAGGACGCCGTCCGCGCCTTCCATGCCGTTCCGCCGGGTCCCCGCCGCTCAATATCCCCCCGAACGGCTGCCAACCGCACGGCCCGGGTCGGGCTCTCCTGCCTGCACAAAGATGGCTGCCGAAGCTGGCCGCGGCTGTGCAGTCCGCATAGCCGCGAATGCGGCTGCGCAGCTCTAGGGCCAACCCCCCTGATCTACGCAATAGGAAACAACCTGTAGTGTGGATTGGGGGGTTGGCCCTAGAGCTGAGCAGCCGCACTCGTGGCTATGCGGACTGCGCAGCCGCGGCCAGCTCCAGCAACCATCTTTGTGCAGGCAGGAGAGCCCGACCCGGGCCATGAGGTTGGGAGCCGTTCGGGGGGCTATTGAGCGGTGGGGACCTGGCGGAATGGCACAGAGGGCGCGGACGGCGTCCTCCGTGTCTTCCAAAGTGATCCAGGTATCTAACTTTTTTAAAAAAAATTTGTAGATTTGGCCTCGGAAGTCCTTTAAAGAGGAACTTTACAGAAAGATAGTAGTAAGGGGAAAAAATAAAAATCAAGACATTTTCAAAGAGAGAAGTTAAAAAAAAAGAAGATAGATCAGCAAATGATTGATACACGCCATGTCATTTGTTCATGTTGTTTGAGCCTACATGAAACTGCAGGCCAGCCTCTTTACTGCTGGCAGGGCACAAACTGCCTTTATGTATAAACACACCAACTAACAATGTGATAGGCTAAGAGGTTGTTTTTTCCACATACCGGTATATACGCACAGAGGGAAATACTGCTTGCATGGCAGCTGCCAACAGCTGTTATTTCCTGCAATGCAACAAGGTTCACAGACAGGGAACTGTCAGGGCCATGGTTCTGACATCACACTGTGGGAGGAATTTCACCATAATAACAGCCACACACATGTAACTGATGCATTATTTGACCTGTCAGGTCATATTTTTTCCTCTGTACTAGACTACTATGCTAAATAAAATATTATAATCTACCTAGTCATTATTGATGAGAGCACAAGCCATTAAAAAAATACCTTATAAGCAAGCTGTTCCATATACAGAAGGCTTCAAATATTCAAACTAACGCAACAGGTTTTCCTTCTAGTCTGCTCAACCCTGCTCACATCAGCAGGCAGATCTTCAGGGAGTTCATCCGTGCGCTTGTGGAGGATATTAGCTTGTTGCATTATTATCATAAGTTTATTTTTAAGACTTTTTTTTTACACCTGAGATCAGTTAACCAGTTTGTGCCAAGGATTAGTAGATATTAAGAATTCCAGTGCTGTAGAGATGTAGCAGAGACTCACCAGGCAGGTGAAACAGGTCAGCTTGACATATCTGCTTCCTTAGTAGAGGTTCTCTCTTGTGAATTCTTATCATTGCACTAATTAGCAGGATCTTTGGGCTATAGGATGATTAGAAGGATCCCCAGCTATTAATTATGACTGCAGCTCAGCATCTCCCAGCCATGAGAGTGATCAACTGCTGAGATTCTGCTAATTAATGTATAATCTAACTAAAAGAAGAAGCATAAATAAGAGTTAGTGCATGTTATGTTACAACATGTAGTATTGAGGGAATACTATGGGTTTTTGCACAATTTTGCTTCATTTATTTGAATGTTTATAAGTATGGTAATGTTATTTGGATTTTTTTCAATGTTGTTTTATAAATAAATACCCTGTACAATTCAACACCCCGACTCTCAAACACTTAGTCTTCACATGTTTAAAATAACAAGAGAAAACAGCAATGGAGTGCTTACATAGTAATAATCAAATATTTTCAATTTCATTTGGCTTAATTTTTTTTTCAATTTTACACAGTATATTTAAATTTATATAGGTTGCAAGTAGGGTTGATTGGAATTGCTGAATTCTGATTTTGTCAAAATTCTGTGCTCCGCAGGCAAATACAGAATTTTATGTTCTGATTTTCATGGTCAGAAGGCATTTTCTATTGAAGTCAATGGCGCCAATTTCAGCGGTTAATAGAAAAGCCCCCGTACATGCTATCATCACCAAATTGCCCACGTAGGTTCGGGTAATCAGTAGGAACATGAAAAAAAAATTGGGAAAAGACCATGTAGTTTCTGAGAAAATCAGTTTTAAAATTTCATTGGCAAAATGGTTACACTGAACTGCATTCCCAGTTCTGAGTTCTGTATTCACATTGTACACATTTCATGAAAATGGACAGCGTGGCTTCCATCTTCCTTTAACCCCTTGTCACCCATGCAGACTGGGATAGCCAGAATGCAGAGGCCGGGCACTCAGGAGTCCACACCATGGAACTATACTGATGGGGGGGCTGTAGAAGAGAGTGGCTGGAAAGCCCTTGTCCAATCCATGGCACAAGGGGCTCTTCCCCACCTCAGGTGCCCAGGAGAGGTGGAGCCATCGAGCAGCCCCCCAGAAGAAACCGCCTCTTCCCCAGGTGAAATGAGTATGGGGTTCTGAAGCACCCCCTTACCCTTTATTGTTTTAAATTAACAATAAGTCCTTTATTGTTTTTAATTAACTATAAATACTTACCTTTAGATAATCCGCTGCAAGTATCCTCAGAACTGATTCTACATCTGTATCCATTAACGAGGTCCTGTGCAACTGGCGATTCAGATGAACTTTTGGAGCTGAATAGCTATAGCCATCCTCTGCATCTGTATTGCAGAGGATTGGAAAGTGAAAATTTGCTTCAGAAAAAAGAATTTTCATCAAATAGTGACACCAAGAAGATAGTCGCCGGAGATGAGCAGGGAAGGCTCTGGTCTCCTGGACCTCCCATTCATGTGAAAAACAGCTTGTTCTATCACTTACGTGTGGCATCCGGGGACCAGGGAACCCCCGGTGGCCATTTTATTGACATTACTATGGGCAAAAAAATCTTATTTTAGAAGCTAATTTTCACTTTTCTAGCCATTGCGTTAACACCATGTTTGCTGAAAATTCTTGTTTTTGAAGCCAACTTTCGCATTGGCAGAATGAAACTCAGTACTCGGAACAGAGTCATTTCTGATTTTCACTATTTTACTTGGACCAGACGAATTCTGATGTGAAAAATTGAAACTCAGAACTATTCTGATTTCTTGACACCGGAGATGTCATATAGACAAGATTTCTTATTTCATACAATACAGGAGAGCACTTTTTTTATACGTTTAATTTTGAAAGTGAAATTTCTGGTGCAGCAGGAAGGAAATTCAATAACATTGCAACATAACTTAGCCAAACCTACCTGAGTTAGGAATTGAGACTTACAGATAAAAACAGAGGTGGCTATTGGAGATGGTCAGTGAGTAGAGATGGCCCGAACGGTTCACCGGCGAACTTCCGTGGTTTGCGTTCGCGGAGAACCGCAAACTTTTCCGGAAGTTCGATTCGCCCCCATAGTGCATCATTAGGGTCAATTTGAACCTCTACATCACAGTCAGCAGGTCCATTGTAGCTAATCAGGCTACCCTCCTTCCTGGAGCCCCACCCCCCCTTATAAAAAGCAGGCAGCGTCAGGCATTGGACTCACTCGTGTGCCTGCAGTAATTAGAGAAGGGAGAGCTGCTGTGCAGAGACATAGTTACATAGTTATTTTGGTTGAAAAAAGACATACGTCCATCGAGTTCAACCAGTACAAAGTACAACTCCAGCCCATCCCCCACATACCCCTGTTGATCCAGAGGAAGGCGAAAATACCCCCACAAGGCATGGTCCAATTAGCCCCAAAAGGGAAAAATTCCTGCCTGACTCCAGATGGCAATCAGATAAAATCCCTGGATCAACATCATTAGGCATAACCTAGTAATTGTAGCCATGGATGTCTTTCAACGCAAGGAAAGCATCTAAGCCCCCTTTAAATGCAGGTATAGATTTTGCCATAACGACTTCCTGTGGCAATGTATTCCACAACTTAATCACTCTTACTGTAAAGAACCCTTTCCTAAATAAATGGCTGAAACGTTTTTCCTCCATGCGCAGATCATGTCCTCTAGTCCTTTGAGAAGGCCTAGGGACCTAGGGACAAAAAGCTCATCCGCCAAGCTATTATATTGCCCTCTGATGTATTTATACATGTTAATTAGATCTCCTCTAAGGCGTCTTTTCTCTAGACTAAATACACCCAGTTTATCTAACCTTTCTTGGTAAGCGAGACCTTCCATCCCACGTATCAATTTTGTAGCTCGTCTCTGCACCTGCTCTAAAACTGCAATATCTTTTTTTGACCTATAGGGAAAGCTAAGTTAGGCTCTTGTAGAAGCCTGCTCCTTGCTCCTTGCTCCTTGCTGATTCTTATTGCTAAAAAAGCACCCCTCAACAGCTCTTTTGAGAGTTAATCTTGTTCTTGTGATCTATTTTTTTTTTTGTGGCCCACTTGCATTATATACAGCCTTGTCAGTCAATCACAGTTGGCCTTTGTTGTAATTGCTACAGTGCCACTGCCAGGCCCAGAACATTCAGTGACTACCTGTGTGTGTGACAGGCAGCTGCAGATTTGTAATCCCATCCTAATCACTGCACCTGTTCACTGTTCAGTGCACCTACCTACCTACCTATGTGAGAGCATGCATTGTTAATACCACCAGTCATTGTACCTGCTCACGGCGGTACCTGTGTGTGTGTGTGACAGGTGCACAATTGTAATACCCATAACTGCATATACCTACCTGTTGTTCCCTTCAGTGCACCCACGTACCTACGTGAGCGCACGCAGTGTCACTGTGTCTGTCCGGTACCTGTCTGTGTGTGACAACTGCACATTATAATACCCATTACTGCATATACCTACCTGTTGTTCCCTTCAGTGCACCCACCTACCTATGTGAGCGCACGCAGTGTCACTGTGCCTGTCCGGTACCTGTGTGTGTGTGACAGGTGTACATTTGTAATACCAGTCATTGCATAATTGTTCAAAGTACCTGTGTGACCACACGCTGTGTAATATACCACTCCAAGCATACCTGTTAACTGCACCTGTGTGACAGCTGCACATTGTATTGTAATACCAGTCACTGCATACCTTTCACTGCATCTGTGACTGCACATTGTATTATACCTGGCAGTCAGTGCATACCTTTCACTTGAATGGATGGCAGACTTGCCCTCCATAACAGATTCTTGTTAAAGGTAGTAAAGTCGATTAGTGTCATATACAGCAGGGCCCCGAAAGTCCTCCTGTATTGTTATTTTTTGTCACTACCTCGGGACTTGCATGCCATGCCTGCTGCTTTCCTTGGATGTGTGGTGGTAGCCGTTTCTCAGGCTCCAACTCTGGACCGGAATCGAACACTGACTTCCCGGCCGTACACTTTCTTTAACAATGGTAGAGAAAGAACCATTGACAGTATGAGCAGCGATGGACTACTGGGTGTGCAGGCTTGATCTGTGGCCAGAGCTGTCCCAATTTGCCATCCAACTCCTGTCTTGCCCTGCCTCAAGCGTCCTGTCAGAAAGGACCTTCAGCGCAGCTGAGAAGAGAAGTCGCCTAAGTCACAAAAGTGTTCAGTACCTCACCTTTATCAAAATGAATGCAGCATGGATCCCGGAGGGCTACTGCCCACCCAAAGACTAAGTCCCTCCGCGCACAGCATCTTTGCCTGCAGGCCGCTTGACTGCCTTCTCCACCACCACCAACAGGGTTTAGGACCCAAGGCGGATTCCTGTATTTTTAAGGCCGCTGCTAGCAGCGGCTGCTATACTAATTTTTCTGGTGCGTGTACATGCCTGCATAATTCTGGCTGCATTGCAGCTGCAACAACAACACAAAAGGCATGTATATGTGCCAATTCTCCTTCGTGATCATTACCTTGCCGCGATGAAGGGGCTTGCGTATCACAATGAAGCAATGACCGTCGGCTATATGAGTGTCTCGGGGGGGGAGGGGGGGGGGCACACCCAAGATAATAGGATCGTTGCTTCATTGTGGACAGACCAAATTCAATCAGCTGGACAGTCACTGTTGTTCTATCATTGAGCTACCACAGCCTGGTGACCATATGGGCTTGAAAACCGCCACGGCCTGCACTCTCGCCATGGTGCGCACCAGTCCAGCACGGCTGTCACTACACAAACAGTTGTTTGTGGTGCGTTACACAGTGAGTTTGGTGTGTCAGTGTGAATCAGTACTCTAATTGCACTCCCTGATTGATGTATGCACATGCAAGATGTTTTAAAGCACTTTAGGCCTCCAAGTTAGCATGCAATTTGATTTCTGCCCTTAAAACGTTGCTGTACGTCAAATCCAGATTTTTCCCCAGGACTTTTGGTGTGTATCCCACTCATCCATTCAAAAACTCAGATGTTAGACCCCTTGAAACATCTTTTCCATCACTTTTGTGGCCAGCATACATGTTTCTGGTTTTCAAAGTTCGCCTCCCCATTGAAGTCTATTGCGGTTTGCAAAAGTTCTCAAATTCACAAACGTTTGCGGAGTTTCACAAACCTAAAATCGGAGGCTCGGGCCATCTCTATCAGCGAGATGCAAAGAATTCCCAAACTGATGCAAGATTATGCAAATTTGGTATGCCACTTTATTCAGCTTGACAATCGACCATTTAAAATCTTTCATTTTTTTGCAAAAATTGTCTCTTCTGGCAAAAAGTATACTTTTGTGGTGAAACTTACTGTATTTCACAAAAATAATATGATTACCCCTACCTAGCTTTGAGACACAGTAGTGACATATGGCCTCAATTCACTAAGCAATCAGTTTAGACTAGTCTACTGATGGTTTTTAGTCTAATGATGGTTTGGTGTAATGTTTTAGACCTGGTCTAAAACATTTGGTAGTTAGGTCGGTAAAGCAAGGGAAATGATCAAAAGATGCAATTCACAAAGGCAAACAAGGAGTAATCACACCCACTTTTTCTGACAGGGATTAGACCATCTGATTTTTGTCGGTAAAGAAATTATGGGAGGTAGTTTAGACATGAGGATGGAACCTTTTGAATTAACTATGCAGGAGTTTAATTGTATCCAGAGGATAGCTCATCAGAGGAGAAGGGTGTCAGTCATAGCTACTTGTTTGTGAATTGCATCTTTTGATCATTTCCCCTCCTTTACCAACCTAATTACTGGTATTACCAGGTATAAAAACAGGTCTAAAACATTCGGTAATTATTCATGAATTCCCTTTTGATGCAACTGATTTACACCAAACCATCAGTAGACTAAAAACCATCAGTAGACTAGTCTAAACTGCTTAGGGCACTTTCACACCAGAGACCTTTACTGCGTTGTAAAGCAAAGGCAGGTCTTTGCGTTAATCAAGGTAAAATGAAAGTCCATAGACTTTCATTTTACCTTTCACACCCAACGCTGCAGTTCGGTGTGTTGCGGTTCCGACCGCAGCTGCACGTGGTTGACTATTTAACACGGAACACCTCATCTTCCAACAGCCACCAGCGCTACTACAAGCACCACATCCGCTGCATTGACACTTCGCAGGAGTTATTTGGTGGGGAATTCACTGATTCATAGCCATTATTGTTACAACAAGATGAAGGCGCTAAGCAAGTTACACCACCTCATATGTCTAAGTTAGGCAACACTATGGACGTAAGGTGTGAGCATGATGAAGTTTCTGCTGTTGGTGCAGTTTTGGAGGTGTCTGATGCAAGCAAAACTGGGGAGGATGATGATGATGATGATTATGATGATATGAATCTTTCGTGGGTTCTCAATAGAGGAGATGAACAGGGGGACAGTTCAGAAGGGGAGTCAGAGAGAAGTAGGAGGAGACGAGTTCCTGAAAGAAGCAGGGGGAGCTCGTCGTCATAAACAGCTAGTGGCAGTGTCCGGAGCCATGTATTGCCACCGATGGACAGCCAGCCAACATGCCCTTCAACATCAGCTGCTGACGCCTGTTATAATTAAGTAGGCCTCAGTTACTTGGCCTGAGTTTTATGTAAAAAGGCTTGTCCGCAGTGTATGCCTTTAAAATCAATAGAGGTTTTGTGATGCAGGCAGAGGCATCTCAGGGTCTGCGTGTAGCAGAGGATACACGCAGATACTGAGAACATGTTCCTAAAAGAAGGCCATCGGCCTACTCTGACCTCCACGTACACCACAGGAACAGTAAACATCGACCATATTTACTAAACATCTACATTCCTGCATTTAGGTCAAATGCCTCATTGATTATTAATCAAGTAGGTGGGTATGATGACACCACGAGTGGGTCCACCAATAATCTGATCTAGGGGGTGGCGAAGATGATGTCATATTTAACTCTTTCCTAGTCTGTATTAAACCCGGAGGGAGCGATGGAGAGAGCATTCTGCTTCTTCCTTCCACACTAGCTCGCAAGGCCGACTGGGACCTCTAAGCATGTTCTTCCTTTCTGTAATCTGATATAATGTATGCTGTACATAGGTAGTTTAGTGTAACGTAGTTAGGAAGAAGGTACCTGATTGACTTCAGCAGGGAGTCTAATCACGAGCTTGTAACGCAACATGAAGATTGGCATGGCTAGGATATGATGAATGTATCTATCTGTATTCCTGTTTCCTGAATAAATAACGTAAACATTGAAGAAGCCTGAGAAAGTCTATCTCCTGCTTGCTGTGTGGAGAGTCAAGTGATCTCCCAGTCTGTGAGACGTAACTGTAAGAAGTTACTGGTGTCGAAGCAAGGTGATATAAGAACAGTTTATAACAGTGGTGCCGTGAACCCAGCTGCGCTGTCTAGCAGAAAAGGCAGGCAAGGACCGGGCCAGATGTCAGTCTGTTATCTAGTTTTCAAGATATTCCACAGCGACACAAGCGGAGTTGACGCGGACTGGAAAGCTTATCAAGAGGATAAGTGGTGTGTGGGAGGCCGCTAGAGAGGCCAACACACGGACTGCAATCCGAGTGATGATCAGCGGCGAGTCATGGACCTGTTTTATTTGGGTTGTAATGTACACGCAATCTAGCCAAACAAAGGATTCCGTGGTGAGGTATCCCAGGCAGAGGTTTTGAGCAAGTTACCTTCGGGACCGGAGAATCCACTGAGAGAACGCTCAGTAAAAGCTCACCGAGGTCCATCGACTCGTGGAAAAAACTTGCCGTCAGCTGATCGGATTGGAAGTCGGTACAAGTCTGTAGAGCCAGGCAAGTATAGTGTTTCATTTGTTTAATTCTAATGCAAGTGTGTGGTATTACATGTTGACAGTTTGTTCCAGCAGTGCTTTCTCTTTAAGGTTTCCAGTGTGTGTTCTTACTGGTTTTCCTGTATTGGTTTTTTTTTCTCTCTCTCGGGTTGTGCTAGTGGCTGCTGTGTGCCGTTTTTGTTTGTTCTTTCTCTTTCTCCCGTGTGTCCAGCGTGAGTTTGGGAGGTTTGCCAGATATGGGTGTCCCCCGCAGGAGAGATAAGGGGGGGCTAAGGCTTTCGAGTAGTAGAGGAGAAGGAGAGAGAGGGAAGAGAGAGGAGACTGGTAATGAGAAAAGTGAAAGAGAGACAGCATGTTTTTTTTCCCCTGTCCATAGGGGTGTTTCTGAGATGTTCTGCAAGCTGGTTCCAGTTCAGTGCTATTAGTTAGTGCTATGTGATGTTTCTGTAATTTCAGCATGATTCAGTGTCATGGGTTTTCTTGTTTTTTTCTTGCGGATCGCAGAGCATAGGTTTAGTGGGAAGGGGGGCCAATACAGGGCATCCTCCCACCCCCCTCTCTACAGATTGGGGGAAGCACGGTTGAGGTTTGTGTCCGCGGATATCTGCTAGCAGCTGGAAGTTTTGTTCAGCTTTTGTCACTCCGCATTCCAGGCAAAGGTTTATGATATGAGTAAATTTTCGGTGTAGTTGGGGAGAATTCCTTCTGTTCAGGATGTTTTTTTTTCAGCCGTCATAAGATCGGAGTCCTGTAGGAAGCGTTTGAGTGCACGGGGTTGGGTGCATGTTTTTTTTTTCTCCTCCATCTACATGTCCAAGATGATTTGCGGGTTTTTTTTCTGGGAAGGAGATAGGAAATTTCACACGCTGTTGTGTCTGTTTTGCAGGTATCCGAGAAATATATATGCTGAAATGTTTAGTGTGCATACTATGCCGTGTATGTTCTATGTATGTTCTAACTGTTTTTTTCTGAAGGTGCATAGGATTAAGAGGTTGCTACGGGAAATTGATAGCAGCCATCTTGGCTGGCATGCCATGACTCAACATGGCGTCAGGTTTCTGAGAAAGCCACTCCCATCTGCATGATGTATCAGGAGGGGAGGGGGCGGGAAGCGCCCACTGATAGGCACGCCCCGATGGCAGGGGGGAGGATGTGCTGGGGGGGATCCCACGTCCCATGTCATAGCTGTGCACAAGGCGCCGTGCACGGAAGCAGCTGGTGGGAGGGGGGTCCAGAGTGGGGACAGTAGAGAGATTCTACTGACTTTCTTGGCTTCCAGATGATTTCCTCAGAAGAAGTCTGGACACAGGGAGTGTCCGCATACGTGAGCCAAGTAGTGTTGGGCGAACAGTGTTCGCCACTGTTCGGGTTCTGGAGAACATCACCCTGTTCGGGTGATGTTCGAGTTCGGCCGAACACCTGACGGTGCTCGGCCAAACCGTTCGGCCACATGGCCGAACTAAGAGCGCATGGCCGAACGTTCCCCGAACGTTCGGCTAGCGCTGTGATTGGCCGAACGGGTCACGTGGTTCGGACCCGAACGCGGTCTGATTGGCCGAACGGTCACGTGGTTCGGGTAAATAAATACCCGAACCACGTCATATCTCCGCCATTTGTCTGTGGGTTTAGCTTTGGGTAGGCAGGCAGGGTAGTTCGCGCTCCAGCCACGCTAGCCAGGGTCCCCCCCAGTCATTGTGTGTCGCAGCTGGGAACAGTAGTACACCGCTCGCTCAGCCACACTATATATAGCATTGTTTACTGCCACTGTGTACCTCGCTCAGCCACACTATATAGCATTCTGTGTACTGTTCTGTGTCTGCTGGGAACAGTAGTACACCGCTCGTTCAGCCACACTATATAGCATTCTGTGTACTGTTCTGTGTCTGCTGGGAACAGTAGTACACCGCTCGTTCAGCCACACTATATAGCATTCTGTGTACTGTTCTGTGTCTGCTGGGAACAGTAGTACACCGCTCGTTCAGCCACACTATATAGCATTCTGTGTACTGTTCTGTGTCTGCTGGGAACAGTAGTACACCGCTCGTTCAGCCACACTATATAGCATTCTGTGTACTGTTCTGTGTCTGCTGGGAATAGTGGTACACCGCTCGTTCAGCCACACTATATAGCATTCTGTGTACTGTTCTGTGTCTGCTGGGAACAGTAGTACACCGCTCGTTCAGCCACACTATATAGCATTCTGTGTACTGTTCTGTGTCTGCTGGGAATAGTAGTACACCGCTCGTTCAGCCACACTATATAGCATTCTGTGTACTGTTCTGTGTCTGCTGGGAATAGTGGTACACCGCTCGTTCAGCCACACTATATAGCATTCTGTGTACTGTTCTGTGTCTGCTGGGAACAGTAGTACACCGCTCGTTCAGCCACACTATATAGCATTCTGTGTACTGTTCTGTGTCTGCTGGGAATAGTGGTACACCGCTCGTTCAGCCACACTATATAGCATTCTGTGTACTGTTCTGTGTCTGCTGGGAACAGTAGTACACCGCTCGTTCAGCCACACTATATAGCATTCTGTGTACTGTTCTGTGTCTGCTGGGAATAGTGGTACACCGCTCGTTCAGCCACACTATATAGCATTCTGTGTACTGTTCTGTGTCTGCTGGGAACAGTAGTACACCGCTCGTTCAGCCACACTATATAGCATTCTGTGTACTGTTCTGTGTCTGCTGGGAACAGTAGTACACCGCTCGTTCAGCCACACTATATAGCATTCTGTGTACTGTTCTGTGTCTGCTGGGAACAGTAGTACACCGCTCGTTCAGCCACACTATATAGCATTCTGTGTACTGTTCTGTGTCTGCTGGGAATAGTGGTACACCGCTCGTTCAGCCACACTATATAGCATTCTGTGTACTGTTCTGTGTCTGCTGGGAACAGTAGTACACCGCTCGTTCAGCCACACTATATAGCATTCTGTGTACTGTTCTGTGTCTGCTGGGAACAGTAGTACACCGCTCGTTCAGCCACACTATATAGCATTCTGTGTACTGTTCTGTGTCTGCTGGGAACAGTAGTACACCGCTCGTTCAGCCACACTATATAGCATTCTGTGTACTGTTCTGTGTCTGCTGGGAATAGTGGTACACCGCTCGTTCAGCCACACTATATAGCATTCTGTGTACTGTTCTGTGTCTGCTGGGAATAGTGGTACACCGCTCGTTCAGCCACACTATATAGCATTCTGTGTACTGTTCTGTGTCTGCTGGGAACAGTAGTACACCGCTCGTTCAGCCACACTATATAGCATTCTGTGTACTGTTCTGTGTCTGCTGGGAACAGTAGTACACCGCTCGTTCAGCCACACTATATAGCATTCTGTGTACTGTTCTGTGTCTGCTGGGAATAGTGGTACACCGCTCGTTCAGCCACACTATATAGCATTCTGTGTACTGTTCTGTGTCTGCTGGGAACAGTAGTACACCGCTCGTTCAGCCACACTATATAGCATTCTGTGTACTGTTCTGTGTCTGCTGGGAATAGTGGTACACCGCTCACCCGCCACTGTATAGCATTGTGCTCTGTGTCGCTGCTGGGAATAGTGGTACACCGCTCACCCGTCACTGTATAGCATTGTGCTCTGTGTCGCTGCTGGGAATAGTGGTACTGTATAGCATTTCTGTACTGCCACTGTACTGCTGCCAGTCAGCGTGTACTGTAAGGATAAGTGAAATGAGGAAGAAATCCGGTGAAAGAGGGAGGGGCAAGGGAAGAGGTGTTTCCCCTGACGGTTCACGTACAGGCCACAGGGGAGCACCCAAGAAAACCCACTCAATACCGCCCATGTTGTCCAGGACAACAACCCTCACAAATCCAAAAGAACAGGACCAGATAATTACTTGGATGACCTCTCAAGCGTCCAGCAGTGGGTTAAGCAGCACCAGCACATCACGCACGAGGTCCGAGTCCTCAGCCAGTTACAAGGAGCCAGTGGGCACAAAGCTGACACAACCGGCAGCGACACCACGCACACAACTGCCAGATAACCAGTCCGATGAATTACCTCAGGACACAATGGGGTATTCGCAGGAGCTATTCCCAGCCCAACAAACTTCCACCTTTCAAAGGTCAATGGAGGAACAGCCAGAAATGTTGTGCCTGGATTCACAACCGTTAACTGTGGGAAATGCACCGCGCACTGAAATACAAGGCGAGTCCGAAGAGGACTCGGAAACCCAAATCCCAGAGCAATTTGGGCAGGAGGGGTTGCAATTGCAGGAGGTCGGCCGACAAGATCTGGAAGACGACGTTGGAGTGTGCTGCGCAGAGGTTGTTGTGGGGAGCTCTACTCCACGGCGGCGGCCCACAATGACATATGACGAGTTTGAGGAGATGGAAGAGGAGGGTATGGACAATGTGGACAGAGACCCAGATTTTGTTTGTGAACGAGAACATCGCCGTCGTAGCAGCAGCACAGATGAGTCTGTTGAAGAACCCACTGCTGCACGAGCTCGCCTTGTGCCACAAGGTAGGCGGCGCGCAATTTCAGGCACCACAAGCGTGGAAGTTCAAGTGAGAGGCAAAAGAGGAGCAAACAGAAATCGCCAGCAAGGAGGCAGGTGCTCCAAAGTCTGGGCTTTCTTTGAAGACTGCACTGAGGATGTTACCATGGCGATTTGCAAGGTGTGCAAGACCCGCCTGAGCAGGGGGAAAAGTATTAACAACCTCTCCACCACCAGCATGAGCCGTCACATGCTATCCAAACATCCCACTCTTTGGGCAAACGCGTCAGGACAGGGTACCAGAAACAACACTGCCTCCCTTGGGTTCACCAGACCCGCCTCAGCAGCAGCAGTAGCCCAGCCATTGCGTGGTTCACAACATTCACAAACATCAGACGACGCTGACACTGTCACTTTCCGGAGTAGTGCTCTTGAGGTCTCCCAGTGTTCTTCAAACACAACAACCAACAGCCCTTCCGTGTGCAGCGCTACGGTTCAGTTGTCTGTGTCGGAGATGTTTGAGCGCAAGAGGAAATTGCCAGCAAATGACCCCCGGGCCGTGGCAGTAACAGCCAGCATAGCCAAGCTTCTGGCCTGCGAAATGCTGCCATATCGATTGGTGGAGACAAACAGCTTCAAGGGCATGATGTCAGTGGCCATCCCACGTTACGTGGTTCCCAGCCGCTACCACTTTGCACGCTCTGCAGTGCCTGAGTTGCATGAGCACGTGGTCAGCAAAATAACCCGAAGCTTGAAGAATGCCGTTGCCTGCAAGGTTCACCTCACCACTGACACCTGGACGAGTGCGTTCGGCCAGGGTCGATACATCTCCCTTACCGCGCACTGGATGAACCTTGTGGAGCCTGGCAGCGATTCCTCACCTGCTACGGCACGGGTGTTGCCCACGCCACAAACAGCTGCACCGCCGTCCCTCACACTGGATAACAGCAGCACCTACCTCTCTGACTCCTTCTCCTCCAACGCATCTCAAAGCTGTACCTCATCCGGAAACGCTAACCCAGCAGCAGTAGGATCGTGGAAGCAGTGCAGCACAGCTGTTGGCATGCGTCAGCAAGCGTTGCTGAAGCTAATCTGCCTTGGGGATAAGCAGCACACAGGGGAGGAAATTTGGAAGGGAATAAAGGAACAGACGGATTTGTGGCTGGCACCGCTGGACCTGAAACCGGGCATGGTTGTGTGTGATAATGGGAGTAATCTCATTCGCGCTTTAAGGTTGGCTAAGCTGACACACATCCCTTGCCTGGCGCACGTGATGAACCTAGTAGTTCAGCGGTTCCTGAGGACATACCCAGGCGTGGCCGATCTTCTGTTGAAGGTGCGTCGAGTGGCCAAACATTGTAGAACTTCCAGTACTGCTTCGGGGGCACTCGCCAAGATGCAGGAGCGCTTCAATCTCCCCCACCATCGCTTGCTGTGTGATGTCCCTACGCGCTGGAATTCTACGCTGCACATGCTAGCCCGCTTTTGCGAGCAGAAGAGTGCAGTGGTCCAGTACATGACGGCGCAGTACCGAGGCGCATCCGGCCAGCTGCCAAGCTTCTGTGGATCCGATTGGGCCAACATGTTGGACCTCTGCCAAGTCCTCCAAAATTTTGAGCAATCCACGTTGCTTGTGAGCAGTGACAACTCTTCAGTCAGCATTACCATACCACTGCTGTGTTTACTGAAGAGGTCGATGTTAAAAATCAAGGAAACAGCTGTCATGATGCAACTGGGGGAATCTGAAGGAGAAAACGATCAGCGTGATGGTACCAACATCAGGCCATCCGCCTCAGGGAACGCTGGCCCCAGCAGCTATGACGAAGAAGAGGAGGAGGAACAGCTGGAGTTGGAGCAGGAGTTTCATGCCACCACTGACGAGGGCCAGAGCGGTGCACGTTGGACTTCCACAATTCAACGCGAATGGTCAGCAGAAGCAGACCAGGAGGAAGGTGACGACTATGATGCATCACAACAACTATCACAACGCTCACAAGAGGATGATGAGGATTCTGGTGGGACTCTGGCACACATGGCTCAATTCATGCTAGACTGCATTGAACGTGACCCACGCATTGTGCGCATTCTGGACAACACCAATTACTGGGTTTATACCCTTCTGGATCCACGGTACAAACACAATGTTCCAAAACTGCTTGAAGAAAGAGTCAGACAGGTCAAAATGGAAGAATACCAGCAGGCCCTTGTGGAGACTTTAGAGAGGAGATTGACATCCTCCCCCTCCTCTAGCCAGTTGTACGCAGACAGACTGACTTCCGCAAACCCAGGACGACCAGGAGGGCAGCAAACAACACAAGCCGCAGCTAGTACCCAAAAGGGAATGGTATCGGCAGTGTCCTTGGAGTGGGAAAATTTTCTGACACCCATGCAGCAGCAGCCCACTGAACAGCAAGCGTGCAGATCCACCTCCAACACCGATCGCCTGGAGAAGATGGTCAAGGACTACATGTCAGATGACGTAGCTGTGTCTAACAATCCATCTGCACCCTTCAACTATTGGGTATCGAAGCTAGACACCTGGCACGAACTGGCAATGTACGCAATAGAGGTGCTGGCTTGCCCGGCAGCGAGCGTTATGTCGGAACGCTGTTTCAGTGCTGCCGGAGGCATCGTCACAGATCGGCGTATCCGCCTCTCCACAGAAAATGCAGACCGTCTGACTCAAATTAAAATGAATCAATCCTGGATTGGAAACGACTACGCAACACTCCAGGACCCCAACCAAGTAACATGACCAATGAACATCTGGGATGGTTTAGCGTTTCCGGTCCCTGTTTATTGAACCTCTCATCTGTATTACACTTATGACTGCATGGCGGCAAAAAGCATTGCTATATCCGCACGCTTTTTGTCCTCATGCAAGGCCTGTGTTGTTGTGTCTCAAAAAGCTTGGCCTTCTCCTCCTGCGCCTGCTCCTGTTCCATCACGTCTGCTGCTGCTGGGTTAGCATTTCCAGTCCCTGTTTATTGAACCTCTCATCTGTATTACATTTATGACTGCATGGCGGCAAAAAGCATTGCTATATCCGCACGCTTTTTGTCCTCATGCAAGGCCTGGGTTGCGTCTCAAAAAGCGTGGCCTTCTCCTCCTGCGCCTCCTCCTGTTCCATCATGTGTGCTGCTGCTGGGTTAGCGTTTCCAGTCTCTGTTTATTGAACCTCTCATCTGTATTACATTTATGACTGCATGGCGGCAAAAAGCATTGCTATATCCGCACGCTTTTTGTCCTCATGCAAGGCCTGTGTTGTTGTGTCTCAAAAAGCTTGGCCTTCTCCTCCTGCGCCTGCTCCTGTTCCATCACGTCTGCTGCTGCTGGGTTAGCATTTCCAGTCCCTGTTTATTGAACCTCTCATCTGTATTACATTTATGACTGCATGGCGGCAAAAAGCATTGCTATATCCGCACGCTTTTTGTCCTCATGCAAGGCCTGGGTTGCGTCTCAAAAAGCGTGGCCTTCTCCTCCTGCGCCTCCTCCTGTTCCATCATGTGTGCTGCTGCTGGGTTAGCGTTTCCAGTCTCTGTTTATTGAACCTCTCATCTGTATTACATTTATGACTGCATGGCGGCAAAAAGCATTGCTATATCCGCACGCTTTTTGTCCTCATGCAAGGCCTGGGTTGTTGTGTCTCAAAGCGTGGCCTTCTCCTCCTGCGCCTCCTCCTGTTCCATCACGTGTGCTCTGTGCTGCTGCTGGGTTAGCGTTACCGGTCCCTGTTTATGGAACCTCTTCTCTTTATTACATTTATGACTGCATGGCGGCAAAAAGCATTGCTGCTATATCCGCACGCTTCTTGTCCTCATGCAAGGCCTGGGTTGTTGTGTCTCAAAAAGCGTGGCCTTCTCCTCCTGCGCCTCCTCCTGTTCCATCACGTGTGCTCTGTGCTGCTGCTGGGTTAGCGTTACCGGTCCCTGTTTATTGAACCTCTTATCTTTATTACATTTATGACTGCATGGCGGTAAAAAGCATGCTATCCGCACGCTTCTTGTCCTCATGCAAGGCCTGGGTTGTTGTGTCTCAAAAAGCGTGGCCTTCTCCTCCTGCGCCTCCTCCTGTTCCATCACGTGTGCTGCTGCTGCTGCTGGGTTAGCGTTACCGGTCCCTGTTTATTGAACCTCTTATCTTTATTACATTTATGACTGCCTGGCGGTAAAAACCATGTTACCTGTGCAAAGAAACATGACATTTTCAGCATTTAAAAGACAATTTTTCCTTTGAAACTTTACAATCAATTTTCTCAAAAACTATAAGCTCTTTTTGCTAAAAATTTTTTCCTCTTGTACCCACTCCCAAGGTGCACATACCCTGTAAATTTGGGGTATGTAGCATGTAAGGAGGCTTTACAAAGCACAAAAGTTCGGGTCCCCATTGACTTCCATTATGTTCGGAGTTCGGGTCGAACACCCGAACATCGCGGCCATGTTCGGCCTGTTCGGCCCGAACCCGAACATCTAGATGTTCGCCCAACACTAAGTTGCAGGCTCACAGATAGGAAGAGTGTCCCAGCTAGGTGCAGGGACACACGTAGCAGTGCAGGTCAGGAAAGTGTCTGTACTGAGTTGCTTACGGGATTATTCCTGTAAGTGGGGCACCTTAATGGGTGGTGCAGCATGAGTTCCCAATAGAAGGAAAGGGGGACAGTGCATCAGGGGGATGCCGGAGGTGGAAAAAAGGGAGTTGACCAATCCGGGTTTCCGTCGCCGCTGCTGCAGAGCGGTAACACTTTTTTCCGTTTTTTGTCGTGGACAGGGCCAGAGCTTGACTGAGAGGTCTATGCTGGGCTGGGGCTGGTTTTTTTTGTGCGTTTTTTTTCGTCCACTGATTGGTCAAATATGTTTTTTCCAGCTCCTATCAATTGTAGCACAAAGAACAAAAACTGACCGCAGTTCATGGGGCAATTATACAGATGATAGAATTGCCATGTACAGAGTGACAGTGTATCAGTACGCTGTTTGCCATGTGACTACCTATCATGTGGGCATTCAGGGATCTGCATACAGGCATGTGACGCTGGTATGCTTAGCCCTGCACCCTGTGTAGTTTAAGTGCAAAGTGCTCCTTCCTACAGGGAGGCAGCCGTTTTTTTTTGGTAGTCTAGGAAGTGGCACGGCAAACATTGATCAGAGGGTACAACACACAGAACTTCTAGCAGAGCGGGTATCGCGATGAAGTTCTAGATAAGTACATGCGAAAATGAGTAAGAGCATTGCAGGCTCACCTGCAAAGCAGCAACAGGTGTGGCATCCGTAATCTGTGCATGCGACGGCCGCGCATGGACAGATAGGGGGGGATGTGGAGTGAGCTGCAATGAGGTGAGAGCCAGTGGTGCTCAAATACCCCTTTTTAAAATTCGAGTTTGGTTGAATTCGAATAGTAAATTATTCGAGGTCAGTCGAATATTCAAGTCGAATAATTTTTACTATTCGATTCGACCTCGGACTTCGAGCTGACTATTCGAGTCGGTATTCGAGCTCATTATTCGAGCTGACTATTCGAATTGGCCTTAAATAGCTTCCAACACTTGTTTTGAGGGTGAATGATGCAAGAAACATCTTTTTTTCCAAGTAACAACAGCAAGTGATTATGTGGGGATGTTCCTTTAAAAAAAAAAAAGGTGGAAAGAGAAGTTGTGTCCAGAATTTTGTTCAGTACTGTATATACTTCTTCTTCTTCTTCTTCTTCTTTATCTTCTATATCTTCTTCTTCTATATCTTCTTCTATATCTTCTTCTTCTATATTGTCTTCTTATTTTTCTTCTTCTTCTTCATCTTCTTCTTCTTCATCTTCTAATCTTCATCTTCTTCTTCTTCTTCTTCATCTTCTTCTTCATCTTCTTCATCTTCTTCTTCTTCCTCTTCTTCTTCTTCTTCATCTTCTTCATCTTCTTCTTCTTCTTCATCTTCTTCTTCTTCTTCTTCATCTTCTTCTTCTTCTTCATCTTCTTCATCTTCTTCTTCTTCTTCTTCTTCTTCATCTTCTTCTTCATCTTCTTCTTCTTCTTCTTCATCTTCTTCTTCTTCATCTTCGTCATCTTCTTCATCTTCTTCATCTTCTTCTTCTTCATCTTCTTCATCTTCTTCTTCTTCTTCATCTTCTTCATCTTCTTCTTCTTCTTCATCTTCTTCTTCTTCTTCTTCTTCTTCTTCTTCATCTTCTTCATCTTCTTCTTCATCTTCTTCATCTTCTTCATCTTCTTCATCTTCATCTTCTTCATCTTCTTCTTCTTCTTCATCTTCTTCATCTTCTTCTTCTTCATCATCTTCTTCTTCTTCATCTTCTTCTTCTTCTTCTTCTTCTTCTTCTTCTTCTTCTTCTTCTTCTTCTTCTTCTTCTTCTTCTTCTTCTTCTTCTTCTTCTTCTTCTTCTTCTTCTTCTCCTTCTCTTTTTTCTATATCGTCTTCTTCTTCTTCACTTATTTCTCTTTCCATTTTTTTTTTAAAGAAATGCAGCTATTTTTGAGCGTAACAAATAGCTGGTGGGCGCACGCATGTTGGAAGCGCCATTGTATGTGCTCCCTGGCAGTGGAAACACACAGACAGCAGGAGGTAAATTCAGCAGCAGGAGAAGGAGGATGAGTGTGTGGCAGCAGGCAGTCAATGAGGCAGGCAGCGTGACATAATAGCCCTGGTACCTAGCGGTGATACCAGGGCTGTAAATAAACACAACAGGAGGTCCCAGACAGCGGTCGTGCAGCCCACATCGTGTCCAATACACAACTGGGACAACACAGTTTTCAACCCGGGCACCTCAGAAAAATTAAACCTTTTTTTTTTTAATGGTTTTTTGGTTTTGGTTTTACAACCAATTACACAGATATAGCTATTATTTGACGTAATAGCTGGTGGCAGAGTGGCAGCAGAAGGTAATTCTGTGTACCCTGGCAGTGGGAAACACAGACAGACAGCAGCAGCAGCAGGAGGAGGAATGGAGGAGGAGCAGTGTGAGTGTGGCAGCAGGTAGGCAGCGTGACATAATAGCCCTGGTACCTAGCGGTGATACCAGGGCTGTAAATAAACACAACAGGAGGTCCCAGACAGCGGTCGTGCAGCCCACATCGTGTCCAATACACAACTGGGACAACACAGTTTTCAACCCGGGCACCTCAGAAAAATTAAACCTTTTTTTTTTTTAATGGTTTTTTTAGTTTTGGTTTTACAACCAATTACACAGATATAGCTATTATTTGACGTAATAGCTGGTGGCAGAGTGGCAGCAGAAGGTAATTCTGTGTACCCTGGCAGTGGGAAACACAGACAGACAGCAGCAGCAGCAGGAGGAGGAATGGAGGAGGAGCAGTGTGAGTGTGGCAGCAGGTAGGCAGCGTGACATAATAGCCCTGGTACCTAGCGGTGATACCAGGGCTGTAAATAAACACAACAGGAGGTCCCAGACAGCGGTCGTGCAGCCCACATCTTGTCCAATACACAACTCGGACAACACAGTTTTCAACCCGGGCACCTCAGAAAAATTAAACCTTTTTTTTTTTTAATGGTTTTTTTAGTTTTGGTTTTACAACCAATATAGCTATTGTTTGACGTAATAGCTGGTGGCAGAGTGGCAGCAGAAGGTAATTCTGTGTACCCTGGCAGTGGGAAACACAGACAGACAGCAGAAGGGCAGTACACAGCAGCCCACTGTAGGTGTAAAATGTGTGGCTGCAGGCGACGTAATAGTCAAAGTGAACCAGGCTGGCTTAGTGAGCAGGAGCCAGGAGGTGGTAAAGGGTGGTAAGGCACATTAACGATGGTTCTAAGTTCCGGCAGCCAGTTCATGTCCCCCTCTCGCCGACAACAGGGGCCAGGAACTCGCCTTCCACCCACGCCTGGTTCATCTTGAGAAACGTCAGTCTGTCCACAGACTTGTGAGACAGACGTGAGCGTTTCTCGGTGACCACGCCACCAGCTGCACTGAAGCAGCGCTCGGACAGCACGCTGGAAGGGGGGGCAGGACAGCACTTCCAGGGCGTACTGCGCCAGCTCGCTCCAGATCTCCAGGCGCTTGAACCAATACTCCATGGGATCAACAGGGGCATCGCTGTCAAGCCCGCTGTAGGACCCCATGTAGTCAGCCACCATGCGGGTCAGGCGCTGGCTGTGACCGGAGGAGGATGCTGCTGCATGCACCTCCTCTCTAGTCACTGCTGCCGGAGCCTCTACAGTCCTGTAGAGCTCGTGGCTGAGAGACAGCAGGTCTGTGGGGCGCTTGCTGCTGGATGCAGGCACCTGCTGCTGCCTCTGTGCTGGCTGCTGGACAGTGGGGGTGGAAGGCTGGGGGAAGGCTTCCTCCAAGCGCTCAACAAGGGCCTGCTGCAAGCTCCTTATTTGTTGCGCTGGGTCTCCTCCTGCAGGCGGCAGGAACTGGCTCAACTTCCCCTTGAGGCGTGGGTCCAACATCATGCTGATCCAGATGTCCTCCCTCTGCTTCATCTGGATCACCCTGGGGTCCTTGCGCAGGCACGCCAGCATGTGCGCTGCCATTGGGAAGAGGCGGACCACGTGTGCTGGCACATCGATGGCAGTGCTGTCCTCATCCTCCTCCTCTGCCTCGTCAGCCTCATCCTCTCTCCACCCCCGCACCAACTCAGCTGCGCTGTGCTGCTCCCCCTCATCAGCAGCAAGGTCAGGGACCTCCACCAAGTCCTCCTCCTCCTCCCCCTCAGAGGTGGACTGTGCAGCTGCTTGCCGCTCCTGCTGGTCCAAGGCTGCCGCTCCCTGTTCCAGCAAAGCATCGAGGGCCCTGTTCAGCAGACAAACCAGGGGCACCCACTCGCAGACCATAGCATGGTCCCTGCTCACCATGTTAGTGGCCTGCAGAAAGGGAGCCAGCACTAAGCACACCTGCTGCATGTGCCTCCAGTCATCATCGGGGACGATGGACGGGATGTTGCTGGTCTTGTCCCTTCTCTGAGCGGCGGAAACAGTGGCCTGGGCAAGGTACTGGTTGATAGCGTGCTTCTGTTCAACCAGACGCTCCAACATCGCCAGGGTGGAGTTCCAGCGAGTCGGAACGTCAAGGATCAGCCGATGGCGTGGCAGCTCCAGCTCCTTTTGCACGTCTTCCAGGCTCGCACAGGCTGCAGCCGAGCGCCGGAAGTGACGCACAACGTTCCTTGCCGTTTCCAGCAGTTCGCCCATCCCCTGGTAGGTGCGCAAGAACTTCTGCACCACCAGGTTCAGCACGTGGGCAAGACAGGGGATGTGGGTCAGGTTTCCCCTGTCTATTGCGGCAACCAGATTGGCCCCATTGTCGGCCACCACCTCTCCGACTTTGAGGCCTCTGGGGGTCAGCCAAATCCTCTCCTGCTCCTGGAGTTTGGCCAACACATGGGTTGCCGTCAGCTTGGTCTTCCCAAGGCTGACCAAGTGCAGCAGCGCTTGGCAGTTGCGGGCCTTCACGCTGCTGCTGAGGCGGGGGGTTTGGCCAGGTGTGCCGGAGGATGGCAGAGGATCGGAGGAACCTGCTGCAGTTCCCCTGACCCTGCGGGGTGGCACCACCCACTGTGTTGCTGCTGCGCCCGCTGCTGCTCTCCCATCCTCACCCCCTTCCACCAAGCTGACCCAGTGGACAGTGAAGGACAGGTAGCGGCCTGTCCCGAAGCGGCTGCTCCAGGAGTCCATGGTGACGTGGACCCTTTCACCAACCGCGTGCTCCAGCCCTCGCTCCACATTGGCCATCACAAAGCGGTGCAGTGCAGGAATGGCCTTGCGGGAGAAAAAGTGTCTGCTGGGGAGCAGGAGGGCGGGTGGCACCCAGCCTCGGATGCAGAGCTGATGGCGGGCTGCTCATCCTCCGTCATGAGTTGCACCACAGTGTCTGCATGCTTTTCCTCAATGGGACGTTTCCGACCCGGCTGGAGGAAAATCGGAGCAGGTGCTACACGCTGCTGCTGCTGTGTCTCTGCAGCGTGAGTTGCAGATGCTCCTGCTGGGCGGCGCCCAAGGCGTCCACGGCCAGTGGCTATGGGAGGAATGTTAGCCACTGACGCTGCTGCTGCGGAACTGTGCATGGTGGCGCGGCCGCGGCCTGCCACAATGCTGCTCCCTCTCCTCCTGATTCCCTTGCTGCCCTTCCCCTTGCCCAAACCGCGCTGGCTGCCACTTCCAGACATCTTCGATGTTTTGGGCGTATAGACAAAAGTTTTTTAAAAGGGCGGGTGAAAAGTGGGGTACTTTAATGGAGTGGGTTGGTGGGTGAGGTGACTGAGTGAGTGTCCCTAGTACAGTAAGTAAGTAGTAACAGTCAGGAAGTACAACTAGCAGTTACAATAATCAGTAGTAATCACAAGTAAATTTAGTGTGTGTACACTACAGACAGTGAGTGCACGCACGCGCAAACACGCGCAGGAGCTAGCCTATGAACAGTGACTGAGTGAGTGTCCCTAGTACAGTAAGTAAGTAGTAACAGTCAGTAAGTACAACTAACTAATTACAATAATCAATCAGTAATCAGAAGGAAATAGAGTGTGTGTAGTGTGTGTACACAGACAGTGAGTGCACACACGCAGGAGCTAGTAGCCTATGAACAGTGACTGAGTGTCCTAGACTCCTAGTACAGTAAGAGTAAGTAGTAACAGTAAGTACAACTAACTAATTACAATAATCAATCAGTTATCAAAAGGAAATAGAGTGTGTGTAGTGTGTGTACACAGACAGTGAGTGCACACACGCAGGAGCTAGTAGCCTATGAACAGTGACTGAGTGTCCTAGACTCCTAGTACAGTAAGAGTAAGTAGTAACAGTAAGTACAACTAACTAATTACAATAATCAATCAGTTATCAGAAGGAAATAGAGTGTGTGTAGTGTGTGTACACAGACAGTGAGTGCACACACGCAGGAGCTAGTAGCCTATGAACAGTGACTGAGTGTCCTAGACTCCTAGTACAGTAAGAGTAAGTAGTAACAGTAAGTACAACTAACTAATTACAATAATCAATCAGTTATCAGAAGGAAATAGAGTGTGTGTAGTGTGTGTACACAGACAGTGAGTGCACACACGCAGGAGCTAGTAGCCTATGAACAGTGACTGAGTGTCCTAGACTCCTAGTACAGTAAGAGTAAGTAGTAACAGTAAGTACAACCAACTAATTACAATAATCAATCAGTTATCAGAAGGAAATAGAGTGTGTGTAGTGTGTGTACACAGACAGTGAGTGCACACACGCAGGAGCTAGTAGCCTATGAACAGTGACTGAGTGTCCTAGACTCCTAGTACAGTAAGAGTAAGTAGTAACAGTAAGTACAACTAACTAATTACAATAATCAATCAGTTATCAGAAGGAAATAGAGTGTGTGTAGTGTGTGTACACAGACAGTGAGTGCACACACGCAGGAGCTAGTAGCCTATGAACAGTGACTGAGTGTCCTAGACTCCTAGTACAGTAAGAGTAAGTAGTAACAGTGAGTACAACTAACTAATTACAATAATCAATCAGTTATCAGAAGGAAATAGAGTGTGTGTAGTGTGTGTACACAGACAGTGAGTGCACACACGCAGAAGCTAGTAGCCTATGAACAGTGACTGAGTGTCCTAGACTCCTAGTACAGTAAGAGTAAGTAGTAACAGTAAGTACAACTAACTAATTACAATAAGCAATCAGTTATCAGAAGGAAATAGAGTGTGTGTAGTGTGTGTACACAGACAGTGAGTGCACACACGCAGGAGCTAGTAGCCTATGAACAGTGACTGAGTGTCCTAGACTCCTAGTACAGTAAGAGTAAGTAGTAACAGTAAGTACAACTAACTAATTACAATAATCAATCAGTTATCAGAAGGAAATAGAGTGTGTGTAGTGTGTGTACACAGACAGTGAGTGCACACACGCAGGAGCTAGTAGCCTATGAACAGTGACTGAGTGTCATAGACTCCTAGTACAGTAAGAGTAAGTAGTAACAGTAAGTACAACTAACTAATTACAATAATCAATCAGTTATCAGAAGGAAATAGAGTGTGTGTAGTGTGTGTACACAGACAGTGAGTGCACACACGCAGGAGCTAGTAGCCTATGAACAGTGACTGAGTGTCCTAGACTCCTAGTACAGTAAGTAGTAACAGTAAGTACAACTAACTAATTACAATAAGCAATCAGTTATCAGAAGGAAATAGAGTGTGTGTAGTGTGTACACACTACACAGACAGTGAGTGCACACACGCAGGAGCAGCTAGTAGCCTATGAACAGTGACAGTGAGTGTCCTAGTACAGTTACAGTATATAACTACAATACTAATACAATCAGTAGTAAAGGACAGCAGAAATACTGGTATAGATGAGAGAAATAAACAGAGGACAGGAGAGAACAGCTGCCCACACAGGCAGGCCCTGAGGCCTAAAGCTGTAAGCGTGCAGCAGCTGTCTGAGTCTCTCTCTATGTAACACAAAAGCTACTAACTAAAATACAATGTCTAACTAACTAACAACAATATAGGTGTGTATAGGAGGTGTATGTGAGCAAAAACGCTAGGTAAATGACCACAATAGAGCTCTTGCTAAGCCAAAGCACAAAGGAGCAACTCTCTCTCTGTACAAGTCTCAGGCAAGCACGGAGAAACCTAACATGGCGGCCGCTATTTATAGGGTAGGGGCTGGCCAGGGTCCCCCTCTGTGATTGGCTGCCGTCAGAGGGCCTGGGAGCCCTCTGATTGGCTCTAAGGACATCAATCTGGGCTATGACGCTATTCGAGCTCGGTACCGAGCTCGAATAGCGCTGGTTTGCTCGAATAGCTCGAATAGTGAATGGGCTATTCGAGTGTACTCGAATAGCCCATTCGAATAGCTACAGCTATTCGGAGCTCGAATACCGAGCTCGAATAGCTGAAAAAGAGCTTGAATATTCGAGCTACTCGAATATTCGAGCTCTGCTGAGCACCACTAGTGAGAGCTTCCAGAGGTGAAGTCCGCGGGAGCATATTTTAAACAGGTAAGTACTGAGGATAGTACTGAGGTAGGGGGGTGAAGTTTAACTCCAATCTACCAATAAGAGTAAACAGAGTTCATGAGAACCATAAAGCAACGAGATCAATTACGGTATATATTGATCAATTTAAAGTGTAAAGAGTACAAGCCGCAGGGCGAATCCCAAATCATTAATAAGAATTGATTTGTTTGTATTTTGATTTCAGGAGTTGGGCAATATGGACTCGAGACAGCTGCAGTGCTGGCAGCAAAGATGGAGATGTCAGTCGGATAAGCGAAAGGTTCCAGATGCCAATCTAAGTTTGGAGAAACACGAGATTCCTGAAATTGGAAGGAGACTAAAACACGAGATTTCTGAAATTGGAAAGAGACTAAAAACCGAGGTTCCTGAGATCGGAAAACGTCTAAAAAAACTGACTGAGCAAAGCATAGTGCAAATTGCTAATGTTTTTCTTTCCCAAGGTGGTGCTTTTATAATGAAGAGTACCGTGCTGATGGTGATCCTAGGTTGCCATTCCGTCCTAGGAGAACGAAGAGAGGACATTCTCATGTATAATAAGGGGTTAATGAGAATGCAAGGCCCAAGCATGTTAATGTTGGGTGACAAAGGTACTAATCCTTTCACACCTCCCTCCGCTTGGCACAGATGGACCATGCAGGGACGGAGGAAAAGAGCACTTGTGCCAGGAGAAAACAAATTTCAGGGCACAAGGGGGGTGAAAGGTCTGAAGGGTCAGGTGTGCAGGCAGTGGGAATTGAATGGCAGTATAAATCTGCTATTGAGTACCACACTCCCAGAATCGACGCACCGATCCAAAGGTTTGTTAAAAGGTACATTGCAGTACAATGGGTACGTGCAAAAGGTGGAGTGTGTGATTCAGGGGTACCTTGTCTTGGTTATGCAGAGTGAGATGGTTCCAGATTGGAGAGGAACGAGTAGGAGGCGTCAATTCTCCTGCCGGAGAGACGCGGGGGACAACATCACACTCTGGAGCTACCAACAGAGAGTGCCTCTGAAACAACTATACACACGTAAAGGCTGGAAAGCCGAGGGTGGGTGGTTCTCGAAACAAGAAGTAAAAATCGAGATCAAGCCACATTTCCAGGTGACAAAGAGGGTGGGGAGAGCGGTCCCGGGGGAGGGAAAGCCAACACAGGGAACCCCATTCACACCACACGGGTCACCACAGGGGACGATATTACACAGTCCATATGCAGCCGCTTATCCTCATGCTAGGTGGGTAAGTGAAGAGGTACTCTTAATTGAAAGATTGCAGAGAGTACTGTCTTCCCGACCTCAGGTACATATTGTGCCTCAGGACGTAAGGGGGGAAGAGGTCCAATCAGGACAGTTGGGGGCATATGTTGTCAGGGAGATGCTTAAAGATCCTGTCCAACTGAGATTGGACAAGGGGAGGTATAGCGATTTTTCTGGAGAAGGATCTTTTGCATGGCAGCTTCGAGATGTTTGGGTGAACAAAGGGAAACGGTGCAACATTACTTTAGGCACCGCCACTTCCTTAGTTCCCACCTCAACCCATGTTCACACCAGGACCTGAGAGGTCAACCTTTTTTGGTGCTAGACAGGGAGGTGAAGCAAGTAGAGTTGTCCTCATGCGGGCAATTCTTGCAGAAGTACCTGCATTGGCCGGAGCAAGTCAAATTTAGTGAAGAAGCCTGCAGGCTCAAGAACGCAGAATGCGAGGATACCATTCAAAAGATCCACCCTGAAGCCCAACCGATAGTTCCGGTGGCTGAAGGAAAGGTTTGGTTTTTTAACATAAGGTCTAATTATACATTCAAGGTATATTCTCATAATTGTTCCGATAAGGGAGATTTTCCAAGGGGAACATATTGTGGGAGCGGAGATCCCATATGGATCCAGTCATCCAGGTTGGATGACGTTGTTTCTCAAATTGTTAAGAGAACTCTAAAGTGCAAAGTTTCACGGGTAGTTCCCGTCCTGAAAGAGAACACGACATGGGACAAAGGGGAACAGGGTTTGATCCAAGACGACCACATTTTGTTACAAAGGTTAAACAAACAGTACACTAAGTTAGAGGTAAGATTTCACCATGATACAGGTGATCTTAACGAGGTAGAACACAAAAATGAGCAGGTGAGTGCCAGTCTGACCTGGTGGACAAAGGTTCCGGTGATGTTCCAGGGACACTCGCACTGGGCCTCTGCAGTTCCAAAGTTCTTTCTACACCCACTGGTCGTCTGGATGGGGATGACAACTTTAGGCATCATTATCCAGGTGAGGTTGTGTGTTAAAATTACGTAAAACAAATTAACCTGGTCCAGAGATTGGTGCCTCATAAACAATCTCCTGAACCGATATTTTCAAATTAAGGGATATACAGGGTTACGGGTATAGGTTTAGTAGTACCTGTGATGGAGCTGATTGTATAAAGGCGTTCTTTTAGAAGGCACCTGGCACTGCTCCCTTGAGTAACAACCAAACGAGTTTCACTTTTCTGTGGTCATGCAAGTTTGTGAGTGATACGCAAGTGACGCAAATGCTGTGCATGTGGTATAGAGGGATTTAGAAGTAGGGCCTCCCCAGAGAGCCTGGTTACAGGAAGACCAAGAGGTCGTGCTCTCTCTCTTCGAGGGGTAACCACCGAGAGCAGAGAAGTTGTGTGAGCACGAACATCGAAAAGTGAAACATAAAAGAAAGAAACCAGTTACTGGGAGGTTCAGACGCTGGGATCTGCGGGTCAAGCCGTTTTAGGGGGGATTGTTATAATTAAGTAGGCCTTAGTTACTTGGCCTGAGTTTTATGTAAAAGGCTTGTCCGCAGTGTATGCCTTTAAAATCAATAGAGGTTTTGTGATGCAGGCAGAGGCATCTCAGGGTCTGCGTGTAGCAGAGGATACACGCAGATACTGAGAACATGTTCCTAAAAGAAGGCCATCTACCTACTCTGACCTCCACGTACACCACAGGAACAGTAAACATCGACCATATTTACTAAACATCTACATTCCTGCATTTAGGTCAAATGCCTCATTGATTATTAATCAAGTAGGTGGGTATGATGACACCACGAGTGGGTCCACCAATAATCTGATCTAGGGGGTGGCGAAGATGATGTCATATTTAACTCTTTCCTAGTCGGTATTAAACCCGGAGGGAGCGATGGAGAGAGCATTCTGCTTCTTCCTTCCGCACTAGCTCGCAAGGCCGACTGGGACCTCTAAGCATGTTCTTCCTTTCTGTAATCTGATATAATGTATGCTGTACATAGGTAGTTTAGTGTAACGTAGTTAGGAAGAAGGTACCTGATTGACTTCAGCAGGGAGTCTAATCACGAGCTTGTAACGCAACATGAAGATTGGCATGGCTAGGATATGATGAATGTATCTATCTGTATTCCTGTTTCCTGAATAAATAACGTAAACATTGAAGAAGCCTGAGAAAGTCTATCTCCTGCTTGCTGTGTGGAGAGTCAAGTGATCTCCCAGTCTGTGAGACGTAACTGTAAGAAGTTACTGGTGTCGAAGCAAGGTGATATAAGAACAGTTTATAACAACGCCACCATAGTGCCCACACCCCTGGCCTCAGCGGTGTGGACATTTTTTTGTCTGCCTCAGATCAGAGCAATGCCATCTGTTCTCTCTGCCGCCAAAAACTGAGCCGAGGAAAGGCTAACACCCGCATAGGGACAACTGCCTTACGAAGGCACATGGAGAAAAGGCACAAACTGCAATGGCAAGACCACCTGAGGAAAATCAGCACACAAAAGCAAAGCCACCCTCTTTCTCCTCTTCCTCCTTCAGGTGCATCATCTTCAGCCGCTTTCTCCCTTGCACCTTCACAATCACAGCCACCCTCCTCCACACCGCCTCTCACCTTGAGCGGTTCCTGCTCCTCTGCCCACAGCAGCAGCCAGGTGTCCATGAGGGAAATCTTTGAGCGGAAGAAGCCAATGTCTTCCAGTCACCCCCTTGCCCGGCGTCTGACAGCTGGCTTGGCGGAACTGTTAGCTTGCCAGCTGTTACCATACCAGCTAGTGGACTCTGAGGCCTTCCGAAAATTTGTGGCCATTGGGACACCTCAGTGGAAGATACCAGACCGCAATTATTTCTCTAAAAAGGTGATACCCAAACTGTACCAGGAAGTTGAAAGGCAAGTGGTGTCAGCTCTGGCACACAGTGTTGGGTCAAGGGTCCATCTGACCACGGATGCCTGGTCTGCCAAGTACGGTCAGGGCAGGTACATTACTTGCACAGCCCATTGGGTCAACCTGGTGACCGCTGGAAAGCAGGGAGTACGTGGCTGTGCAGCGAACCTAGTTGTGACACCTTCATGGCTTGCAGGCAGGCCTGCTGTCACCTCCTCTCCTACTCCTCCTACTCCTCCTGCTACATCCTCTTCACTGTCATCCTTCTTCTTGGCTGAGTGGCAGTTCAAATCTACTGGTGCTGCGATCTCCTCTCCAGCTACACAGCCCCAGCTCCCCAGGGCCTATGCTGCATGCCAGGTATGACGGGGTCACGCCATCTTAGACATGTCTTGCCTCAAACGGAAAGTCACACTGGAGCAGCTCTCCTGGCTGCTCTTAACAAACAGGTGGATCAGTGGCTGACCCCGCACCAACTAGGGATCGGCAATGTGGTGTGACAACTCAGCAATCTCATTTCGGCTTTGAATTTGGGAAAGTTGACACATGTACCCTGCATGGCACATGTGCTGAATCCAGTGGCGTAGCTACAGATCAGTGGGCCCTGATGCAGGACTTAAGCATGGGCCCCCCACCCCAGTGCCTTGCAAAGTAGTTTGGTGAACCAACCAGCCCCGTTTTGTTGTTGAGTGCACACAGCGTAGCTTTCTCACCTGTCAAGCAGGCATGCTTCCCTTAGTGTCCTTCCGTCTTCATCTCTGCAGTGTCTCTGTGACCCAGTGGCATGTAAGCAACTTCCTGGTGGGTCACAGGAACAGAGACGCCACAGGCGATAAGACAGAGGGACACTGAAGGAAGGAGGCGGAGGCTACTGGAAAGGTGAGAATTCTATGCTGTGTGCACTCTGTAGAAATGGGTGGACCCTGGTACTGCTAAATTGCAGGGTGGGGGATATGGACAGCACCTGATACCACTAATTTGGAAAGAGGAGGGATGCCCTGATAACATTTGTCCAATATCCTGTTATGATCCATACACAGGATTAATCCAAAGCCCGGTACTGGTGTATGTTTGAGCAGAGTGGATGGAGGTGGCTGGTCTGAGTGGGAGCACTCCACAGCAGGTCTGATTTTAATTGAGTTTTAATGTATATACAAGTACATACAATACTGCTATATGCACACGTGCAAGCTTATGGTGGTTGAGGTGAACTTAACTGGTGTGTGGAGTGGTTCCGTTCACCTGTATTTTAGTTGGAAGCAGTATGCAGGATGGCTGTAAGATATCCCCTCTCAGGCAGCAGCGGCTGTATCTAGTGTGCTGTCCGTGCTCTCTTCTCCTCAGAGGTCACAGGCATCTGCCCTCTGCTCTGCCCCTTCCGTCACTGACTGAAGGGTGGGGGCCGAGCAGAGCGCAGATGCCTGTGATTTCAGGAGAAAAGACTATGGACAGCACACTAGATACAGCCGCTCTGCTGCCTAAGGGGTTAACAGTCTGCTTCCAGCTCAGGAAATAGTGTACGGGCAGCGCTGGCTATATCGGAACTTGTGAGGGGGGAGGATGTATAGTAATTGTATTGTCTGGCAAGCACGGGCCCCCTTGTCAGGACGGGGGAGGACGGGCCCGGGCGCCACCGCGACCTCTGCGACCGTGGGCCCTACGCCAGTGGCTGAATCTAATAATTCAGAGATTTGTATGTAAGTACCCAGGCTTACAGGACGTCCTGAAGCAGTCCAGGAAGTTGTGTGGGCATTTCAGGCGGTCCTAAACGGCCATGGCACGCTTGGCCGATATTCAGTGGAGAAAGAACTTGCCGGTGAGACGCTTGATTTGCGATAGCCTGACTCAACCCTCCTTATGTTTAACCACCTGCTACAACAGGAGAAAGCCGTCAACCAGTATCTCTACAACTACAGTAGAAGGACACACTCTGGGGAGATGGGGATGTTCTGGCCAAAGTACTGGACACTCATGCAAAATGCATGCAGGCTCATGCGGCCGTTTGCGGAGGTGACAAACCTGGTGAGTCGCAGTGAAGGCGCCATCAGCGACTTGATCCCATATGCTTTCTTCCTGAAGCGTGCCGTGCGTAGAGTGGTGGATCAAGCTGTGGAGGAGCGTGAACAGGAACAGGATGAAGAGTTGTGGGATCAATTTTCAGAATCAGATGTTTCCTCAACATCTGCGGCAGCAAAGAGGAGGGGGAGGAGGAGGAGGAAGAGTCATGTGGGGAAGTGGAGTCAGATGATGAGGAAGGTGTTTTTTTTTTTTTTTGGAGGATGAGGAGGCGGAAGAACAACCACAGCAGGCATCGCAGGGGGCTTGTGCTGCTCAACTTTCCCGCGGTATTGTTCGTGGCTGGGGGGAGGAGGCGAACTTACCTGACATCACTGAGGAAGAGCAAGAGGAGATGGATAGTACGTCTGTATCCAAATTTGTGCAGATGGCGTCTTTCATGCTGTCCAGCCTGTTGAGTGCTCCCCGTATAAAAAAACTCAAGGGGAATGAGCTGTACTGGGTGGCCACGCTACAACATCCTCGATATAAGCACAAAGTGGCAGAGATGTTTCCAAATCACCAGAAGTCAGAAAGGATGCAGCACTTGCAGAACAAGCTGGCAACTATGCTTTACAGTGCATTTAAGGGTGATGTCACAGCACAACGGAATAAAGGTACCACTGCCAGTAATCCTTCTCCCATGTCCACACAGGCAAGGACAGGACACTCCAGTGATCTCATGGTGATGTCAGACATGCAGACATTCTAGCCCTTCCGGATCCACCCTCCACCAATGCCTCGACTGGCAGGTAGCTGACTACCTGGCCTTAAGTATGGATGTAGACACTATGAGCAGTGATGAACCCCTGGACTACTGGGTGCGCAGGCTTGACCTGTGGCCAGAGCTGTCCCAATTTGCCATCCAACTTCTGTCTTGCCCTGCCTCAAGCGTCCTGTGAGAAAGGACCTTCAGCACAGCTGGAGGCATTGTCACTGAGAAGAGAAATCGCCTAGGTCACAAAAATGTTCAGTACCACACCTTTATCAAAATACATGAGGCATGGATCAACGAGGGCTACTACCCGCCCAAAGACTAAGTCAGTCCCCACACACAGCATCTCTGCCTGCACGCCGCGTGACTGCCTACCCCAAGACTAAGTCGCTCCGCACACCGCATCTCTGCCTGCAGGCCGCTTGACTGCCTTCTCCGCAACCACCAACAGGGTCCAGGACTCCAGGCAGACTCCTGAATTTTTAAGGCTGCTGCTAGCAGCGGCTGCTATAATAATTATTTCTGGTGCGTGTACATGCCTGCCTAATTTTTCTGGCTGCACTGCAGCTGCAACAACAAAACAAAAGGCATGTACATGTGTCAATTCCCCTTAGTGATCATTACCTTGCCATGGTGAAGGGGCTTGCGTATCACAATAAAGCAATGACCGGCTAAATGAGTGTGTTGGGGTTGGGGGGCACATCTGACCCAAGAAGATAGACAATAAGGTTGTTGCTTCATTGTGGACAGACCAAATTCGATCAGCTGGACACTCAGTCACTGTTGTTCGGTCATTCAGCTACCTCAGCCCGACCATATGGGCTTGAAAACCGCCATGGCCTGCACTCTCGCCATGGTGCGCACCAGTCCAGCACAGCCATCACTACACAAACAGCTGTTTGCAGTGCGTTACACAGTGAGTTTGGTCTGTCAGTGTGAAGCACTACACTAATTATACTAACTGATTGATGTATACACATGCAAGATGCTTTAAAGCACTTTAGGCCAGTGGTGCTCAAATACCCCTTTTTAAAATTCGAGTTTGGTCGAATTCGAATAGTAAATTATTCGAGGTCAGTCGAATATTCGAGTCGAATAATTTTTACTATTCGATTCGACCTCGGACTTCGAGCTGACTATTCGAGTCGGTATTCGAGCTCATTATTCGAGCTGACTATTCGAATTGGCCTTAAATAGCTTCCAACACTTGTTTTGAGGGTGAATGATGCAAGAAACATCTTTTTTTCCAAGTAACAACAACAAGTGATTATGTGGGGATGATCCTTTAAAAAAAAAAGGTGGAAAGAGAAGTTGTGTCCAGAATTTTGTTCAGTACTGTATATACTTCTTCTTCTTCTTCTTCTTCTTCTTCTTCTTCTTCTTCTTCTTCTTCTTCTTCTTCTTCTTCTTTATCTTCTATATCTTCTTCTTCTATATCTTCTTCTATATCTTCTTCTTCTTCTTCTATATTGTCTTCTTCTTTTTCTTCTTCTTCATCTTCTTCTTCTTCATCTTCTAATCTTCATCTTCTTCTTCTTCTTCTTCTTCTTCATCTTCTTCTTCATCTTCTTCATCTTCTTCTTCTTCTTCATCTTCTTCATCTTCTTCTTCTTCATCTTCTTCTTCTAGTTCATCTTCTTCTTCATCTTCTTCTTCTTCTTCTTCTTCATCTTCTTCTTCATCTTCTTCTTCTTCTTCTTCTTCTTCATCTTCATCTTCTTCATCTTCTTCATCTTCTTCTTCTTCATCTTCTTCATCTTCTTCTTCTTCATCTTCTTCATCTTCTTCTTCTTCATCATCTTCTTCTTCTTCTTCTTCATCTTCTTCTTCATCTTCTTCATCTTCTTCATCTTCTTCATCTTCATCTTCTTCATCTTCTTCTTCTTCTTCATCTTCTTCATCTTCTTCATCTTCTTCTTCTTCATCATCTTCTTCTTCTTCTTCTTCTTCATCTTCTTCTTCATCTTCTTCATCTTCTTCATCTTCTTCTTCTTCTTCTTCTCCTTCTCCTTTTTCTATATCGTCTTCTTCTTCTTCACTTATTTCTCTTTCCATTTTTTTTTTAAAGAAATGCAGCTATTTTTGAGCGTAACAAATAGCTGGTGGGCGCACGCATGTTGGAAGCGCCATTGTATGTGCTCCCTGGCAGTGGAAACACACAGACAGCAGGAGGTAAATTCAGCAGCAGGAGAAGGAGGATGAGTGTGTGGCAGCAGGCAGTCAATGAGGCAGGCAGCGTGACATAATAGCCCTGGTACCTAGCGGTGATACCAGGGCTGTAAATAAACACAACAGGAGGTCCCAGACAGCGGTCGTGCAGCCCACATCGTGTCCAATACACAACTGGGACAACACAGTTTTCAACCCGGGCACCTCAGAAAAATTAAACCTTTTTTTTTTAATGGTTTTTTGGTTTTGGTTTTACAACCAATTACACAGATATAGCTATTATTTGACGTAATAGCTGGTGGCAGAGTGGCAGCAGAAGGTAATTCTGTGTACCCTGGCAGTGGGAAACACAGACAGACAGCAGCAGCAGCAGGAGGAGGAATGGAGGAGGAGCAGTGTGAGTGTGGCAGCAGGTAGGCAGCGTGACATAATAGCCCTGGTACCTAGCGGTGATACCAGGGCTGTAAATAAACACAACAGGAGGTCCCAGACAGCGGTCATGCAGCCCACATCTTGTCCAATACACAACTCGGACAACACAGTTTTCAACCCGGGCACCTCAGAAAAATTAAACCTTTTTTTTTTTTAATGGTTTTTTTAGTTTTGGTTTTACAACCAATTACACAGATATAGCTATTATTTGACGTAATAGCTGGTGGCAGAGTGGCAGCAGAAGGTAATTCTGTGTACCCTGGCAGTGGGAAACACAGACAGACAGCAGCAGCAGCAGGAGGAGGAATGGAGGAGGAGCAGTGTGAGTGTGGCAGCAGGTAGGCAGCGTGACATAATAGCCCTGGTACCTAGCGGTGATACCAGGGCTGTAAATAAACACAACAGGAGGTCCCAGACAGCGGTCGTGCAGCCCACATCGTGTCCAATACACAACTGGGACAACACAGTTTTCAACCCGGGCACCTCAGAAAAATTAAACCTTTTTTTTTTTAATGGTTTCTTGGTTTTGGTTTTACAACCAATTACACAGATATAGCTATTATTTGACGTAATAGCTGGTGGCAGAGTGGCAGCAGAAGGTAATTCTGTGTACCCTGGCAGTGGGAAACACAGACAGACAGCAGCAGCAGCAGGAGGAGGAATGGAGGAGGAGCAGTGTGAGTGTGGCAGCAGGTAGGCAGCGTGACATAATAGCCCTGGTACCTAGCGGTGATACCAGGGCTGTAAATAAACACAACAGGAGGTCCCAGACAGCGGTCGTGCAGCCCACATCTTGTCCAATACACAACTCGGACAACACAGTTTTCAACCCGGGCACCTCAGAAAAATTAAACCTTTTTTTTTTTTAATGGTTTTTTTAGTTTTGGTTTTACAACCAATATAGCTATTGTTTGACGTAATAGCTGGTGGCAGAGTGGCAGCAGAAGGTAATTCTGTGTACCCTGGCAGTGGGAAACACAGACAGACAGCAGAAGGGCAGTACACAGCAGCCCACTGTAGGTGTAAAATGTGTGGCTGCAGGCGACGTAATAGTCAAAGTGAACCAGGCTGGCTTAGTGAGCAGGAGCCAGGAGGTGGTAAAGGGTGGTAAGGCACATTAACGATGGTTCTAAGTTCCGGCAGCCAGTTCATGTCCCCCTCTCGCCGACAACAGGGGCCAGGAACTCGCCTTCCACCCACGCCTGGTTCATCTTGAGAAACGTCAGTCTGTCCACAGACTTGTGAGACAGACGTGAGCGTTTCTCGGTGACCACGCCACCAGCTGCACTGAAGCAGCGCTCGGACAGCACGCTGGAAGGGGGGGCAGGACAGCACTTCCAGGGCGTACTGCGCCAGCTCGCTCCAGATCTCCAGGCGCTTGAACCAATACTCCATGGGATCAACAGGGGCATCGCTGTCAAGCCCGCTGTAGGACCCCATGTAGTCAGCCACCATGCGGGTCAGGCGCTGGCTGTGACCGGAGGAGGATGCTGCTGCATGCACCTCCTCTCTAGTCACTGCTGCCGGAGCCTCTACAGTCCTGTAGAGCTCGTGGCTGAGAGACAGCAGGTCTGTGGGGCGCTTGCTGCTGGATGCAGGCACCTGCTGCTGCCTCTGTGCTGGCTGCTGGACAGTGGGTGTGGAAGGCTGGGGGAAGGCTTCCTCCAAGCGCTCAACAAGGGCCTGCTGCAAGCTCCTTATTTGTTGCGCTGGGTCTCCTCCTGCAGGCGGCAGGAACTGGCTCAACTTCCCCTTGAGGCGTGGGTCCAACATCATGCTGATCCAGATGTCCTCCCTCTGCTTCATCTGGATCACCCTGGGGTCCTTGCGCAGGCACGCCAGCATGTGCGCTGCCATTGGGAAGAGGCGGACCACGTGTGCTGGCACATCGATGGCAGTGCTGTCCTCATCCTCCTCCTCTGCCTCGTCAGCCTCATCCTCTCTCCACCCCCGCACCAACTCAGCTGCGCTGTGCTGCTCCCCCTCATCAGCAGCAAGGTCAGGGACCTCCACCAAGTCCTCCTCCTCCTCCCCCTCAGAGGTGGACTGTGCAGCTGCTTGCCGCTCCTGCTGGTCCAAGGCTGCCGCTCCCTGTTCCAGCAAAGCATCGAGGGCCCTGTTCAGCAGACAAACCAGGGGCACCCACTCGCAGACCATAGCATGGTCCCTGCTCACCATGTTAGTGGCCTGCAGAAAGGGAGCCAGCACTAAGCACACCTGCTGCATGTGCCTCCAGTCATCATCGGGGACGATGGACGGGATGTTGCTGGTCTTGTCCCTTCTCTGAGCGGCGGAAACAGTGGCCAGGGCAAGGTACTGGTTGATAGCGTGCTTCTGTTCAACCAGACGCTCCAACATCGCCAGGGTGGAGTTCCAGCGAGTCGGAACGTCAAGGATCAGCCGATGGCGTGGCAGCTCCAGCTCCTTTTGCACGTCTTCCAGGCTCGCACAGGCTGCAGCCGAGCGCCGGAAGTGACGCACAACGTTCCTTGCCGTTTCCAGCAGTTCGCCCATCCCCTGGTAGGTGCGCAAGAACTTCTGCACCACCAGGTTCAGCACGTGGGCAAGACAGGGGATGTGGGTCAGGTTTCCCCTGTCTATTGCGGCAACCAGATTGGCCCCATTGTCGGCCACCACCTCTCCGACTTTGAGGCCTCTGGGGGTCAGCCAAATCCTCTCCTGCTCCTGGAGTTTGGCCAACACATGGGTTGCCGTCAGCTTGGTCTTCCCAAGGCTGACCAAGTGCAGCAGCGCTTGGCAGTGGCGGGCCTTCACGCTGCTGCTGAGGCGGGGGGTTTGGCCAGGTGTGCCGGAGGATGGCAGAGGATCGGAGGAACCTGCTGCAGTTCCCCTGACCCTGCGGGGTGGCACCACCCACTGTGTTGCTGCTGCTGCTGTGCCCGCTGCTGCTCTCCCATCCTCACCCCCTTCCACCAAGCTGACCCAGTGGACAGTGAAGGACAGGTAGCGGCCTGTCCCGAAGCGGCTGCTCCAGGAGTCCATGGTGACGTGGACCCTTTCACCAACCGCGTGCTCCAGCCCTCGCTCCACATTGGCCATCACAAAGCGGTGCAGTGCAGGAATGGCCTTGCGGGAGAAAAAGTGTCTGCTGGGGAGCTGCCAGTCTGGGGCTGCGCAAGCAAGCAGCGCACGAATGTCGCTCCCCTCCTGCACGAGCGTGTACGGCAGGAGTTGGGAGCACATGGCCCGTGCCAGCAAGCCGTTCAGCTGCCGCACGCGACGGCTGCTGGGAGGCAGAGCCCTAACCACCCCCTGGAAGGACTCGCTCAAAAGGCTCTGGCGTGGCCTTTTGCTGGCACGGGAATCAGCAGACACAGCGGAGGAGGCCACTGAGGACTGGCTGCCAGAACAGGCCTCAGTGTCGGCGGGAGGAGTTGCAGAGGGGGGAGGAGCAGTGCGTTTCCGCACTCCTGCTGGTGCTGCTGGAGGAGCAGGAGGGCGGGTGGCTGCTGTTGCTGCTGCTGCTGCTGCTGAAGGCTGTGCAGTGATGGGTGTGGTGCCACTGCCAGCACAAGATGCCTTCAGCCTCTGGAACTCCTCATGCTGGTGGAAATGTTTCGCAGCAAGGTGGTTGATGAGCGAGCTGGTGCTGAACTTTAAGGGGTCTGCACCTCTGCTCAACTTCCGCTGACAGTGGTTGCAAGTGGCGTACTTGCTGTACACAGTGGGCATGGTGAAATATCGCCAGATTGGTGACAGAAACATCCCCCTACGGCATGGAAGCGCTGCTGCCTGTCTCCCTGTGGTGGTTGGGGGGGGGGGGCTTGGGTGCGGCTGGTGGTGGTACTGGCAGATGCTGCTGCTGCTGCTGCTGAGCCTGAGACACCAGCAGGCTGTGGGACCTGCCTACTGCTGCCAACGCTTGCAATGATGCGCCTCCTTGCAAGGCCCACAAGAGCATCCTCCTCCTCCTCCTCAGAGCTGCTGAGGACGACATCCCCTGGAGGTGGTGGCACCCAGTCTCTGTCTGTCACCGGGTCATCATCATCCTCCCCCTCCTGAAACATGTCCTGCTGGGATGATGACCCCCCAAACTCCTCTCCTGATGCATGGATGGGCTGCTTGACTGTCGCCACAGTCTTGCTGTCCAATCCCTCATCCCCCAAAGTGCCCATCAGCATCTCCTCCTCAAAATCGCCAACAACAGCAGACAATACCCTGATGGTGCCTGGGGTAAAAATACTGCTGAGTGACAGGTCGCCAACTTGTGACGGTGAACTGGCCTCCTCCCCAGACCCCGCTGGGCGGCTGCTGCGAACAGGGGTGGTGGTGGTGGTGGTGAGGGTGGAGGCCTCGGATGCAGAGCTGTTGGCGGGCTGCTCATCCTCCGTCATGAGTTGCACCACAGTGTCTGCATGCTTTTCCTCAATGGGACGTTTCCGACCCGGCTGGAGGAAAATCGGAGCAGGTGCTACACGCTGCTGCTGCTGTGTCTCTGCAGCGTGAGTTGCAGATGCTCCTGCTGGGCGGCGCCCAAGGCGTCCACGGCCAGTGGCTATGGGAGGAATGTTAGCCACTGACGCTGCTGCTGCTGCTGCGGAACTGTGCATGGTGGCGCGGCCGCGGCCTGCCACAATGCTGCTCCCTCTCCTCCTGATTCCCTTGCTGCCCTTCCCCTTGCCCAAACCGCGCTGGCTGCCACTTCCAGACATCTTCGATGTTTTGGGCGTATAGACAAAAGTTTTTTAAAAGGGCGGGTGAAAAGTGGGGTACTTTAATGGAGTGGGTTGGTGGGTGAGGTGACTGAGTGAGTGTCCCTAGTACAGTAAGTAAGTAGTAACAGTCAGGAAGTACAACTAGCAGTTACAATAATCAGTAGTAATCACAAGTAAATTTAGTGTGTGTACACTACAGACAGTGAGTGCACGCACGCGCAAACACGCGCAGGAGCTAGCCTATGAACAGTGACTGAGTGAGTGTCCCTAGTACAGTAAGTAAGTAGTAACAGTCAGTAAGTACAACTAACTAATTACAATAATCAATCAGTAATCAGAAGGAAATAGAGTGTGTGTAGTGTGTGTACACAGACAGTGAGTGCACACACGCAGGAGCTAGTAGCCTATGAACAGTGACTGAGTGTCCTAGACTCCTAGTACAGTAAGAGTAAGTAGTAACAGTAAGTACAACTAACTAATTACAATAATCAATCAGTTATCAGAAGGAAATAGAGTGTGTGTAGTGTGTGTACACAGACAGTGAGTGCACACACGCAGGAGCTAGTAGCTTATGAACAGTGACTGAGTGTCCTAGACTCCTAGTACAGTAAGAGTAAGTAGTAACAGTAAGTACAACTAACTAATTACAATAATCAATCAGTTATCAGAAGGAAATAGAGTGTGTGTAGTGTGTGTACACAGACAGTGAGTGCACACACGCAGGAGCTAGTAGCCTATGAACAGTGACTGAGTGTCCTAGACTCCTAGTACAGTAAGAGTAAGTAGTAACAGTAAGTACAACTAACTAATTACAATAATCAATCAGTTATCAGAAGGAAATAGAGTGTGTGTAGTGTGTGTACACAGACAGTGAGTGCACACACGCCGGAGCTTGTAGCCTATGAACAGTGACTGAGTGTCCTAGACTCCTAGTACAGTAAGAGTAAGTAGTAACAGTAAGTACAACTAACTAATTACAATAATCAATCAGTTATCAGAAGGAAATAGAGTGTGTGTAGTGTGTGTACACAGACAGTGAGTGCACACACGCAGGAGCTAGTAGCCTATGAACAGTGACTGAGTGTCCTAGACTCCTAGTACAGTAAGAGTAAGTAGTAACAGTAAGTACAACTAACTAATTACAATAATCAATCAGTTATCAGAAGGAAATAGAGTGTGTGTAGTGTGTGTACACAGACAGTGAGTGCACACACGCAGGAGCTAGTAGCCTATGAACAGTGACTGAGTGTCCTAGACTCCTAGTACAGTAAGAGTAAGTAGTAACAGTAAGTACAACTAACTAATTACAATAATCAATCAGTTATCAGAAGGAAATAGAGTGTGTGTAGTGTGTGTACACAGACAGTGAGTGCACACACGCAGGAGCTAGTAGCCTATGAACAGTGACTGAGTGTCCTAGACTCCTAGTACAGTAAGAGTAAGTAGTAACAGTAAGTACAACTAACTAATTACAATAATCAATCAGTTATCAGAAGGAAATAGAGTGTGTGTAGTGTGTGTACACAGACAGTGAGTGCACACACGCAGGAGCTAGTAGCCTATGAACAGTGACTGAGTGTCCTAGACTCCTAGTACAGTAAGAGTAAGTAGTAACAGTAAGTACAACTAACTAATTACAATAAGCAATCAGTTATCAGAAGGAAATAGAGTGTGTGTAGTGTGTGTACACAGACAGTGAGTGCACACACGCAGGAGCTAGTAGCCTATGAACAGTGACTGAGTGTCCTAGACTCCTAGTACAGTAAGTAGTAACAGTAAGTACAACTAACTAATTACAATAAGCAATCAGTTATCAGAAGGAAATAGAGTGTGTGTAGTGTGTACACACTACACAGACAGTGAGTGCACACACGCAGGAGCAGCTAGTAGCCTATGAACAGTGACAGTGAGTGTCCTAGTACAGTTACAGTATATTACTACAATACTAATACAATCAGTAGTAAAGGACAGCAGAAATACTGGTATAGATGAGAGAAATAAACAGAGGACAGGAGAGAACAGCTGCCCACACAGGCAGGCCCTGAGGCCTAAAGCTGTAAGCGTGCAGCAGCTGTCTGAGTCTCTCTCTATGTAACACAAAAGCTACTAACTAAAATACAATGTCTAACTAACTAACAACAATATAGGTGTGTATAGGAGGTGTATTGTGAGCAAAAACGCTAGGTAAATGACCACAATAGAGCTCTTGCTAAGCCAAAGCACAAAGGAGCAACTCTCTCTCTGTACAAGACTCAGGCAAGCACGGAGAAACCTAACATGGCGGCCGCTATTTATAGGGTAGGGGCTGGCCAGGGTCCCCCTCTGTGATTGGCTGCCGTCAGAGGGCCTGGGAGCCCTCTGATTGGCTCTAAGGACATCAATCTGGGCTATGCCGCTATTCGAGCTCGGTACCGAGCTCGAATAGCGCCGGTTTGCTCGAATAGCTCGAATAGTGAATGGGCTATTCGAGTGTACTCGAATAGCCCATTCGAATAGCTACAGCTATTCGGAGCTCGAATACCGAGCTCGAATAGCTGAAAAAGAGCTCGAATATTCGAGCTACTCGAATATTCGAGCTCTGCTGAGCACCACTACTTTAGGCCTCCAATTTAGCATGCAATGGGATTTCTGCAATTAAAGCGCTGCTGTGCGTCAAATCCGGATCATTCCCCAGGACGTTTGGTGTGTATCCCACTCCGCCATGCATAAACTCAGGTGTTAGACCCCTTTTCCATCACTTTTGTGGCCAGCATAAATGTTTGTAGTTTTCAAAGTTTGCCTCCCCATTGAAGTCTATTGTGGTTCGCAAAAGTTCATGCGAACCGAACTTTTGCGGAAGTTCGCTTTCGAGCTTCGCGAACCGAAAATCGGAGGTTCGAGCCATCTCTACACAGGACCAATAGAGAGCTAATACTGTGATAGAGGGTGGACCCTTTGGGGCCCCTCCTGCCCAAGGGCCCCAATGCGGTCGCTACGTCTGCACCCACTATTGCTACGCCCCTGCCCCAGAAAACAATCTGAAACCATCTGTTTGGATGCACATTGTTCATATGTCAGGCGACAGATGCTTCTCTCCTGTGTGTGATGTCCCCCACATGTTTTAACACTCTCTCTTTCAGTGGTCTGGTAGTTTTGCCCACATATAAGAGGTTGCACTCACATCTGACCACATATACCCCCCTGGGGTATTACTTTTAATGAAAGTCAGAATCTCAAATTGACGATGACCTCTCATAAAGATGTGTACTCTGGGCATACAGTATATACGCACATGCCTTGCCAATACCGAATTGGAAGTGGTGAATGTGTCACTTATGGAATTGAATGAAACACATATATTGGTTCTACAAAAGGGTTTAACATTTGTACCAACATTTCTAAGCTTTTGAGTGGATGAAAGATGTCATCTATTCGTAAAGAAACTTGCCTTGATCAAAATGATTGACAGTCCAGAGGGCAGAGCACATAGAGCGACACAGTCTGATGCTGAAGCTCAGTCTCCATACATTGAATGAATTACTGAGGGAAAATTAACAAGGTGTTCTACCTTTTGCACCCCATAGTAATATCAAAAATAGGAGTGTCTATTGCCAAAGTATCACGCAATACACCTACATCAGCATGTTTGCCAATATGGTCACGAGGGATCTTAGAACCCTTGAACAAAACACAGCTAGGCTGCCACCCCCGACAACTTATTGGCTGCAGAACGCAAGACCTTGGAAGAGTTGAGACTCAACCGATAAGGGTGGAAATGCGGTGGTCATGGACAAAACACAGTATAAAGATCTTAAATGATACTTAGTATAGCTGATAGCAAAAAAGCATTTTTGAATTTCCCTCCAGGGTTCCCCATTGCTTAACAGTAAGGGGACTTTGCTATTAACTGCTAAAGTTGGCAGCCCTGGAAACATTTCGCATAGTCAGAATGAGAACTTTAAAAATCGATTTTCTCAAAAACTATAAGGTCTTTTTGAAAAAAAAAATTGTTGTACCCACTGTACTCTGCCATGTACCATGCAAATCTGGTGTTTCTAGCTCGTAAGGGTGCTCTTAACCGCTAAATCGGCGGCCGTTTGCCTGCCATGGAGTCCGCTGCTAACAGCTGGTTCGCAAACATTTGTGGTAAATTTGTGTTTGCGTATACGTGAATGCGAGGAGGTAATTCTACAGGAGGACAAAAGAAGATCATGTGCAGGTCTCAGATTTCGATTGGGTTTTATCTGAAAAAAAAGGTCTTAAACACAGGGTGTTCTGTGATTCAGTAAACACCCACAAAGAGAATATATGCAGTTCATGTGTGTCAATCTGTGTGTTTTGTAACGTTCTTATATTATACTGTATCCAATAAAAATAGTTTTTATGTGTTTAAAACAAATTACTTTTTTTCGTTTTAAAAATGAACCTTATTGTCATTAGACTATTTCCTCTAAAAATATTCTTGTGACCAGAAATCATATTATCAACCTTTACCTAATAATTATCAACTGTGACAAAATCTATGGGTGAAGTATATAATATAACAATAATTCTGAAAGACATGATAATCCAGTGGCGGATCTAGAGGGGTGCAGGCATGGCTAGTGCTATGGGCGCCAGCACACCATGGGCGCCATGCCTGCCCCCATGCTACCCGCCACCTCAGCATCTTTGCCGCTCCTTCCACTATGCCTCCGGTCCCCCGCGCCCCCCCCCCCCCTTTCCATGGGAGACATGCTTGCTATTAGCCACCTCCGCATCTTGTGCCTGCCTCCCTCCCTCCTATGCTCGATGCCTCCGGTCTCCTGCGCCCCCGCCCGCCGGCTCTCTGTCCCTGCTGTCAGACTTTAGCGGCAAGAAGCGAGACAGAGAGGGCGCACGCTATCCACCCATCGCATCACGTGCGGAAGTGACGTCATCAACCACTTCCTGCATTTGAAGCGCACCAGGCGGGAAGTGTGCGCCCTCTCTATCTCGCTTCTTGCCGCTAAACTAACAGCAGGGACAGAGGGCCATCGGGCGGGGGCGCCGGAGACCGGAGGCATCGAGCATAGGAGGGAGGCACAAGATGCGGAGGTGGCGAACATCTAGAGGTGAGCACTTCATCCCTCTTCCAAGTCTCAGTGATCCCAGGCAACCCCAAATTGTTCTCATTCTGCCTTCCGGAAGCCATTCATAATGTATGTAGAGGGGTGGATTGGGGGGGGGGAGGCGGGGGTTGTGCAAGAGGAGCTGGGATTGTGCAAGAGGAGCCCTTACCGCACTCTGCTGTATGTCACCACAGGGCCTCTTTACTGCATTCTGCTATATGTCACTATAGGGCCTCTTTACTGCATTATACTTTATGTCACTACAGGGCCTCTTTACTGGCATTCTGCTATATGTCACTACACAGCCTCTTTACTGGCATTCTGCTATATGTCACTACACACCCTCTTTACTGCATTCTGCTATATGTCACTACAGGGCCTCTTTACTGCATTCTGCTATATGTCACTACAGGGCCTCTTTACTGGCATTCTGCTATATGTCACTGCAGGGCCTCTTTACTGCATCCTGCTATATGTCACTACAGGGCCTCTCTACTGCATTCTGCTATATGTCACTACAGGGCCTCTTTACTGCATTCTGCTATATGTCGCTACATGGCCTCTTTACTGAATTCTGCTATATGTCACTACAGGGCCTCTTTACTGCATTCTACTATATGTCACTACAGGGCCTCTTTACTGCATTCTGCTATATGTCACTACAGGGCCTCTTTACTGCATCCTGCTATATGTCACTACAGGGCCTCTTTACTGTCTGCTATATGTCACTACAGGGCCTCTTTACTGCATTCTGCTATATGTCACTACAGGGCCTCATTACTGCATTCTGCTATATGTCACTACAGGGACTTTTTACTGCATTCTGCTATATGTCACTACAGGGCCTCTATTCTGCATTCTGCTATATGTCACTACAGGGCCTCTATTCTGCATTCTGCTATATGTCACTACAGGGCCTCTTTACTGCATTCTGCTATATGTCACTACAGGGCCTCTTTACTGGCATTCTGCTATATGTCACTACACAGCCTCTTTACTGCATTCTGCTATATGTCACTACAGGGCCTCTTTACTGCATTCTGCTATATGTCACTACAGGGCCTCTTTACTGCATTCTGCTATATGTCACTACAGGGCCTCTTTACTGCATTCTGCTATATGTCACTACAGGGCCTCTTTACTGCATTCTGCTATATGTCACTACAGGGCCTCTTTACTGCATTCTGCTATATGTCACTACAGGGCCTCTTTACTGTCTGCTATATGTCACTACAGGGCCTCTTTACTGCATTCTGCTATATGTCACTACAGGGCCTCTTTACTGCATTCTGCTATATGTCACTACAGGGCCTCTTTACTGGCATTCTGCTATATGTCACTGCAGGGCCTCTTTACTGCATCCTGCTATATGTCACTACAGGGCCTCTCTACTGCATTCTGCTATATGTCACTACAGGGCCTCTTTACTGCATTCTGCTATATGTCGCTACATGGCCTCTTTACTGAATTCTGCTATATGTCACTACAGGGCCTCTTTACTGCATTCTACTATATGTCACTACAGGGCCTCTTTACTGCATTCTGCTATATGTCACTACAGGGCCTCTTTACTGCATCCTGCTATATGTCACTACAGGGCCTCTTTACTGTCTGCTATATGTCACTACAGGGCCTCTTTACTGCATTCTGCTATATGTCACTACAGGGCCTCATTACTGCATTCTGCTATATGTCACTACAGGGACTTTTTACTGCATTCTGCTATATGTCACTACAGGGCCTCTATTCTGCATTCTGCTATATGTCACTACAGGGCCTCTATTCTGCATTCTGCTATATGTCACTACAGGGCCTCTTTACTGCATTCTGCTATATGTCACTACAGGGCCTCTTTACTGCATTCTGCTATATGTCACTACAGGGCCTCTTTACTGGCATTCTGCTATATGTCACTACACAGCCTCTTTACTGCATTCTGCTATATGTCACTACAGGGCCTCTTTACTGCATTCTGCTATATGTCACTACAGGGCCTCTTTACTGCATTCTGCTATATGTCACTACAGGGCCTCTTTACTGCATTCTGCTATATGTCACTACAGGGCCTCTTTACTGCATTCTGCTATATGTCACTACAGGGCCTCTTTACTGCATTCTGCTATATGTCACTACAGGGCCTCTTTACTGCATTCTGCTATATGTCACTACAGGGACTTTTTACTGCATTCTGCTATATGTCACTACAGGGCCTCTTTATTGCATTCTGCTATATGTCACTACAGGGTCTCTCTACTGCATTCTGCTATATGTCACTACAGGGCCTCTTTACTGCATTCTGCTATATGTCACTACAGTGCCTGTTTACTGCATTCTGCTATATGTCACTACAGGGCCTCTTTACTGCATTCTACTATATGTCACTACAGGGTCTCTTTACTGCATTCTGCTGTATGTCACTACACAGCCTCTTTACTGCATTCTGTTATATGTCACTACAGGGTCTCTTTACTGCATTCTGCTATATGTCACTACACAGCCTCTTTACTGCATTCTGCTATATGTCACTACACAGCCTCTTTACTGCATTCTGCTGTATGTCACTACACAGCCTCTTTACTGCATTCTGTTATATGTCACTACAGGGTCTCTTTACTGCATCCTGCTATATGTCACTACACAGCCTCTTTACTGCATTCTGCTATATGTCACTACACAGCCTCTTTACTGCATTTTGCTATATTTTACTGCAGGGCCTCTTTACTGCATTCTGCTATATGTCACTGCAGGGCCTCTTTACTGCATTCTGCTATATGTCACTACAGGGCCTCTATTCTGCATTCTGCTATATGTCACTACAGGACCTCATTACTGCATTCTGCTATATGTCACTACAGGGCCTCTTGCTATCTTTGTAATTTGCTTGTGTGATTCTATCCACAATGTTGGTGGTAGAATAACAATGTATAATATTACAGAATCACGTTTTATTATTCACAGTTCACGATTCTGCTCAATATAGGCTGGTTTCCTTTACATCACAGGAGGCTGATTTCTGGGACTCTATGTACGCAGCAATGCTTGGCATTAGTGAAGTGATGATGTTACAGTAGCAGAATATCCAGAATTAGATGCTGTGAGGCCCCGTTCACACTGCACGCGTTTCCAGCCGCGTTTTGGAAACGTGTGCAGGAGGCAGACACGCGCAACATCAGACAGTACATAGAGTGCACTGTCTGATGTTCACACTGCATGCGTTCCGGACCAGTGCTCTCCGAGAATGCATGCTGCACGCATTTTTCCCTAAAACGCGCGGCTGTCACTTTCAGCGAATGGGATCAGCCATGCAACGCATACAAACGCGGGTGGCGTGTGTTCGGACTCATTGCGTTCCGAACACACGGCCATCCGCGTTTGTAATGTGAACGGGGCCTTAGACTCTGTTGTCACATCTAATTTACTATCATAGGGCTATCATTTAGTTGTGATTTATCATCAGAATCATCTGTCATCTGCAATGCATTTGCTAATTCTGTTACAGGGGTGCAGGCATAGCTTGTTTGGGTAGGGGATCGGGCTTGCGTGCAAGAGAAGCTTACAATCTAACTCCTGCCGCACTTGGCTACCTAATTATGTGATCTTCATGCCCCTGACTGTAATGCTTATTGTGAGGCACCTGGTTACTGAATTATTGTATCTGGAGCTGTGTAACTACTTCATAAAAACTACTAATTAAAAATTTAATTGGGGGCAGTGACTACTTGATTAATTATGTGGAGGCATGTGACTACTTGGGGGGGGGGGCGCAATCTCAGTGTTTGCCATGGGCGCTATTCTGCCTAGATACGCCTCTGTGATAATCCTGATAGTTTAGTCATATTTTGCTGAAGGTCATACTTGCTTTGCTATTGTCATGACCTCTATTGGGAATGGTCCTCAATATCTGTGGGCTCTATGCCTCTGAAAATAGAAAGTTATAAAACCATATGACCCAATGTGATCTGTCAGCTGCTGAGCGGCTCAACACAGAACAATTTTCATTATATTTTATGGAGCTTCAAAATAAGTTAGACATTTTACTTCAAACTTTTTATTGATGATGCTGGAAAGTAAGTACTTGTAAAAATCGTTCCTCACTTTAATCTACGATGAGTGGGTAAGCATTTTATTTTTGGAGAGGAGCAAAATAAAAGCTGACACAGTGAGCATTTTAGAAATGGCGGCTATTTTTTCTCATCATTGGACTAAGAAATTTTCATCTTTTTTGTGTCTCTAGTGCCCGTTTATTTTGTAGTTTTGTATTACATGATTCATTGCATTCTGTCCCATTTTCCTTTGTAAGAAAACATTGCGGGCACCAGATCAAAGCTGAGAAATTGAACAGAATAACTGCACAAATGCTGTGTTAAATGTTAGGATTGACTTCTCTTTTGGCTCTGACATAGAAGCACCAATATAAATGGCAGGGACTGGAGTCAGTTTGTTAGTTAAATAAGCATGCAGCCTTTAGCTCTGCGCCAATTTACTAATATAGACGGTAGGGGACTGCTATTAGCTGCTTATGGAAAATCAGGGTTCAACTATCCATATTATGGTGATATTTAAAATCTTAAACTTTTCAGGCTCCTTTCATACTTGACACATCGCAGTTTGGTACTTTCCCCCACCGCAGCTCATGGGAGGTGCCATCAAAGTCACTGGAACATTTTTCAGTTAGTGCGATGCAGTGTGACAGAAGTGGTCTGACTGATGCGAAGTCTGCTGCGCGTTGCCGTGCTCATGGTACACGACAGAATGCAAGTCAATGGCAAAGCACAGATTTGTGATAGTTTTCCACAGTGGCGGTGTGCCCCACAGATCAGGCAATTTAGCTGGCCTACTTCCTGTCCGGTAGTGTATACGTCACTGAGGGGTGAGATGTTTTGGGGGTGGGGTTATGCTGATTTCCTTGATGGCACAGTCTGCTGAGGAGCGCAAAATACATGTATTGGTGTGGTGCAACATGCTGCGGTCAGGAGTGGTTCTTCCATGAGGCAATGTGAATCACGTGCTTCAGGGTGGGAACAATTAGAGGGCGGCAAGAGGTGTCTCCCCTCCCCAAAATATCCCCCTCCTTGTACTCCCCATCTCCCCCTCCCTAGATGTGTGGTGTCGCTTCACTCACCTGCTCTCAGAGTTCCAGCCATGGGATCTCCATCCGCCAGTCCAGCGTCCTGTATTCATCGCTGCAGAAGTGCCTCGTGTGATCTGTTATATACTCCCGGGTCACATGAAGGACTGCTGTAGTCAGAGAGGAAGCAGGACTTCATGTGTGGCTGGTGATCCTATCACTAATCTGCTGAGAGTGGTTGAGTGATGCAGCACTGGTGCAGCACATCCTGGGGATCAGATGCTGTAGGCCAGCAGGGAGGAGATGCTGTCTTGGAGAAAGCAGAGGAAGGTAAGCATAGTGTCAGGGCCTGCAATGCACAGCCCAATTGCCTCTCCTGTTTGCACACACACACATTGCCATCGGTGGGGGAGGGGGTTGCTTTCTCACAATGGCAGTGGTAGGCTCTTATGCTCTGTTCAAATTGCACCACACATGTGTGAAAGGACCCTATAACATGCAGTAAATGACTGGTTTAAAAAAAAAATGTGCAATTTCAGATTGCAGCCTGCTATGAATTTTAAAAACTGTCTATATGCTCAATGTACACTTTACTAAAAGCATGGAATCTGTACATTCTGTCGAATACATATTGGCATCTGCATTTATCCAGTGGCTATTGGCTAACAGCTGACACAGCCATCTGCCTGATTTTGTTAGGAACACTGAGGAATTAATGTATCTTACATGCATCAAAATCAAGGTAAATAATGTTTGACATTCATTATGGCAATGTGTAGAGCTTAACTCAAAGAATCACTTTTCTTAGAAGAAAAAGTTGAATTTCATTTTAGTTAATGTTTACATACATGTGCTGCATTTTAAGAGCCCCTGTAGAGCAATGATCCCCCTTTAACCTGCTGGGCGGTCTGGACGAGCACAGCTCGTCCAGTACCGCCGGAGGCTGCCGCTCAGGCCCTGCTGGGCCGATTTGGCTGAAATAAAAAGCAGCACACGCAGCCGGCACTTTGCCAGCCGCGTGTGCTGCCTGATCGCCGCCGCTCTGCGGCGATTCGCCGCGAGCAGCGGCGAAAGAGGGCCCCCCTAGCCGCCTGAGCCCTGCGCAGCCGGAACAAAAAGTTCCGGCCAGCGCTAAGGGCTGGATCGGAGGCGGCTGACGTCACGACGTCGGCTGACGTCGATGACGTCACTCCGCTCGTCGCTATGGCGACGATATAAGCAAAACAAGGAAGGCCGCTCATTGCGGCCTTCCTTGTTTATTCTGGGCGCCGGAGGCGATCGGAAGATCGCCTCCGGAGCGCCCTCTAGTGGGCTTTCATGCAGCCAACTTTCAGTTGGCTGCATGAAATAGTTTTTTTTTTATTAAAAAAAAACCCTCCCGCAGCCTGCCTGGCGATCTTAATAGAACGCCAGGCAGGTTTGAGGGAAGCAGAAAGATGGCAAATTGCATTGCAGTGTGACTTATTTTCTGCTTTTGTCAAACCTGCATCAGCGGATTTCACCCCATTCCATTATTTATACCAATGATATAACAATAGTATACCAAGTGCTTATTGGCTGAGCTACTGACTAATCAGCTGTGCTCAAATCTACATTTGATGCCATGGTTACATCAATAGGATATGATCACATGATGCCAGTAGAGTTGGGCCGAACCTCCGATTTTAGGTTCGCGAACCGGGTTCGCGAACTTCCGCGGAAGGTTCGGTTCGCGTTAAAGTTCACGAACCGCAATAGACTTCAATGGGGATGCGAACTTTGAAAAAAAAAAAAATTATGCTGGCCACAAAAGTGATGGAAAAGATGTTTCAAGGGGTCTAACACCTGGAGGGGGGCATGGCGGAGTGGGATACACGCCAAAAGTCCCCGGGAAAAATCTGGATTTGACGCAAAGCGCAAATTTGACGCAATTTGTTTTAAGGTCAGAAATCACATTGAATGCTAAATGACAGGCCTAAAGTGCTTTAAAACATCTTGCATGTGTATACATCAATCAGGTAGTGTAATTAAGGTACTGCTTCACACTGACACACCAAACTCACTGTGTAACGCACCGCAAACAGCTGTTTGTGTAGTGACGGCAGTGGCGGGTTCACTGAACAGGAATACAGTGGTGGGTTCACAGAACAGGTATGCAGTGGCAGGTTCACTGAACAGGTATACAGTGGCGGGTTCACTGAACACAACAGGTATGCAGTGGTGGGTTCACAGAACAGGTATGCAGTGGCAGGTTCACTGAACAGGTATGCAGTGGTGGGTTCACAGTACAGGTATGCAGTGGTGGGTTCTCAGAACAGGTATGCAGTGGCAGGTTCACTGAACAGGTATGCAGTGGTGGGTTCACAGAACAGGTATGCAGTGGTGGGTTCACAGTACAGGTATGCAGTGGTGGGTTCACAGAACAGGTATGCAGTGGTGGGTTCACAGAACAGGTATGCAGTGGTGGGTTCACAGAACAGGTATGCAGTGGTGGGTTCACAGAACAGGTATGCAGTGGTGGGTTCACAGAACAGGTATGCAGTGGTGGGTTCACAGAACAGGTATGCAGTGGTGGGTTCACAGAACAGGTATGCAGTGGTGGGTTCACAGAACAGGTATGCAGTGGTGGGTTCACAGAACAGGTATGCAGTGGCAGGTTCACTTAACAGAACAGGTATGCAGCCAGGAACAAGCTAAGCCTAACTAATCTTTCCCTATGAGAGACAGTCTGCAGCAGCTCGCCCTACTCTCACTAACGCAGGCACACGAGTGAGCGTAATGGCCGCCGCTGCATGCCTTTTATAAGGGGGGGAGTGGCTCCAGGGGCAAGTGTAGCCTAATTGGCTACACTGGGCCTGCTGACTGTGATGTAGAGGGTCAAAGTTGACCCTCATGGTGCATTATGGGGCGAACCGAACTTCCGCAAAAGTTCGCCTGCGGGACGCGAACGCGAACCACTGAAGTTCGCATGGAACCGTTCGCAGGCGAACCGTTCGGCCCAACTCTAGATGCCAGGGAGTTCGATAGTGATTATGAAAGGGGTGCAACCAGCCATGCTGCAATGCTGCTGGGCAGATTCCAGTAGTGTTGCAGAATAATACATTAGTAGGGTTTATTAGATTTCTAAACCAATTAAAGTGGACTGAACTCAGAAGTCCTCTCTGCTCTAAAAGATACACAACAGCATAATAACCTTTAAACAAAAAACATGTATTTGTTACCACTGATACAAATCCTTAAATAATTGTGCACAGTTTTTACTTTATGGAAGCAGACATATTGTTTACAGCCTGTGCTTTCAAATAGGCCCTTCTGCTTATCTGTCATAGGCAGTCGTGTGACACAGGGGAGGATCAAATTACAACTTGAGATTAGACATAAATGAGGGGGAATTAAACAGGCTAAACTCTCTAAATACATTCAGGGTGCATTTCTCTATGTTTTTCTTCTATCCTGTGCAAGAGTTCAGGTCCACTTTAATTCAAAAATGTAAATCTGGAAGAGGTAAAGGGGAAGTATTAGGGGTTAGGAAACTCAAGAAAACAGCTGCCCACCACTCCTTGGTTAGGAAAATTATATAAACATTTTCTTTTCAATATCTCATGAACATCTCATGATCAAAAAATAACAATTAAAAGCAATTAAAAACCATGTATCAATTTAACTTAGCATAAAATGCACTAGTATCGTTCCACTCCAACATACTATGCAGTTAGACAAAACAATCCCAGGACAATAGGGGTTTTAATAGGAACAGCATCAGTCTTTATTCTTCAATAGTACAAAATCTTCTCGAATGATGTTGTGAAATGTAGACAGTTCATTCAAAGATCCACTATACAGAACCATAAGCTGCCTAACACGTGTTTCACGGCCAAAAGCTGCTTCCTCAGAGCCACACGAATGTATGGGTATCAGGGTAAAAAACAGGATCAAGAGATTGCAATCTAGGATGCTGGATATCCAAGAATAGCACAGAAATGTGCTATATCCACAGTGATCGACAAGAAAGTGTGAATCTGTTCTGACAGAATTTCTTGCCGACTTTAGCAGTGCCAGTAAAGAACAAAGCCCCAAACATGCTATTCACACCAAAATTGCTACACGTGTGAAGGAGAATGCAAAGAAAAAAAATATTTTTTTTAAACTGAAAAATAAGATTTTAAAAACCATTTTTTTTTTGCATTTTTAAAATTGATTTTTCTCAAAAACTATATGGTCTTTTTGAAAAAAATGTACCCATTATTCTCCTTAACATATGTAGCAATTTTGGTAGGAATAGCATGTATGGGGGCATTAACTGCCAAATTTGGCACAAAATGTAGCAAAAATTAGCAAAGTCATTTTCGCCCCTAGTACTCAGTGCCTTTTAATTAGAGCACCTGATCTACATATTAATTCAGGATCAAATATTCATATGTTTTTGTATTATTGCCTTATTGCATGACATTAATTTACAGTGCCAGAGAATACATCCAAAATCAAATTGAAACTTCCATGAAGGCTCCTACCCGAAGATATAAATAAGCAATTATATGATTAGACCATCACATCACAATACCTGTTAAAACTGATAATATCAATATGTTTTTATGTTCATTGCTATGCAATCATCACCAATACCTAACCAAAAGCCTTGTACTCCAGCACAAGACATGTCGCCAGACAGGGATCAGGTGTCTATCCCCCAGGCGACATTGCAGGGCTAAAGCTGTACAGACACATCACAAGCCTGCAGGCTAGTAATGCATTCTGTTACTACTATGCAGGGGAGGTCCAATGCAGTGGTGCAGGAGTAACATCACGTGGTTGCTGGGGTTGCTGGGGTGAATGGGGAGAACAATGCTCTCAGCCAGCATTCATACGAATGGATCTGCCGGGCTGATCACTGGCCATGGGAATGGATGAAGTTGAGGGCCGATGTACTCACACTACAGCCATGGCAGTGGCTGTTGTTATTGGCTGCCTTAGCCAAGTTTCATCCAGCATGTGTACGAGGCTTTAAGGGCAATGACAATAAGAAGATTCATCTCTTGTGATTGATGCTTCTGCTCAGATTGGTTGGCCAGGAATTTCTGTATAACCTGTGGTAGTTTGCATCCTAAACCTGTGGTAGTTCCCAGGCCATCTCCCTATCTTCCTGTTATTTTCAAGATGCAGCAACAGTCATTTTAAATAGATGCAAAACGAGGATTCCATCTAGCAAAAAACTAACTCCCATACAATTGGCATAAAATTAAGTAAGCATTTTAATTTAACCACTTGAGGATCGCCTCACGGCAATTGGCGTGAGCATGGCGGCAGCCCCAGGACCACCTAACGCCAAGTGGCATGCAGTCCCGGGGGGTGGAGATTGCAGGAGATCGCGCGTGGTGTGAGCCATGAGGTGATCGCCGCTGGGAGACTGTTAGATGGCGAAATCGCCGTCTTTTATCAATGTACAGTGCTGCGATCTAAGGCAGCGCTGTACTGGGGACAGCTGTGTGACACGGCTGTCCCCCTGGTAGGCTTAGAGGTGATCCACTGTCATAGGCTGAAGCCTATGACAGCCGATCACAGTGATTAGCTGGCGGAGGGAGGGTGGGCTTGTAAAAAATAAAATATAAACAAAAAGGACATTTTTATTTAAAGAAAATCATATAAATATTTACTAAAAAATAAATAAACATTGGAGGAGTGATCAGACCCCACCAACAGAAAGCTCTGTTGGTGGGAAAGAAAGGGGGGAATCACTTGTGTGCTGACATGTGTGTGCGGCCCTGCAGCGAGGCCTTAAAGCTGCAATGGTCTAGTTATTGAAAAATGGTCTGGTCTTTAGGGGGGTTTAACACTGCGGTGGTAAAAAAAAAAAAGTTCAACAATGTATGAAAAGATGTGGAAAGCTGTAATTTATTGAATCAACCAGATGTGGAAATAAAAAAAAATCTACATAATGTTCTGCTGCAGTATGTAAAACTATGTTAGGTTCTTTCTTTCTTTCTTTCTTTCTTTCTTTCTTTCTTTCTTTCTTTCTTTCTTTCTTTCTTTCTTTCTTTCTTTCTTTCTTCTTCTCAAGAGAGGTCAAATTCAAAATCAGCACCAGAAGTTATGTTCTTTAAAAAACCCTATTTTAATTAGTGTTCATGTATAGTCCTTAGTATTTTTTTATTTAATTTTAATGAAGTCTTGAAGTCCACTTACTGGCTCAGCAGTTGAGAGCAGCACCATCTTGAGAAATATGAATGTACCATAGATGATGAGCCTCCCTCTCCATGTGTGGCCATGCAAGACTATGTTAACTGTATGATGATACTCACTAGACTAGAATAACTATATTATGTGGAATATCTGTAGAACATTATTGAAGAACCAATTGTCATACACTTAAAACACTAATTTCAAGTTACTGAGCCGAATCGGAATTACTTTTTTATATTAACAAAGAATTGACATCTAAGGGTCATGAGAACATGAGTCCTGTGGTGTATTGCAATTGAGGGGGAAAACCATAAAGGTCACGCGCTGCTGGGGAATGTCAGCTCTCTGATGAAGTCAGTATTCTACAGCTGGGAACTGACATCATTCTTTTTTTTTCTGTAAACCATTGTGTTTGACTATATTCTATGTCAGTAGGGTCCATTAGGGAGTGCTGAATCTGGATCATTGCTGGAAGGGATTTGTAAACACACTACTATATCTTTATGAAGTTACTTTCTCAACAACTTTCAAAGTTTGTAGACTAGAGTTTTATTTTTTGTTTTTGTTTTTACAGACTTGTCTGGAGCTCCCGCTAAGCACTGGCTATTAGAGGATCTTTCTTCTACACACCTATCTTTGTTTAATTGGAATATGTACAGTTTGAGCCACAGTGAAGTCTTTATATTTGAATTTAAACAGAAGAAAAAAAAAGATTTATTTAAAGTGCAATATTGCCTACTACTTCGGTAAATTATATGAAGCCTAGCTTTCTTTGCTCACACATGATTACTGATTCTGCTTTGGCAAATCATTTTGTCACAGTTAAAATCATACAGGGAGGAAGTGGCTAGTGCAACATAAGCAGCAGTATCGTGTGTGTGTGTGTGTGTGTGTGTGTGTGTGTGTGTGTGTGTGTGTGTGTGTGTGTGTGTGTGTTTTTAAGACCCATAACCACCATGCCATTTTCCTGACAATTTTTCCAAAGACTGGTGATTTTTTGAGCGACAAGTGGTGATTTCTGTGATGTTGCGATATGGGTATAGGCGCACGATCACATGACCGATGCTTAGTGACACCCCGATAACGACCGTCACGGTGGATCAGATCTTTAAGTTCCCCAGTGACTCAGAGCAAAGTACCACAATCGCTTGGCTTCCTGTTCGCACCTGTCATATGCTGTCGTGTAACGCTGTGTGATGTTGCAAGCAGGAAAAGAAGAACCAATGAACGCTTGTCGGTAGGGGAGTATTCTGCTTAAGATCAGTGATAAGGAACAACAAGTCTGAGTGAACAGAGAAAACATAAGTAATTATCTTTTTTTCCTGCTTTTTCTCCCTGGAGGTAATTTTTCATCCTCTCTTAAAAATAATTTTTCAGCACTTTGCAAGTGAAAACATATCAAAAAGTAGATGAAAAAGTACTATCAAAATATTTTTTTAGTATTGTATTGTTTGCTGGTGGTTTAAAGTGCATTATTTTTGACAAGGTGTTAACTATCACGTACCTGAATTGTAGGAGACGGATGTGTTAAGGGCAGCAACTATTACAACTAACTGACTGGAGTCCCAGGAGTTGGAACAGGGACCTACTGTAAGCAAGGGGAAGAAGCGCTTAAAGAACCGATAGTGTGATGAGCAGGCATGTGACCAGGAAGGTCCAGCAATGCTCCCACAGGTTCAGTCTAGTGATGCAATGATTCAACAACCAACCTGGTCAAGAGGTGAGCATAAGTTCGGCAACAAAGTTAATTGCATTAGTCAGACAAACCCTCAGCTTCTTCTTTCCCTATCAATTATTGAGACAGCTATGGTCCCTCAGCTACATACTGGGCCCATATATTGCAGATTACAATCAGAAAGGATTATGGGAAATGAAATGAAATAACTTTACAAACAAACTACAAGCGGCCAACTTTTTTGGGGGGGAATAATGAGCACAGAGATTTCAGCAACTCTGCTACAGATTCTGTTCATGCAGACAGGTTAATTAGAATTCCAATTTAAAGCATTTGCACCATAATCACCATCATGAAAAAATAAATAGCTTAAGGAAATATTGCCTGAAGTGATAAAATACCAGAACAAACACAGAACTTATTTGTACTCTTTGATTTATAACCAAGCATTGATGTGCATATGCTATAAATTAATTAACAAAAACAATGCTTTAAAACAAGAAAAATCCTTGCTGTGATTTGATATTTTGTGTTGTTCAGGCTGACAACTTAACCAGTTCACCCCCAAGGGTTTTTATCCTAACGGACCAGAGCAATTTTCAGTTGTCAGCGCTCCTCCCTTTTATTCCCTAATAACTTTATTACTACTTATCACAAGAAAATGATCTATACCTCGTTTTTTTCGCCACCAATTAGGCTTTCTGTGGATAGTACATTTTGCTAAGAATTTTTTTATTCTAAATGCATTTTAATGAGAAAAACAGAAAAAAAAAGAAAAAAATCATTATTTCTCAGTGTTCAGCCTTTATAGTTTTAAAATTAAACATTCTCCTGTGGATAAAACAAACACGTTGTATTTGCCCTGTGGTCCCGATAATTAAACCGTTTAGATTATGTCCCTACCACAATGTATGGCGACAGTATATTATTTTGAAATATAAGTGGTTATTTTTCTGTTTGTTCTGGCCATAATTACAAGCCCCTATGTAATAAATTAAAATTAATTTTCCCCCATAAAATATAGAATAAAAAAAGCTGAATCCCTAAGGCAACTATTTTTTTTTTTTTTTTAAGCTGATTTTTTTTTTACAAGTGTTTTTTTTGGGGGGGAGGGTTGGAAGTGTAATTTTATTAATGATGTGTATATACTTGAAAATGTATGTATTTTGTAAGTGTAATATACTTTTTGGCCACAAGATGGCGCTGGTGAACACTCATAGGACGTGTTCACTTTTTTTTTTTTTTTTTTTACACACTTTATTAAACTGTTACATTTCCTGTTTATGTGAACGGACGTAGCCGCTGTTCGCGGTCACGTCCATTCACTCCAGGCACTGCGATTGGGTAGAGGACTGTTCAGTCCTCTTCCCCAATCGCCCAGCACGGGATCCCGACGGTAATGGCGGCGGTAGCGGCGGACACACGGCGGTAGCAGCGGCGGGAATGCGCGACGTATTAAAACGTCATGTTGCTGTTAATAGCGGTAAGCATGACGTTTTAATACGTTAGGATGGCGGTAAATGGTTAAATAACTGGCTATTTGTGACATTAGAAAAAATATATGTAACTACATCTCTCAGAGTACTGAGGGTTCATTTCCCATCCCCATGAGGCAATATTGTCCACCACAATAAATATTTAAAATTAAACAAATACTTATGGAACTCATATACGGAATTGAACTGCACTGGCTAATTGATCTCCTGGATACTTGCATGACTAAAGTATTGTTCAACTCTGTGCTGTATTGTAGCTGTAGTTATGGTTTAATAATACTGACTGAATTCTTCTAAACTGAGAAAGCACTAGCAATGCCCAAGGGAGTTGATCAGGAAAAGGTTTAACACAAAAAAATAAAAACAATGCCCACTCATGAACTGATGGTAGATAATCGTCCACTTGATTAGTATAAGAAGAATGGGGACAAAAAAAAAACAGTAAGCAGTATTCAAGCTTTAAAACATTTTCTCCACACTGACATTGTGCTTTTCACTGGATGTTTTTAACTTGCTTTTGAGTCTGATGCGAATGTACTCACATGCTAATGCATTGAGTGAAAAATGAGTTGCTTTTATTATGTGTTCATGGCACATTGGTGATGTGACGGCAATAAATTTACAAAGCCTTCGTGGTGACAGCAATACAAGAAAAATAAGCCATTGAGATGCCGCACAATAGGATAGGTTGGATTTGATTTAGAATGACAGGTGCTAAGAAAACTGGAGAAAAACTGGAGCAGTTTAATGATCCTCATTAGAATCTGTTTTAATTTAATGAACAAAGTTGATTGGTTACTCTGGGAAAATGTCAATTTTTTTTCATTGCATCTGTTTTTGTAAATAAGCTCATTGCCATACAAGTGAAAGCATATCAAAATTTAAAAAAAAAAAAAAGCAGTACAGCATATAAGGCTTTCTAAACAGGCTAAATTGAAATTGGTCAAGGTGGCCATTAATGACCATCTCAGCCGAGATACAGTCTGTACCAGTGTCTTCCAATGTTGTTTAAAGTGTACATCAGATGAATAAAATGAATAAAAAAAATGTCATACATATCTAGGTCTTCCACCAGCCCCCTTGGCCTGATCGCTCCCCTGCCATGCTCCTTGTCCAGTCGAGGCCAGTCGGCTCTTTAGTACTGCGCAGGTACAGTACGATCCCAGTGACAGGAGCCACGTATGCGTAGTTAATGGGAGATTTGGGAACCATAACGGAGGTTCCAGAAGGTAGAGGATGACAAGGGAGCGACCAGGCCTAAGGGGGTCCCAGGTATGTATGATCTTTTTTTTTTTTTGTATTATTATTTATCGCAGGTTCTCTTTAAAGACTTGACAACCTGGATTTCTAAGCACTGGTAGTGAATGAGTGAATTATTCCCCTTTCTTATATTGGTTACACACTATGAGATTTTATGGTCGATTTACTGTCAGATCGATTATCTCCAACATGTCCGTTTTGCTTTCCGATCGATTTCCGAGCATTTTCCGATTGATTTCCTGTTAACGGAAATCTATCGGAAAATGCTCGGAAATTGATCGGAAAGCAAAACGGACATGTTGGAAATAATTGATCTGACAGTAAATCAACCATAAAATCTCATAGTGTGTACCCAGCATTACCTTATGGCCAAAAGTGAGTGCACCGTGCCATTGTCCCTCCTTCCATCCCCATAGCCACACTATGCAACAAATCCTTTGCCAGAGATCTGCACCTTGACAGTGGTTTTAACTTTTCCCTGTTGTACAATAACATTTGTATTTATTTCTGTACCTGTTGGGAAGACTTACCCACATCCTGTCAAGACTGACACTGAAGGGGGTTATCCAAGATCAATACACAAACAACCATAAAAACCTAAAAAAAGGTTTAAACTCTCATTTCTACACGATCAAGAACTAAAATAAATTATGTTTACCGGAGTCAGATATTAACCAGTTAGCGACTAAGGAGTTTTTCCCTTTATTGACCAGAACAATTTTCACCTGTCAGAGCTCCTCCCATTCATTTGTCAATAACTTTATTACTACGTATCACAACAAAATATTCTATATCTTTTTCTTTTGCCACCAATTAGGCTATTTTTGGGTGGTACATTTTGCTAAGTTATTTTATTCTAAATGCCTAAATGCATTTTAAAGGGACACTTAAGTGTGTGGAAAAAATGGAGTTTTACTCACCTGGGGCTTCCAGCAGCCCCCTACAGCTGTATCGTGCCCATGCAGACTTCATCAGATGCTCCTGGCCCGCGCCGGCAGCCACTTCCAGTTTCGGCGACAGGAGCCGACAGGCAGGGAACGCGAGTGATTCTTCGCGTTCCCAGCCACAATAGCGCCCTCTATGCGTTATGATATATACTCTATGCTATAGCAGCATAGAGGGCGCTATTGTGGCTGGGAACACGAAGAATAACTCCCATTCCCTGCCTGTTGGCTCCTGTCGCCGAAACTGGAAGTGGCTGCCGGCAGGGCCAGGAGCTTTTGATGGAGTCTGCGTGGGCACAATACAGCTGCAGGGGGCTGCTGGAAGTCCCAGGTGAGTAAAACTAATTTTTTTCAGTCATTATAGTTTTAAAATAATACATGCTACTGTAATTAAAACCCACGTATTTTACTTGCCCATTTGTTCGGGTTATTACACCATTTAAATTTTGTCCCTATCACAATGTATGGCGACAATATTTTGGGGGAAATAAAGGTGTATTTTTTCAGTTTTGCATCCTATTTACAAGCCCTTATTTGCAAAAGTATCAGTAAATAAACCCTCATGACATACATATTTTAAAAAGTTGAGTCCTTAAAGTAACTATTTATGTATTTTTTTTTAAAGTTACCTTTTTTATATACACAAGTGTTTTTTTTTGGTAACTATTGGAAGAGTGGGGGGAGCTAAGGGGTTTACTAATGGAGTATTTTATGTATTTTTATTCATTGGGATGTATGTAAGTGTAACTTTACTATTTGGATACTAGATGTGACCTCCACTTTATTCCTCCTGTGCACTGTGAGCAGTACACATGAAATAGCGTGTGTATGTTTTACTTTTGTCAATGACCACTGGCATCTCATTGATGCTGGTGAACACTTAGATCGGTGAATGGGAACTATGTTCACGTTTACTGATCAGTGTACTAACGAGCAGAAATGAGAATGAGCGTGGTCGATTGGCAGATGAATATCTGCATCCCTGGAACTTTACATGAAGTCCTGTGGGGTGCAGATATACTTCCACAGGAATATTAAGTAGTTATACTGCATGTAAAGCACACAATGTAATATATTAAGAAATACCAAACTGCCTGTTTGCTTAGAGGCATCCAACCATACACTAAATGAAATGAGACAAAGGACATTTTATAATTTCTTCATGTTAGTGGTCCTTTAAGGTTGAACATTAGAGTTAACTTTTCTCCTTAATTTTCTCCAGGGAGAAAAAGGTTTTCTTATTTACGGAAAAAAACGTTTCAATACCCGGTAATTGAAATTGTACTAAAAAGTGGGTAAAGAAGTAAAAATTAAAATGAGTTTGAGTATTTTTTTGCTAGCCAGGGGCTTAAAAGGTTTATTGATGAAATATGAAAAAATCTCATACGAGAAAACTCAGAAGAAAAGTTAATTGAATAGGGGCTGAGGAGACAGTTAATGGGCCTGATCTCATTCACTTTTCCTCCTATGTTTTCTCCTAGAAGATAAATGTTCATCTTCTCATTAAAGTAACTTTTCAAAAAAGTATTTTCTTGCTTGCTGGTGGCTTAAAAGACATTTTATTCAGAAGATGTGAAAATATCAACTAAGAGAAAACTCAGGAGAAAAAGTGGATTGGATCAGACACAAGGGCCCATATGCAATTCACCTTCTCTCCTGAGTTTTGTTCTAGGTGACATTTTCAAACTAGCCAATAAAATTCCTTTTAAACCACCAACAAACAAAAAAATACTCCAACTAATTTTGATAGTACTTTTTAACCATCTTTTAACTTTTTGGTACTTTTTCCATTGCAATCGAAGATGAAAAATGATCTCCTAGGAGAAAAAGTTAATTGCATATGAACCAATTAGTTAAAAGTTTGGGTAAGGCACAAAGCAGGTGGTTAGGGCTAAAAATTATTTGAACTCTTATGTTACCATCACGGCAATGCAGGAAAAACTTACAAAATTTAAATATCTATGCTGAAAGCTCAGCAGTGCACAGATAGCAAATTCTGTATATGTTGCAAAAAGGACAAATCTTGTTCCCACAACAACCACAGAATGATCAGCGTTTTCATAGAACTTCATCTGCTAAAAACAAATATAAATGGATATGTAATATTATTTAATTCTGATCTGATTAACAAAATAAAGTACAAAAACTATATTTTTGGTACTAAATGTAATGAGTAGATGCAAAAAAAAAGTAAAAACACAACCCCCCCCCCCCCTTCCACAAACACACAAATGTAGCACTTCCTTGTAATGAGAAAAGAAATGTTGTTTGCTAGCAACTGAACCAGCTTATTTGATGCTACATCAGAAGTCAATACGGCAAACTATTGACTGGGAGAAAGGAATGCACAGCAATTTGGTTCTAATTGGTGTAAGAAAAAAATTCTTAACTTTTAAACTTCAAAAGTAATTATTGTTTTTAATTGACGCATCAGTAAAGTTTACATAGCCAATACAAGTGACAAAGGGACAATAAGTTCACATAAAGGTCAAAGAAGCCAGCATTCCTGTTTTTTGTCAAGCTGTTCTGTACACTTGTGAGATAACACTATGGATAACAGGAGCATTCAAACACCTTTTAACAGCAGCTGTGGTATATCTGTTGTAAATGTACAGCATTTTGGACACAAACGAATGGAAATCGATCGGATAATCGATCGGCCAGTAAATCTGCCCAAAAAAAACCCTTATTGTGCAATTCATTGTTCCTGTTCTATGTAGTTTATATCAAAGGGATACTGACCAGGTTTAAAAAACACAAGTTGTACTTACCTGGGGCTTCCTCCAGCCCACCATAGGCCGCAAGATCTCCCAACATCCTCCTGGCTCCTCTCCCGGTCCTCCCGCTGGCAGCTTCATTGGTTTGAGACTTCTGCTTAACCTTGCCAGCACAAGTCCGCGCGGTGCACGTTACACGTCATCACGCCAGCCGCTGTGATGACATGTAGTGGCCGGCGTGAGCTGGTCAGTATCCCTTTAACTATTATAATAAATAAATAAACTTAAGAAACACATCAGCAGGCACAAAATCAAAACATATAGTCTGAATTTATTCAAATATATTACAAAGCTCAATAGTACTTTTTAAATTATGATACACAGTTCAATTAAATATATGCTGAATAAATACGAAATTAAATATTCCTCCCATAGGAAGGGTTAATCACATTGTATGTGTGCAATCCAACAAATTATTTTGCCAAATAAACAAGCCAACAAGTTATTGATGGGATGTTAGACAAGTCGCAATTAATGAAACAGAAACTAAAATGAAAGCATTTGTGCTGAAATGTAACATTGCTCTACTTGAATGCAGTTCTATGAAAACATCATCAGTTGTAGGATCTAAGGAAAAAAATGAAAAGAGTATTAGTTTTAAAATTATATACAGTTCTGTTCATCTTACTTCAATATTGGGTGCAAATTACAGTCAGGAGTGATGGATATTCACAGATAACTAGGTGCACAGCTGTCAGTCAATGGGTTTTTTTCCCTGTACAATGACAGTAATAATGTCTGCTTTCTATGAATCCCTTCATGTCTACTTTATCTAGAGTAAATATCACAGAGATAAGCTGTATTAAGATGAAATGTGAATAAAATGCAAGCTAAGTACTGTATAGAAAGAAAAAATGCATCAAACCTGCCCATTTTATGTCAAACTAAAAATGCTCAATAAATAAATGCTCAATGCAAATAAATACTCAACACAGTTCTCTACCGGATAATATTTTGCCAAGCATTCAGCTGAAATATGGATCAGTATCTATGGCGCTTAGGCACAGTAAAGTTTGGCACAGATATTTGGGGACCGTGCATTTTTGACACATGATAATCAGTATGGGCATATCCCTTCTTGCTAAGTTTTCCAAATATTTATTTGAATAGTGTGACCTACAAATTTGTAGATCAGAAAAATGGCACTGCTAATGAAGAAGAGTGTGATACATTCGTTTTAAAGGCCTAAGATTAGGACTACACATCACAGCACACAATAAAAATTATTTATTCCACATATAGTTGCTAAAGTAATTCACTTCTCTATGTTCTGTGTTTGTTTAGCCAGATCAAAATGTCTAATTTCTCATCAGCAACTATGAATAGACTGAAGGAGAGCTCTGACAAGGCAGCTCTCCCTACAGCAAACACTGAGGCTTTTCCTTTTCTGTGCTCCCTGCAAAAGTGAAACCGAGTAAAACTTCAGTGTTTTTTAAGGATTCTATAAATTGTACTAAAGATTTATTTTCCATAAAGGTTATCATGCTGTTGCTAATCTTTTAGAGCAGAGAGAAAATTCTGAGTTTAGTTACACTGGTTTGCTAAGTAAGGTACATGCTCACATCAAACTGTTTATGCCCTAATGGTCATTTATGATCTTTTTGGTAAATGCTTTAAAGGGACTCTGAGCACTTCTCATGGGCATGCCTTTAAGACTCCGACCAGTACGGCAAAGTACTTAAAGATGCATACCTTTCTGTAGCTTCTGCTCTCTACTTTCATTTGATTCCTGAATTACTGTTCTACACCAAATAGTTTTCGTTCAATTTAAATCAATTCTTGGCTATGTTATAACTTCCAGGTCACCCCGTCTTCTCAGTTAGAGAAGTGCATCACTGAATGAAGCAGGAAGAGGAAGTGACACACATGGCCTTTGCAAGAGGCTCCTCCAGAGGGGTCATAGCATGACTTTGTTGGAAGTCGTCTGTCTTAAAGGCATGCCCATGAGAGGTGCTCGGAGTTCCTTTAATGTCCTTTCAGTTATCCCCTCTCTTCTCCACTCATCTTTAGGGTTCATTCAAATAGACTGTTGTCAGACAATTTTATGCAGCGGAATGCCAGTGTCTTTAAACCCTACACATGTCAGGAATTGGCATGGAGTGAGGTTACGTGGCATTGTGCACTTCCTCAGCGCCTGGCAGGAGCACTGGAACAGATGACTGGTGGGGAGTTGGCCCTAATACAGGCAACGAGCAATCAACATGGACAAATATTTGTATATTATTTCTTTGTGCATGGGAGCCTCCTGCATCTAGTTCCCCTCCTCCCTCCATAGTACTTTAAATGCCACTTTACTAAGCCAAGCAGGCAACATGGTGACGTAGCCATTGTAGATAGCATTCTTGCCTTGCTGGGGTCTCTGATTCAAATCTGGGCCAGGAAACTATTTGCAAGAAGCTTGTATGTTCTCACTGTGTTGTGTGTGTTTCTTCTGAACACTCCAACTTCCTTCTAAATACCAAAAACATACATATAAGTTATTAAGTCCCCTTCAAAATTGTCCTAAGCCTATGTACACATCCTACACTGGTGCTGCTCATCAGAATTGAGCTTGCTCAAGCATGAGTGGTGTACAGACACATTAAGGGGGGTAAGGGCAGTCCCGGATTTACATCACAGGAGCCTATAGGCACAGATGTTCGAAGTTGTTTAAAGATCTGGCAAGGCTTTCTGATCTAGTTTTAGACTGAGAAGGTTGTTTAAAGATCTGGCAAGGTTTTTTGATCTGGTTTTAGACTGAGAAGGGCCCAAATGGCCACCTTGGCTTTTAGTTTAGTATTGCGTATAGCATGTGTATGCAGTTTTAGTCAGAGACAGGGACCATAGGGACATAGATGTATTTGGTTGTGAGCTATTCTTAGAAACAGTTATCGGCATAGCTATGTACTCCATGAATCACTGCAGAATATGTCAGCATTCTATGAATACATAGTTATAATAACTGTCAGCGGCAAACTGTTTGAAAAAATGATCGCAAACCTAAAAATAGTTGCATGTCTGTGTGTGATTTAGGTAAAAGAGAATGGGATGGTTAATGAAAGGTCAGGGGAAAATGTTAGTGTAAAGGTGTGTACATGCCTTCATTATGTGTTGTACGTCAAAACTGAGCCTGATTCTGCAGGAGACACTCTGAGGTAATATGCACATACATGCCCAATGCAAGGCTACAGCCAAGCAATGAATTTGTTGCCATGTGTGCTTCTAGCAGGCAGGATAAGGAGTGCTTAGTGGTCACAGTCACTTAAAAATCTTTAAATAAGATGAGGGGACGCATGCATGAAATAGAGTTTGAAAACTGGGTGACGGTGAAGCCAATAATGGTGTATACCATAAATACCATTGTGAATTGGGCATCAAATGAAAATGAACAAATATTTCTACTGGTAACGACGATTGTAAAACACTGATTATTTTACTACAACTAAACCTAACCCTGCTATCCCTCTGAATCCTAAGTTTAAAACCTCCCTTCCTGACGCCTAACCCTAAAACCACCTTCCTGACACCCAACTCTAAAACCCCGCCCACTGGTGCCTAACCTTAAGCCCCCCCTCCCTCCTTCCTTCCTAACCTTATCATTTTTAAACCGATAATTTGCAAAAACGAAAAAATTGTGGCACCCTTTCTAAAAGACAATTGTAGTGCCCTGTACAATCGATCAGGACACTTAGGGCAAAAGCTGACCCTGCTTAAAAGTTTGCTATATCTTACTTGTCTCTGGACTCTGGAGATGCCAAAACTGGATTTGCATAGCAATGCCACATTTTTCACTTGCAGCCTTTTTTGAAAAGTCAGTAGTTTCGTTTTACAGAAATGTTGTAAACAACAACGTCTCTTCCAGTGTCACATACGAGCCTGAAAACCGCCACTATATCTGTGTCACAAATACGACACACGGCAGGAATGGAATATTTGCAAAGCCCCAGCCTGTGGCACATACTCATTGTCAGGCAATTTCGTTTCTTCAGTAGTTTGAATGATAATGGTTGATTCTAATTTACTGTTAATGAGCTGTTAATATGTAACTCATCCTGGAAGTGTCTGCATAGTAGTGAGCTTCCTCTGGTTAAAAGATAATTCACTATTTGTCCATGGTTCAATCATTTATCACACTCACCTGTTCATTCTCTCATCACAAAGTAAACTTACCACAGTTAGTTTGCAGGTGTTCTGCCAAGCAGTGAAGAATACCATAAGTGCACCGGCACAATTTGCAGCCTTGTTGTACCCAGTCTCCATGTTTGACTTTCACAGCACAGTTCCTAAGTACCAAAACATATTTCATTCAACGTTCAATATTTCACATGCAAAACTAAACAAAATCATTAGTGTGATTCCTAATGGCAAGATTTTCATTGCGAGAGAATCAGGTTTTTGACTTTCTGGTGGACTGGACTATCGAGGGTGAGGATTGCTTTCACATTATATCAGATTTGCACTAAATAATTTTCATATTTGTCCAGAAGGCCTCCTAAAAATATATATAGCCTCTTTCAAAGGTAAGATTTGCCATTGATGTCCCAGGGTGGTCCCCTCTCACTTCCTGTCTATGTGACAGTTGATAGTGAAATAGACAGTAGCTGACAGCAGATATAATGATCTTTTCCCACTCAAACTGTACTTTAATGTTTAATGGTCATGCACACTGAGCCTCTGGTTTCTGAAGCCCCAATAAAATTTACGGTACTCAAAAACTGTCACCTGTTAAGACAAAAGCTTGCAATCCTAGAATAATCCACATAATAAGTTTGTAGTAGATCATGGAACCAGTTATTAATTCACTAACCTATACCTTGCACCACTTGATAAGATAAAATTTCAGAAGGAATCAGACCTAATTCCAAATACACAACTGATTAAAGGACTGAGCATCATTAAAGAGGGCCTTAGTTACTTTCTATTAGGTTTTTATTAGGTTCTATGCCTTCATTATAATATAATCTATTACATTTTAGTAAAGTGTATGGGTATCTTTACCTAGATCAAATCAGAATGCAGTAAGGGTTACTGAAAGGTGAGGGAAATAGCAGTCATGGAACTAGTCATGTGCAGCAACTTCCATGCAAATGTATTGTAGTAAATCTAGGTAGTCCTGGGGTTTTTACTTGAAGGATATTTCCGAGATTATAAAAAAATGAGATCTACTTACCTGGGGTTTCCTTTAGCCCCTGGAAGCTGATCTGTCCTTCACTGCAGCTCTGGTGTCCCGGTATCCCCTCCGTTGGTGATGCCGACCTTACCAGGTGGCCTGGAGTGCAGGCCACATGAGCACAATTGCAAGCGGTGCCGATCTGCACCTGTGCAAGCACAGAAGATCCTGACCTGGCGAGGTCAGCATCACCAATAGCGGGGATCCCAGGACGGCGAAGGACAGATCAGCTGCCAGGGGTTTAAGGAAGTCTCAGGAAAGTAGATCTTGTTTTTTTTAATCATCTCCGATGTATCCTTTAAAGTGTTCACTGCAGTCTAGGGGCAACTCTAGGCGTGGACCTCAAAGCTGAACTTCTGATTGCAGTACATATAGATTCATACACATACGTGTAACATTTGGGCTTTGATGCACTATACTGTACATTTTTTTTCCTGCATTTTCTCACAGGAGATATTTTCTTATCTCAACCTACAACATTTTTTTTCTTTCTTTCTTTTTTTTTTTTTTTTTAAAGCAGTGGGGACAGCCTAACTATTCCCGGGAAAAAAAGAACACCTATAAGTAGATAAAGTACATAAGTAGATAAATACCTGTTCTACTTACATTTAATTTTATATAGCAAATACAGAGAAAATTGTTCCAGGTATTTCCATCTTTACTGCCTCTGACTGAAGTCAATCCTGATGTCATTTCTTCCCTTACTCTTTTTTTTTCGCCTAGAAAAGGTGAGGTGTATGTCCCTTCTCAGCCTCCTGTCACACTGAACAGCCTCAGCCAATCAGTGAGGAGCAGGAATGGGGAAGGGGAGATAACAAGCTTCCTTCTACCCGGCAATGTACCAGAAAGGAGCATGGCTGACTGAGATAAGATTCATTACAGCAGAACCATTTATTATTATATTGGAATGCTTGCAATACAGACTGCATGTAGACTACATAATAAACACAGAAAAGTGGGTAAATGGAATTTGATTTTGTGGCTGACAATCCCGCTTTAAGTACTTGAAGTAGGTAAAAATAGTAATAGTTATTTTGACTTCTTTTTTTGCTTGCTGGGGCTGAAACAATATTGTATTACGGTTGAGAAATATATAGTGTGAGCTAACACAGGAAGTACAGTGGCTTTCAAAAGTATTTGGCCCCCTTGAAGTTTTCCACCATTTTGTCATATTACTGCCACAAAAATGAATCAATTTTATTGGAATTTCACGTGAAAGACCAGTACAAAGTGGTGTACACATGAGAAGTGGAACGAAAATCATACATGATTCCAAACATGTTTTACAAATCAATGACTGCAAAGTGGTGTGTGCGTAATTATTCAGCCCCCTTTGATCTGAGTGCAGTCAATTGCCCATAGACATTGCCTGATGAGTGCTAATGACTAAATAGAGTGCAGCTGTGTGCAATCTAATGTCAGTACAAATACAGCTGCTCTGTGACGGCCTCAGAGGTTGTCTAAGAGAATATTGGGAGCAACAACAACACCATGAAGTCCACAGAACACACCAGACAAGGTCAGGGATAAAGTTATTGAGAAATTTAAGGCAGGCTTAGGCTACAAAAAGATTTCCAAAGCTTTGAACATCCCACGGAGCACTGTTCAAGCGATCATTCAGAAACGGAAGGAGTATGGCACAACTGTAAACCTACCAAGACAAGGCCGTCCACCTAAACTCACAGGCCGAGCAAGGAGAGCGGTGATTAGAAATGCAGTCAAGAGGCCCATGGTGACTCTGGACGAGCTGCAGAGATCTTCAGCTCAGGTTGGGGAATCTGTCCATAGGACAACTATTAGTCGTGCACTGCACAAAGTTGGCTCTTATGGAAGAGTGACCAGAAGAAAGCCATTGTTAACAGAAAAGCATAAGAAGTCCCGTTTGCAGTTTGCCACAAGCCATGTGGGGGACACAGCAAACATGTGGAAGAAGGTGCTCTGGTCGGATGAGACCAAAATGGAATTTTTTGGCCAAAATGCAAAACGCTATGTGTGGCAGAAAACTAACACTGCATATCACTCAGAACACACCATCCCCACTGTCAAATATGGTGGTGGCAGCATCATGCTCTGGGGTTGCTTCTCTTCAGCAGGGACAGGGAAGCTGGTCCAAGTTGATAGGAAGATGGATGGAGCCAAATACAGGGCAATCTTGGAAGAAAACCTCTTGGAGTCTGCAAAAGACTTAAAAATGGGGCGGAGGTTCACCCTCCAGCAGCAGGGACGGATCTAGACCAAGTTTCGCCTGGGGCAAGGTCAGATTTTGGCGCCTAAAGGTCAGGTTTTGGCCCCTAAACTGCCATTCATTTTGCCGCCTTTTTAAGAATTCAACAAACTGCGCCTGGGGCAAGAGACCCGCTTGCCCCCCCCTAGATCCGTCCCTGTAGCAGGCAGAGGTGGCCTTTGGGGGGGACAAGTGGGGCGATCGCCCCAGGCCCCGCGCCTCAAAGGGGCCCCGCAATCATGCCCACAATTCCCATTTTGGTGGTGGTGTAGGAAAGGGCTACAGAAGTCTAACTGTTTGAGTTCTGAAGAGTAGTAAGTCATTTACGAATACCCAGATCTTCCTATTTTGTTTTATGCACCTTATATTTTGCACCGACCTTCCTTTTATTGCTTAGGTTTTTGTCTTCAGCATGCTTTACTATACTATGCCGTTTGCATTTTTGTAATGAATTTCTACACTGACATGAAGCTTGCCAAATGTCAGATTAAGTTACGTGCAAGAGCCTCAGCCCAAAGCCGAGCATGGACTGGAGTCGGAGGGGGCACAGGCTGGAGCCTCCAGACTGGCTGGCGATGGGTGCTAGGCTGGATGGGGTACTAGGCAATGGCATACATAGAGGCTGACTGTGGGGCTAGGGGTGTGTACCAGACTCACTGGGGATGGCTGCTATGCTGGCTGGGGAGATGGAAATGGGTGCTAGGCTGCCTTGGAGAGCTGGTGATGTGTGCTAGGCTAGCTGAAGAGCTGGGGATGGGTACTAGGCTGGCTGGGGATGGGTAGTAGGGTGGCTGAGGAGCTGGGGATGGGTACTAGGCTGGCTGGGGATGGGTAGTAGGCTGGCTGAGGAACTGGGGATGGGTACTAGCCTGGCTGAGGAGCTGGGGATGGATGTAGACTGGTTGGGGATGGTGCTAGGCTGGCTGAAGAATTTGAGATGGGTACTAGGCTGGCTGGGGAGCATGTCTGGATAGAAATACAAACTTAAACTTCCCATTCAGCCTAGCACCTATCAGTCAGTTAAAGGCCACTAAGCCAATATAAGAATAATTACAATATATAATGTGATCAAACGGCGAATGGTAGTACCATTGGCTGTTTGATTACATTACGTATTGTAATTGTTCTTATATTGGTTGGCTTAGTGGCCTTAATTGTTTTTAAACAATAAAAAGGTGTACTGCATTAGAGGCGGACAAGCCCGTGGGCATGGTGGTACGGTAACGTATATGGCCTACACTTATGGCTGTAAACCCGCATATGACACTCGCCCCAGGCCCCGTGTACTCTAAGGCCGCCTCTGCAGCAGGACAACGACCCTAAACATAAAGCCAGGGCAACAATGGAATGGTTTAAAACAAAGCATATCCATGTGTTAGAATGGCCCAGTCAAAGTCCAGATCTAAATCCAATCAAGAATCTGTGGCAAGATCTGAAAACTGCTGTTCACAAACGCTGTCCATCTAATCTGACTGAGCTGGAGCTGTTTTGCAAAGAAGAATGGGCAAGGATTTCAGTCTCTAGATGTGCAAAGCTGGTAGAGACATACCCTAAAAGACTGGCAGCTTTAATTGCAGCAAAAGGTGGTTCTACAAAGTTGACTCAGGGGGCCGAATAATTACGCACACCCCACTTTGCAGTTATTTATTTGCAAAAAATGTTTGGAATCATGTATGAATTTTCGTTCCACTTCTCACATGTACACCACTTTGTATTGGTCTTTCACGTGGAATTCCAATAAAATTGATTCATGTTTGTGGCAGTAATGTGACAAAATGTGGCAAACTTCAAGGGGGCCGAATACTTTTGCAAACCGCTGTAAGTTTAATGAATCAGTGAGCGAGTGTATCCAGTAAACACCAGTAAAATTGCTGTGCACAGGAAGTGCACTACTTGTACCAGCACTTGTGACATAGCATGATCTACATATTACCTACGTAATGCATATATTACCAAGGTACTGTGTGATATGCAAGTACCCTAGAATTGTGCAAGTTACCTAGATGACTTTTACTGTGTACACCCCATCAATACCAGGTAGCAAAGAGAAGATATTTAAAATCATAATTTTTTTCTGAAAACCTTTGTTTCCCTGAACATCTTACTTTTTCCTTTCATCAGATTCGCAATACCGTCCAGTGAAATGCTTTGGGCAAGTGCAGAAACTTCCTAAGATGCACGTTCCTCCATTCATGCAGCAGTTTCTGTTGAGCTTACTGCCTTGAAGTAAAAAGGAAATTGTTACAGGGACACACTTAGCAACTCTGCCTACAGATAAATCTCTTTTTTTGTCTCTTGTCACCATGGAGTCTTTAAAGGTTTACATTTATTGTCTTGTAAAACAATAAAATTAGCTGCATGTTTGAAGTGTTGGATCAGGGAAGACAGGGTTGTTTGTACAAGGATTAAAGGACAACTACCACAGATTAGTGCCTCTCTCTGGACTTTCCAAATAGATTCTAGCCTGGGGGAGGTATGGCTGGCCTAATTATTTATGTTACTCGTAAATAGCATCTTATGAGCAAGAGTATGGAGCCATATAGGCCATAAAGGGTGTAATATTCTGCAGCCATAATACTATATGTGAAAGAAGGTTTAATGTATCTGGCATTACCTAGGTAATACCAGAGAGGGGTCAAGGCCCATTCATCCCAGTCCAATACAACTGATTATTTCTGAGTCAGTCTATATATAACAGATTCCTTAAAAAACTGAATTTAAAAAAAAAATACCTAACTTTATTAACAGAAATTTAAAAACATTTGAGGAAATTGTAATTTTGTCGGAATCGGAAATTGTAATTTTCGAACATCCATACTTTTTATCTCTAAGCTTGTGCACAGGACTAGGGGACATGATGTGCACATGGAGGAAAAAAAGATGTTGCCATTTTTTTAGAAAAGGGGTCTTACAATAAGGGATTAAATGCGGAATGTATTACCAGGGCCGTTTCTTCCACCGTGCGGGCCGTGCGACTGCACTGAGCGCAGACCAGCAGGTGAAGGAAGGGGCGCAGGATCATGGAGGACACTGCTAGAGGAAGCCAGTGACACGCTGTGCAGGGCTGATTACACAAGCACGATCACCGTGCTTCACACACTCCTCCTGGGCTGGGGCAGCCGCACAAATTATCTCTGTAGCAGTCTGTACTACTCTCTCGGAGAGAGAGTGTTTACAATAGTTGCCTTGACCACGATAAAGCTGCGGCGCTGCCCCCTGCTCTCTCCAGCCAGGCATGTTGCTAGTGTGCGGTGCCTATGCTTCCTGGTAGTTTTCCCATGGGCTGCTCTTGTATCTTGTTACAGACAGGCAGTGCCGCCCCTCCTCCTGATTCCTCCTGATTCCTCCATGGGCACTGCCTGTCATGATGTGTGTCACTGGCCAGCGCGAAAATTCAAGAGAGATGGAGGAGACAGATTCAAGAGAGAAGGAAGGACAGAATCTGTAAGCGCTGGAGTGTGTCTCAGCTACAGCACAGGGAGCAGTGAGCCTTCACTGACAGGAGGGGGGAGATAAGAGACACAGATAAGAGCCAGCATGTCTGAGGGAGTCACACGGAGGACAGAGCCAGCCCACAGCCCAGCAGTGAGTTCCAGAGAGCAGCAGAGGCCAGGCTAATCACCAAAAAGGCAGAGGTAAAATTGTATGTCATGTTATCTTTTATCTATAGGCATTCTCTCTACCTTTTACCACCTTCTGTCAGTCTCTCCTTCTCAACTTCTCCATCTCTTTCCACCACTGCCCGCTAGGTCTGAACGATTTTAGGAAAAAATTGAAATGAGTGATTTCTGTCCCAAATCACGATTTCGATTTGATTCACGATTTACTTTAAAGTAAGCTTTGTTCTCCCTCTGTGCCTCTCTGTCCCGTCTCTTTTTGCACCCTCTGTGTCCCCTTTGTCTCTCTGTGCCTCCTCTAGGTCTCTCTCTGCACCCCCTTTGTCTCTCTGCCCCCAATGGGCCTCTCTCTTGCCCCCTTTGTTCTCTTTGTGCCCCCTTAGTCTCTCTGTGCCCCTTCTGGGTCTCTCTCTTTCCCCCTTTGTGCACCTTTTGTCTCTCTCTGTGCCCGCTCTGTCCCCAAGCTGCAGCAGTGCTGGACATACCTTCCAGCATGAATCCAACGATGCCCATCTGTCCACTTCGCCTACTGCATGCACGGCATACTTCCTGTATGTCATGTGACATACAGGAACCAGGAAGTATGCCGTGCCCTAGAGAGGCGATAGAGGACGGACAGCATTGGACTCGTGTGGAAGGTATGTCCAACACTGCGGGCCGCAGACCCGCCGGGACTTGGGGGAAGTTTGTAGCTGTGTCTCCAAACTGCCCCCATGCGGAAATGACGTCATCACGATAATTGCCACTTCGACGATTTCGAAATCGTGATCTTGGTGATCGCGATTTCGGTTTAAATTTGATTTATCTTTCAGGCCTACTGCCCGCCCTGTCACACTCACCCTCTGGACGCCCCAGTATTGGTCACAGTTCTGTCAGTTAGTCTAGACCTCTTGAGAAAGCGGCGACCCTGCGATACGCGTGGAGGGGACACCTGGGGCACTTACCACTGGTCTAGGCACGGAACAGGTAATTATCCACTATTTTTCAGATCCAATTTCTGTTTCTTTTCTGACACCGCCACAACTACGGGGCTGTTTGGTTTGTGCAGCAGCATATGTTTATACAGATATTTATGCAAGAGGTTTGGGATTTTTCTTGGTAACATAACATCCAGCTTTGTTTTTGTGGAGTATTTATGAGTATATGATACATTTTTGCACACTTGTAGTGTGCGTGCAGGGTGTTAGTTTTATTTGGCCATATTGTACCTGAGTTTTTGATAGGTTATGTAGCATTTTGTGTCCGTGCCTTATTGTATATTCACAAATTTTTTGAGATGTGCTGTTGATATCTCTGTAACATATTATGATTGGACCAGAACCCCCATTGTCTGTGTTTTCTCATTTTTAAGTAATTTTAGATTTTATTGTGTTAAGGTGTATTCAATAAAGATTTATACATGGAAGCTAAAACTAGTCCATATGCATATTATCATTTTTTCTCAGACAGATGATCTTTTTCTTCAAGTGTTTATTCTGTCATTTAGTCCAGTCGCTTGTCTGTCAGTCATTTCAGTCCACGAGGCGCTACACCTGCTATTGACGAAATTCTGTTTTGTCCCCACTTTTATTGCCTGATTAAGCGGGCGGGGCCCGCGAAACGTGTTGCACTGTTTTGGGGTACCGTATAATAAATGTATTGATTTATATGAAGACAGGATCTCGTGTCTGCTTTTGGGAGGCAAGCCCACCACTTCCTCAAAGCAATTTTTAAAAATTGTATTGACTTTTATCCTGCTGGCTCCTCTGTTCTACATACAAATACTCTGTGTCCACTCCTGGTGGAGGGGAGTGCTACCCTCTTTCTTGTTTCTTTACTACACAGAGCGATTTCTTAATCCTGAGTGAGGACAGGTCTAATCTCCTCACCTGCCTATTGAGTGGTTGCCTGAATGGTAACCCATGTTTGTGAGTATAAAGTCTCTCACTAAACCACTTACCAATTGTCTTTAGCATACTACACCATATTGGGCTCTCGTTTTTTTCTATTTTATTTCTGTCCATGAGCCTGTCCTGTCATTCATTCCAGTCCACCAGCCTGTCCTGTCATTCATTCCAGTCCACCAGCCTGTCCTGTCATTCATTCCAGTCCACGAGCCTGTCCTGTCATTCACTCCAGTCCACGAGCCTGTCCTGTCATTCACTCCAGTCCACGAGCCTGTCCTGTCATTCACTCCAGTCCACGAGCCTGTCCTGTCATTCACTCCAGTCCACGAGCCTGTCCTGTCATTCACTCCAGTCCACGAGCCTGTCCTGTCATTCACTCCAGTCCACGAGCCTGTCCTGCCATTCACTCCAGTCCACGAGCCTGTCCTGTCATTCACTCCAGTCCACGAGCCTGTCCTGCCATTCACTCCAGTCCACGAGCCTGTCCTGTCATTCATTCCAGTCCACCAGCCTGTCCTGTCATTCATTCCAGTCCACGAGCCTGTCCTGTCATTCATTCCAGTCCACCAGCCTGTCCTGTCATTCACTCCAGTCCACGAGCCTGTCCTGTCATTCACTCCAGTCCACGAGCCTGTCCTGTCATTCACTCCAGTCCACGAGCCTGTCCTGTCATTCACTCCAGTCCACGAGACTGTCCTGTCATTCACTCCAGTCCACGAGCCTGTCCTGTCATTCACTCCAGTCCACGAGCCTGTCCTGCCATTCACTCCAGTCCACGAGCCTGTCCTGTCATTCACTCCAGTCCACGAGCCTGTCCTGCCATTCACTCCAGTCCACGAGCCTGTCCTGTCATTCATTCCAGTCCACCAGCCTGTCCTGTCATTCATTCCAGTCCACGTGCCTGTCCTGTCATTCATTCCAGTCCACCAGCCTGTCCTGTCATTCATTCCAGTCCACCAGCCTGTCCTGTCATTCATTCCAGTCCACGAGCCTGTCCTGTCATTCACTCCAGTCCACCAGCCTGTCCTGTCATTCATTCCAGTCCACCAGCCTGTCCTGTCATTCATTCCAGTCCACGAGCCTGTCCTGTCATTCATTCCAGTCCACCAGCCTGTCCTGTCATTCATTCCCAGTCCACCAGCCTGTCCTGTCATTCACTCCAGTCCATGAGCCTGTCCTGTCATTCATTCCAGTCCACCAACCTGTTTTGCAGTTCAGTGTTCCCCAACCCTGTCCTCAAGGCCCACCAACAGTGCATGTGTTTTGGAAATCCACAGAGTTTGTTAATCAGCTCTGCTGAGACACTCATTACCTCACCTTTGCATGTTTGTGGTTTTCTGCAAAATGTACTGTTGGTGGGCCTTGAGGACAGGGTTGGGGAGCTCTGCATGTAGTTCATTCCAGTCCGCCAAACTATCTTTCAGGTGTCAGAGTCTTCTGATGATGAGGGGGATGTGGGGGTTGTTTGTTTTTAGCAGTGTGCCCGATTCCCTGATTTGCCTGGGGTGTCAGAGCCCTGGGGTGCTAGGGTGGCTGCCAGTGCCACACAATTACTTGGGAAGGTGGGGGTGGGGTGGAGGGTACCGGGGTCTCTTTGGCTGAGGGGATTTTGGAAGACCTGCATGGGCCACTTGGGGGAAGGGGGGCTCTCGAGCTAAAGGAGGTTTGTTGGCCAGCTGGGGAGCTAGGGTGGCTGTCACACAATTTCTTGGGGGGGGGGGGCGTATTTTTTGACACTCGCCCTGGGAGAAATTTAACCTAGAAACTGCACTGTGTATTACCACAGGAAGTAGTTATGGCAAATTCTATATCTGTGTTTAAAGAGGGCTTGGATGCTTTCCCCTTGTATTGAAGGACATCCATGGCTACACACTATCCAGGGTAGGTTGACTAAACAGTGGAAACAGTGCATACAGCCCATGGAAAGTCTACTGGTGTTTAAAAGTTAAGGTTTGGGCAAACAGTGTAAGAAGTGGTGCACAAATAGCAACTTGAGTTGCATAAATAACATGCATATAATAAGCATTGTACATGCAACAGGCACTTTATGTATATAACGCAAGTTGCATATGGCATTATGTAACTTATGTGGTATGTGTAAACATGTGGATTTTACTATTGCTGTGCTTGCTGCCTCTAAGTGACTGACAGCAAAATAACTATGGAGAGTATATTCCAAGCATCACATCATCAGAGAAAACAAAAGTTGTTTATACATAGCAATGTGATTCAGTACAGCTATAGGAAAATGTCAAGCTAAATTACCTGCTATTAATATAAAACCTTTCCTTTTTACAAATAATTGTATGCCCTCGTCAGCTAAACACTTTTAATTACAAATTATCTTATAAATGTCTCTAAAATCTATTAATGTGGCATGCTGCTGCAACATCCCTCCTTAACCCTTCAGTAGAGCATTTATTTGATATGTAATGTAATGAAACATGCATCAGTTTTCTAAGCAAAAACAAGCAAAAATAACATTGTGTCTACCTTTAGACTCACTATTGCTCTGATATGAACACTGTAAAAGGCATGTTTCCAAAAACAGTATATTGAATGGCAATGTCTTTAAACATTGTTACTACTGTTGAGCGAGGCAGGTGAGGGTGCTGGGTGAGTGTGCAGATGCAAGTGAGGGTGCTAGGTGAGGAAAGTGTGGGTGCTGCGTGGGTGTGCAGATGCAGGTGAGGGTGCTGGGTGGGTGCGCAGTTGTAGGTGAGGGTTCTGGGCGGGAGAGGCAGGTCAGGGTGCTGGGTGGAAGAGGCTGGTCAGGATGCTGGGAGAGAGAGGCAGATCAGGGTGCTAGGAGGAAGAGGCAGGTGAGGGTGGTGGGTGGAAGATGCAGGTGAGGGTACTGGGTGGGAGATGCAAGTCAGGGTGTTAGTTGGGAAAGGTAGATCTGTGTGCTGGGTGGGAAAGGAAGATAATTGTGCTGGATGGGAGAAGCAGATCAGTGTGTTGGGTGGAAGGTGCAGGTCATAGTGTTGGGTGGGAGAGGCAGGTCAGGGTGTTGGGTGGGAGAGGCAGGTCAGGGTGTTGGGTGGGAGAGGCAAGTCAGAGTACTGGGTGTGAGATACAGGTTAGGGTGCTGTGTGGAAGAGGCCGGAGGAGTTTGGCTGAGACAGGTGAGGCATTACATCGCAGTCTCACAACATGCTAATGCCGCAGTGGCACAGTCACTCACTCGCCATAGGATCTTCTTTCATGGTCTTCTTTTTTTCCAGACCCGCTTCCCTGAGCTAGTGTGTAATCACTGAAAGGAGGGAGGCAGGGCTTACTGGACAGAGGCAGGGGAGGGTATAAGGGACAGAGAGATTGAGCACCATGCAGTGCACAGGGGGTGGAAATGAGGATGCACCAGCCACATTTTTTTTAATCAATCTGTTGCCCATGCCTAGTGCGGGACTTGGCCGAAATCATACCCAGAGCCGCCGCAACACATTCACGCAGGTTGGGAACACTGGTCTATATAGACTACTCCAATGATAAATGTACCACATTTAAAGGAAAAATGGAAAAGCTGACTTTTTTGTTCCACATTTTTTGGCCTAAAAAAAAATGTGTGTGTGTGCGTGCGTGCGTGCGTGCATGCGCGTGTGTGTGTGTGTGTGTGTGTGTGTGTGCGTGCGTGCGTGCGTGCGTGCGTGTGTGTGTGTGTGTGTTATCTACAGACAATATGTGTCACTTCCCTATACAGAGTATTCAATGCATACCCATAACCATAGCTTCCTCTCCTCACTCCAGCTCAAGTACAGTGGCTTGCAAAAGTATTCGGCCCCCTTGAAGTTTTCCACATTTTGTCATATTACTGCCACAAACATGAATCAATTTTATTAGAATTTCACATGAAAGACCAATACAAAGTGGTGTAAACATGAGAAGTGAAATTAAAATCATACATGATTCTGAACATTTTTTTACAAATAAATAACTGGAAAGTGGGGTGTGTGTAATTATTCAGCCCCCTTTGGTCTGAGTGCAGTCAGTTGCCCATAGACATTGCCTGATGAGTGCTAATGACTAAATAGAGTGCACCTGTGTGTAATCTAATGTCAGTACAAATACAGCTGCTCTGTGACGGCCTCAGAGGTTGTCTAAGAGAATATTGGGAGCAACAACACCATGAAGTCCAAAGAACACACCAGACAGGTCAGGGATAAAGTTATTGAGAAATTTTAAACAGGCTTAGGCTACAAAAAGATTTCCAAAGCCTTGAAAATCCCATGGAGCACTGTTCAAGTGATCATTCAGAAATGGAAGGAGTATGGCACAACTGTAAACCTACCAAGACAAGGCCGTCCACCTAAATTCACAGGCCGAACAAGGAGAGCGCTGATCAGAAATGCAATCAAGAGGCCCATCGTGACTCTGGACGAGCTGCAGAGATCTACAGCTCAGGTGGGGGAATCTGTCCATAGGACAACTATTAGTCGTGCACTGCACAAAGTTGGCCTTTGAGTGGAAAGAAGAAAGCCATTGTTAACAGAAAAGCATAAGAAGTCCCGTTTGCAGTTTGCCACAAGCCATGTGGGGGACACAGCAACCATGTGGAAGAAGGTGCTCTGGTCAGATGAGACCAAAATGGAACTTTTTGGCCAAAATGCAAAACGCTATGTGTGGCGGAAAACTAACACTGCACATCACTCAGAATGCACCATCCCCACTGTCAAATATTCTCTTCAGCAGGAACAGGGAAGCTGGTCAGAGTTGATGGGAAGATGGACGGAGCCAAATACAGGGCAATCTTGGAAGAAAACCTCTTGGAGTCTGCAAAAGACTTGAGACTGGGGCGAAGGTTCACCTTCCAGTAGGACAACGACCCTAAACATAAAGCCCAGGCAACAATGGAATGGTTTAAAACAAAACATATCCATGTGTTAGAATGGCCCAGTCAAAGTCCAGATGTAAATCCAATTGAGAATCTGTGGCAAGATCTGAAAACATGCTGTTCACAAACGCTATCCATCTAACTTGACTGAGCTGGAGCTGTTTTGCAAAGAAGAATGGGCAAGGATTTCAGCCTCTAGATGTGCAAAGCTGGTAGAGACATACCCTAAAAGACTGGCATCTGTAATTGCAGCAAACGGTGGTTCTACAAAGTATTGACTCAGGGGGCCGAATAATTACCCCCCACTTTGCAGTTATTTATTTGTAAAAAATGTTTGGAATCATGTATGATTTTCGTTCCACTTCTCACGTGTACTCCACTTTGTATTGGTCTTTCATGTGAAATTCAAATAAAATTGATTCGTGTTTGTGGCAGTAATGTGACAAAATGTGGAAAACTTCAAGGGGGCCAAATACTTTTGCAAGCCACTGTACTTGTATCTCCCTAGCAGTTTCATAAATTGCTGCTAGAGCACTAACCCCATTGCAGTCACGTGACAGTAGGCCTGGAGCTCAAGTGCAGAGTTCGGGCTCTTTCAGACGAAAGGCTGAACTGCTCGCTTGTCTTTCAGTTCAGCATCTCATTTGCTGTCCAAGAGGGCTATTTGAATGCAATTAAAATTTACCTAGCAGAAGAGAATTGCCAAATGCTGCATATGAGCATGGCTGCAGCTATTGCACAGAGTGACTCCATGGGGGGCTGCCTGTCTATTGCTGGTACTGAGCACTAAAAACCATCCGTTCAGTGCAAGAGAGCAGCTGACAGGCGGTGAATTCACCACCTTCAGCTGTACGTATGAAAGAGCCCTTACAAAACTTCAGGGAAGTCCAAGGACTCAAGTTGGAGTAAGGAGATGTAGCTATACTGCGTGGCACACTTCCAATATATGGTTTGCATGGCGGGGAGGGCGTTCTAGGGTAGCACATGGGGGAGAGGGGGGGGGAGGCCTAGTGGATGGTTACTGAATTTGGTGTAAAGTGTGTGTGTGTGGGGGGGGGGCTTATGCAGGGTCAATTATTATGGTCAATTATTTTCATGCATGCATGATTTGTAATATGCACATACTAGAATAAGAATACTAACAATGAAGTGTATAGCACAGAAGAAAATATGTTCACATACCTCTGTTTACTATTTTTGTGTATTTAACTGACTGTGAAGAATGAACCTGCTGTGGTTTATTTTTGTTGACAGGAGACTAATTATGTGTGTATCACCTCCTGAAATGTCATTCTAATTAAAATAAATTCATTATGCTATTTGTATTTATCTCGGATCCATTAGTGGTCATTTATTGTAAATAAATGAAATGCAGGCCGGGTACTTACTGTCGGTTAGTCCAGTGAAAGGTATAAGTGCTTCTTTATTTGGCTGCCTTCTGATCGCAGTACTTCTATTCATTTCCATTAATGTGTCCATTACCCGGCTATGATTTATCTGTTGAGGTTCTGACTTTGCATTTAGGTTGCTAAAGGCTTCAGATTTCTCCTTGGCACTTCCTATAATTTTAAAATTAGACTTTATAAATAAGAGACTTATGATAAACATTTTTGCGCAAGACAAAAAACAGGGATCTGTTGTATTTACGCCTTCTGACCAGCCAAAACCTTAAAATCACCTGACAACTGATGTGCATGTCCTCTGTTTGGCATTAAAATATCTCTGAGTGGATGCCACAGTGGCCTCAATTCACTAAGCTTTATCAATCACTTTATCAAACGTTTGATAATTTACCTCATGGGTAAAATCTAATTTTGAATTCACGAAGGTGTTATAGATTTATCGAATGTTTTATCGATAAAATGTTCATTAAATCTATAACACCTTAGTGAATTCAAAATTAGATTTTACTCATGAGGTAAATTATCAAACGTTTGATAAAGCTTAGTGAATTGAGGCCATTGACTCTGAGGCTGGTTTTACCGCACCACATCGCACCGCAGGAATAAGGCTTCATATGACCCTGCGCCACTGTGCGGTAACAGGGTCGCCCAGGCTAGTGACATACCCCCTGCTTGGCAGGAAGTATGTCACTGGGATTCCCGTTGTTTTAACGCATCACACCACACTCCTGTTGTGCACACTGCTTGCGTTGCTCATTGACTTTTTTCGATTCATGAGGTAACATGCTGCAGACACTACATTGGGACTACAGCGATTTTGATACTTCTGCCGCGTTGTATCGCAAGAACTGTGCAAGTCTCCTTAGACCATAATATGCACAAGGGCTCTGTAGGAAACAGAGAGGCTAGCATGGCGGAGCTCCATACCAGCCTGTGTGGGGGACAACGGGTAAAGAAAATGTAAAAGGTGGGGGTAATACATGCAATTTTTTTTCAATCAAAAAGAACATATCCCCAGCCCAGGCATAGACCCTGAACAAGCATGCAGATCCGATGATTGAAGATCGACGGGATTTGCAGCGTGTTTATTACAGGTGGTTGATTCAGATACTACTGATGCATGTAAGATCAGCAGAAGTACTAATCAACTAGTATTGTAAGGAAATAAATATGGCAGCTTTCACATCCCTCTCACTTTAGGTAAATAAATAAATAAATAAGTAAATTTATGGAAAATATATACATATATATACATATATATATATATATATATATATATATATATATATATATATATATATATATACTGTATACATATATATATATATATATATATATATATATATATATATATATATATATATATATATATATATATATATATACACAAAACAAACACTGCACAAGGGATCAGAGCCCACCAACAGAAAGCTCTGTTATTCAGACACTACTGCAGCCAAATAGATCAGCAGGTCTGCCAGGCAACCTGAACTCTTGCACAGGACAGATGGAAAACAGTGAAATGCACCCTATATGTAGTTAGAGATTTTATCCTGTATCATTTCCCCTCATTTATGTCTAATCACAAGTTGTAATTTGATCTCTCCCCTGTGTCACATGACTGCCATTGCAGATAAGGCAGATAAGCCCATTTGAAACCACAGGCTGTTAACAATATGTCTGCTTACATGAATCAGGAGGTAGAAACAGTACAGATTTATTTTAGGATTTATATTAGCTGTAACAAAGATGTTTTGTTTGTTTATTTTAAGGTTATTATGCTGTTGCGTATCTTTTAAAGAGAGGAAGTTCTGAGTTCAGTAATTATGGCAGCCTCTCTATTCTTCTCACCAACCAACATTTAATTACTCAACCAGCTTCTCTCAAGACAACTGCTGATCAAATCTTCTATCACTCTCAAACATCATTCTACAGGTATTTGATTTTGTACAAAGAATCAATAAAACACTATCAGTTGATTTTAGTTTAATGAAAACACTTTAAATAGAATCACCAAATTTGCCTTAAATGTACATAATGCTTAAAATCCTAGGGGAAATATTTTTAGTTTAGGATGGTCTGTAGGAAGTATGGTCAGCTGTTGGATAGGAACATATAAAGAGTTGAATAAATCTTACCTTTGTGAAAGGGAAAAGCCAACACTGTCAATGTTATTACAATGAGCCTGATAAACAAAGAGAAAACACAAAGTGTCAGTGATGTTAGTGTCATGACCCACTATGTCAACAAACCATCAAATACTTTTCAACAGAGGAACCTGAGGACTTTGAAGGAAAGATACCGGCCTAAGAGGACAAGTTATTATGGAATTCAGAAGCCAGACTGCCTAATCCAGGAGCCATCAGGATTTAAATTATTCTATAAACAACAAAAAGATAAAAAATGACTACAACTATGGTAGGGATTAGACTGTGGATTCCTTTAATGCTGGGCATACACGGCGGTGTATGTTCTTATCAATCGAGCCGCTGATGGCTCGATTGATAATTTCCGACGTGTCCGTTCACCGTGTGGATCGATTCCCGGCTCGATCCCCGCGGGCGGACAATGGGCAAAAACAAAGCGCTGATAAGGAAGTGCCCGCGGGGACGAGCGGGAATCGATCCCCATGCACGGACGAGTGGTGACGCGCCGGCATCGAGCCGTTGGCTCGATTCCGGCGCATAAACATACCGTCTATGCCCAGCATTTCAGATTGTTAAAGTGTAGTTATGCCTGGTACACACCATGCAATTCCCCATTAGATTGACAGATCAATCAATTATTTCCTACAGGTCTGACCTGATTTCCAATCATTTTTCTGATCGATTTTCTTCTGTACAAAATCAATCAGAAAAACTATGAGAAATCATATTGGAAATTATCGATTTGGCACATTGATTTGATGGGAAATTGCATAGTGTGTACCAGGCATAAGGCCTCATTCACACTGGAGTGTTTTACTAGCGATTTCAGCTTCTCTGTAAATTGCTAGCAATTGAAAAAGTGTTATGGCAATGCAAATCAATGGTAGTGTTTACAATGCGTCGATCGCCAGCGATTAGCGATTTGCTGAAATTGTAAACATTGTGCATGCAGCATTTTTAGCAATTTCGGAGCAATTGCATTTCAATGTTAAAGAATCACAAAACGCAATCGCTCCAAATCGTTTTCCTGCACAGTGAAAAATCACAGGAAAATCACTTTGCAAAACACTAGCGATTTTGCTAGCGTTTTGCGACTCCCAGTGTGGATGAGGCCAAAAGGGATTTTTTTTTAATGGTTATCTTCATAATATATGAAGTCTTCAGACCTCTCCAGGCCCCTTATTGTTCTCCCCCCATCTTGCTGCTAAAGCCACCATTCGTAGCTCTAACTGGTCCCATAAACTACAGTGTATAGTTTTGTTTTTGAACAGCACTGAAAATTACATTATGATTGACATCATAATCAAAATCACCAAGAACCGACATTGCGGTTCTGTATTTAGATCACAAACACAATTTTTTTTTCTCAGTGAGACATTCTTTTCTGATCAAATGTCTAATTGGGCACAAATTGTATAGTGTACAGCTACTGTTAAAACATGATTTATGCTTGCCATCTTTTGTTTCGGCACCAGCAGCCCGAATGGCTGGACCCCGCGGCTCGACATTCTCACAGCCCGGCAGATGTCTCAAAGTGGATTCCAGAATGCCTCAAGTTTTTAACAAATTTACAGGTGTGTACATTAGCTGTCTTCATTACCTCAGCAATGCAAAAATATGTAGTTATGGCATTCCATGGCAATTGAGCTAGTCCTTGTCAGCTTCTTATAAAGAGCTAGCCAAGGGTTAACTCTAGATCCCACCCTGTGGGTGTACCGTGAGTGTGTCATGTCTGACAATCACATGTGGGGGCTCACGGAATTTGGCTATTGGCCCCTGTGGTCATGTGGTTGATAAGACGCTTAGTGCAGCCGTAAATGTGGCTGGCCCTATATGGAACTTCCTTCCGTCCAGAAATCACATTACAGAAATCACATTACATTCCTAAATTAGTGGCATAAAATGCTTTAAAAAATCCGGCATGTGTACACGTCAATCAGGTAGCGTAAGGGTTACGCCCGCTTCTCACTGACACACGAAACGCCGCGTTTAACGCACTGCAGTCTGCAAACAACTGCAAAGACCTTTAGTGATTACGTCAGGTGAGCATATATTTGTTTTTACCAGTTGACATCTCCAGGACATAAATGTTAGTCCTCTTGGCGGCAATCTTTGTGTAGTGTGTAGTGGCTGCTGTGCTTGTGCCCACAATCATGGGAGTGCAGGCGATCGATCGCAGTTTTCCAGCCTTTATGATCAGGCTGAGGTAGTTAAATGACAGTTAAGTGACCAAAAAACATTGATTCTGCACCGAGGACTTATACAGGGGGCAGTAGTGGATACTAGATGCCAGTAGTGGGGGTGAAGGATTATTGGGTTAGGGTCGGTGTACTACTTGGACCAGCAGAGCAGACCTGTCTCCAACACGACTGAGGTCTTATACAGGGGTCAGTAGTGGATACTACAGTGCTGCCCATAATTATTTATACCCGTGGCAAATTTTGACTTAAAGTTGCTTTTATTCAACCAGCAAGTAATTGTTTGACGAGAAATTACATAGGTGTTTCCCAAATGATAAGAAGACAATGTACAAGAGGCAATATTATGGGAAAAACATTTCTCAGCTTTTATTTACATTTGAGCAAAAAGTGTCCAGTCCAAAATTATTCATAGCCTATTACAGCAATCAAATGCTTCCTATAATTGTAGACCAGCTTTTTTTGCATGTCTCCACAGATATATTTGCCAGTTCATCTTTAGCAATGACCTCCAAAACTTTCAGGTTGGAGGGTCTTCTTGTCATCACCCTGATCTTTAGCTCGCTCCACAGATTCTCAATTGGATTCAAGTCAGGACTCTGGCGGGGCCACTCTAAAACATTAAATGTTGTTGTCTGCTAGCCATTTCTTCACCACTTTTGCTGTGTGTTTTGTGTCATTGTCATACTGAAATGTCCACTGGTGCCCAAGGCCAAGTTTCTCTGCAGACTGCCTGATGTTGTCGTTGAAAATCCCCATGTATTGCTCTTTTTTTTATGGTGCCATTTACTGTGATTAGGTTCCCTAGTCCATTGGCTGAAAAACACCCCCAAAGCATTAGGTTCCCACCACCATGTTTGACAGTAGGGATGGTGTTCTTTGGGTTGAAGGTGTCTCCTTTTTACGCTAAATGAAGGAAACATCATTGGGACCAAACAATTCAATTTTTGTTTCATCTGATCATAACACAGAAGACCGTAAGTCTTCTTTGTTGTCCAGATGAGCATTTGCAAAGACCAAGCAAGCTTTTGTGTGCCTTATCTAGAAAAGTGGCATCCTCCTTGGTCTGCATCTGTGGAACCCAGCGGTGTGCAGTGTCTGTTGAATTGTCCGCCTTGAGACATTGCCACCAGCAGAGCCCAGATAAGATTCACCATGATGGCCTTGGTGGTGATCCTTGGATTTTTTTTTTCACCTCTCTCACTATCCTCCTGGCCAGAACAGGTGTCACTTTTGGCTTCTGACCATGTCCTCTGAGATTTTCCACAGTGCGGAACATCTTGGGCTTGATTCACAAAGCGGTGCTAACTGTTAGCACGCCTGTGAAAACCCCCTTAGTACGTCTAAACAAGCTTTTCGCGCATAAAACTTTACGCGCGCAAAACTTTATGCGCGTACTGCACAGAGCACAGGGCGCACAGCGCGAAGTGCCCATTAAAGCCTATGGGACTTAGCACGCGTAAAAACTTTGCGCACGATCTGATTGAGAAATACGGTGCTAACCTACTTAGCACCCTGGTTAGCGCGTCTAAAGACTTTAGACGTGCTAAGTAGGTTAGCACCGCTTTGTGAATCAAGCCCCTTGTATTTTTTTAATACTTTGCACTGTAGCCACTGGAACTTGAAAATATTTAGAAATTGCCTTGTAGCCCCTTTCCTGACTTGTGAGCAGCCACAATGCGCAGCCGCAGAGCTTCACTGAGCTCCTTTGTCTTAGCCATGTCTGTCCACAAACCAACTGCAGAGAGCTGCTGTTTTTCACCTGTTGAGTTAATTAAAACAGTTGTTCCCAATTAATCAGGGTAGTTAGGATGCTTTAGAACAGCTTGGACTATTTGAAATGGTATAGAACTTTGGATTTTTCCACAGACTGTGACAGTTTGTGAAGGGTATGAATAATTTTGGACTGGACACTTTTTGCTCAAATATAAATAAAACATTTTTCCCACAATAATGCCTCTTGTACATCGTCTGATTATTTTTGGGAGACACTTATGTTATTTCCCGTCAAAAAAATTACTTGCTGGTTGAATAAAATTAACTTTAAGTCAAAAGTTGCCAGGGGTATGAATAATTATGGGCAGCACTGTAGATGCCAGTAGTGGTGTGAAGGATTACTGGGTTATGGTCGGTGTACTACTAGGACCAGCAGACCTGTCTCCTCCAGCAATGAGGTTTTACACAAGAGCCAGTGGATACTAGATGCCGGTAGTGGTGTGAAGGTGGAAATGGTCGGTGCACTATTAGGACCAGCAGACCTGTCTCCAACAGCTAACTAAACAGCTAAAAAAATGGGGAGTGTGGGAGGTAATGAGTTAATTTTTTGTGTATAAGTAATTCATTTGTATGTGAAAAATGTTTAGGGTGTAGTTTTACTATTTGGCCACAAGATAGCAACAGTAACTTTTTGTTTAATGCGACCTCCAAGCGTCCCTACGGACGCTTGGAGGAAGTACAAGGAGGTTGGTAACATGTTTTTTTTTTCCACAATGATCGCGCTGCTCATCGGAGAGCAGCGGATAATTGCGGGGCTTAGATCAACGAACGGGAATGGATTTTCCCGTTCATTGATCTCCGGGCGAGCGGGCGGCGGCGTGTTTACAAGCGGCCGGCGGCGTGTTTACAAGCGGGAGCGCGGGCAGCGGCGGGAGTGCGGAAAGTACGGATTTCTCCGTCCCTGGGGGTTAAAGGATGGAAAAAGGGACGGAGAAATTCATACGGGCGGGGGTAAAATGGTTAAAATATTAAGACCTATTTGGAAAAATGTAAACTGACCTGATATTGGCTGCTGAAGCAGCTATATTATGGAACTCTGGAAGATATATGAAATAAACTCGACTTCTGAAGTTTGGGCAAAGTTTCCAGGAAGAAAGATGGTGCCTGTAGGAACGTCAGATGACCGGAAACTCTGAGTATAAAGGGAGAAACCACCCCTCCTCACCTTAAGCCACACCCAGAGGAAGGCCATTGGTCGAAACATGTCTGTGGGAGGAGCTACCTGAGGTCGGCCTCTTCCATCACCTCGCTCCACGCCGTTGTGAGTGTGATCCCCGCTGTTGCGCTGTCACATGGGCGCGTGCGGGTAGATCCACCACACTAGCTATCGCCAACAGCAATCAATCACAGGACTATGCAGTGCCGAGTAACGTTGGAAGAGAGGTATTGTATATCCCTGGGGGACTGATACAATAGGGACATAGCAACCCCTTAACAAGGCTGGTGAATGAAGCGGACTCTCTGACTCTGGCTATGCATGTTTAACGCTATGCTGAAACTACAAAACTGCTGTAACTACTAACTGCTGCCTAATCATGCTTATTAATCTGAAAAGCTGTGCTATGAGCTGAGCTTGATTGTAGCAAAAGTTGGACTGCTTCTCTATGCACATTAGTGCTAACTGCTGGCTAAAGGATTGCAGATATAAACTACCAGCAGGGACGGATCTAGACCAAGTTGCCCCAAGGTGCGCCTGGGGCAAGGTCAGGTTTTGGCGCCTAAACTTCCATTCCCCATCCAAATTTTGCCGCCTTTTTAAGAATTCAACAAACTGCGCCTGAGGCAATAGATCCGCTTGCCCCCCCCCCCCCCCCCCCCCTAGATCCGTCCCTGACTACCCATGACAATCTTTAACCTGGAGACAGCGTGTTTTTACTGGACTTTGTAGGTCTGGAATTTTTCTAGCAAATAGTGAATTTTTGACCAGCACGTAAATTTTTTTTCGAAGTCATGACAACCATTGTAATGCATGCATCATTTTCTGTGGAATCAATGGCGTGTGTGGATGAATGTATGGAGCAATTGAGGTGGGGATTTGCTGTGCATTCTCTGGGGTTTCTAGAGTGTTTTTAATGGTTTTAGATGTAGTGGTACTGTTTCACAACCCTTGATTGCCTTATTCACAATAAATTATTTTTTGATATTGGCAAGTGAGGCCTGTTTAAACTTCTTTTTGTGGGTGTAGAAGTTGCATTCGTGTCGCAGTGTGCATGCATGGTAGCAAGTTTTGTCAATACAGAGAGAGCCTCACTTAAATCAGGGAAAATTTAATAAAATAAGTGCTACTTACCGGGGGCTTCCTCCAGCCCCAAACTCCCAGCATGTCCCTCGCCGCAGCTCTCCCCGTAGCCGTTCGCCGCAGCTTACTCCTGGTCCCCAGCGATGACGTCAGGCCGACCTCCAGGTCGGCCTGTACTGCACATGCGCGAGCGGCGCTGTCAATCACCTCCACGTGGGCTGGAGTGGACTGCGCAGGAAATGTCTTTATAAAGAATAAAGGCCATGCTGAGAACCCCTATGGAGAGATGGACTAGCCCAAAACCTGTCGGTAATGTCAGATTTCTACTACTTACTGTAAGTGACAGCAACATAGGAGAGAAGTAATGTATGGCTCATTTTATTTCGGAAGAAACATACTTTTTATTTGTATGTGTTTTAAATTTTAAGATTTTCGTGACAGTTCCTCTTTAAGACTGGTACACATCTTCAATTTTGGGCAATTTTACACCTCCGTGTCATATGATAATTTACAGAAAGTGAATACTATGACAAAATAGTGTAGGTAAACTCTCATAATACATGGAGGTGAAACAATTGGGGCCTGATTCACAAAGCGGTGCTAACAGTTAGCACCCTGGTGAAAAGCCCTTTATCATGCCTAAACTCAGTTTAGGCATGATAAGTTTAGGTGTGATAAGTTTAGGTGTGATAAGTTTAGGCATGATAAGTTTAGGTGTGATAAGTTTAGGTGTGATAAGTTTAAGCGCCAACTGCGTTAGCACCGCAGTGCACAGCTGATCAAAAGTTTTACGCTAGCAAAGACTGGTGCACTTCGTATAAAGTTTAATGGCGCTGCTTTGCGTGCGGGACTTTGCAAGTGATCTAAACTTATCTAAACTTATCATGCCTAAACTTATCACACCTAAACTTATCATGCCTAAACTTATCACACCTAAACTGGCTTTTCACCAGAGTGGTGCAATGGTTATCATGCCTAAAGTCTCTAACTGGGTTAGCACCGCTTTGTGAATCGAGCCCTTGGTCTGTGATTGGCCCATCAAAATTGGAGGTGTGTGGCAGCCTAAAATTGCAGAGGAAAACTAGATGAGCAACAAAAAGAAGATTCATCAAATTATTTTTATTTTGCTGCACTGATAAGTGTCAAGGAATTATTTCCTTCAAAGGTCAAAGTAAGCATTGAAAGCTATTCCAAACACAAGTTTACCTGTATAATAAATAGCATTGCTGCACACATTGATCCAGCAACAATGTTCTTGCTTTGTGGTCTGCCTTGTGTGCACATGAATGTTCCTGAAGATCATAAAGCCCTGGTGCTGGATTGTACCAGAGCTTTAGTCATGTATCATACAAGTTACAACATGCTTTGGTGGTTATATTCTATCTTTGACTTTCAACATTCTAACAAAACATGTGGATTCTCTGTTTCAACAGTCCTGCTTGATGTATGAAAGCTTCACAAGATCTGTAGGAATTCATGTTTTACCTGAAAGTATTAATAGACAAGAAGAAATGTATGCCAGTTGGGCAAGAACAGCTTAAAGGATGGGGATAGTAGATAGTTAAAAGAATATACACAATACTGAGGCTGAACTTTGTAAGAATTATTTGTAGTAGGATATTGTGTACAGGTTGGAGGTGACATACAACCTTGGACCAATATGTCTGATTTCACTGGGGAAATAGCACATATTTATGGGTACTCAACAGTTAACAAATAACTGACTATTCCCTTAGAAAAAAAAGTGAGCAAAGCCCAGGGAGATAACAATTTGGTTGTTTTACCATCTGAAGCCTGGTACACAAATCCAAATTTTGAATGGCCTCTGATGGGTTAATTTTACCACTTCCATGTAGTATGAGGGCCAACAGATTTTGCATACTTTAACCAGGCTCGGACTGAGCCACCAAACCACCGATGGTCCCATCGGTGAGCTCTGACTGCCCCGCCTCCTGGGGGCCCCAGAGCTAAGAGGGAGGGGGGCACAGCTTGGAAGGGGGGAAATTGGGCACAAAGCGGCGGGGAGGGGGGAAGCCTCCCCCCCCTCCCTCACCTAGGGGCCCCCCCTTCCGCGCACCCACCTCCTCCAGAAGTGCAGCCAGCAGCGAGCGGAGAATAGCTACAGAGCTTCAGATGATGCTAGCTCCGCTCCACATGCTGTTGCTGCCCTGCTGGTCTCTGTCTCCTACAGTGACGCTGTCCAATCACGCTCTCGCGGTACTTCCTGCGAGAGTGTGATTGGACAGCGTCGCTACAGGAGACGGAGACCAGCAGGGCAGCAGCAGCAGCATGCGGAGCGGAGCTAGCATCATCTGAAGCTCGGTAAGCTATTCTCCGCTAGCTGCTGGCTGAACTTCTGGAGGAGGGGGGTGCGCGGAAGGGGGGGCCCTAGGTGAGGGAGGGGGGGAGGCTTACCCGCTGATCTGTGCCCGCTGACCCCCCTTCCAAGCTGGGGGGTCACTTGCATTTTGTGGGGGTATCTGCCACCAACCTGATTGCATTTTGTGGGGGTATCTGCCAAACACTTGATTGCATTGTGTGGGGGTATCTGCAGCCAACCTGATTGCATTTTGTGAGGGTATCTTCAGCCAACCTGATTGAATTTTGTGGGGGTATCTGCAGCCAACCTGTTTGCATTTTGTGGGGGTATCTGCAGCCAACGTGTTTGCATTTTGTGGGGGTATCTGTAGCCAACCTGTTTGCATTTTGTGGGGGTATCTGCAGCCAACCTGATTGCATTTTGTGGGGGTATCTGCCACCAACCTGATTCCATTGTGTGGGGGTATCTGCAGCCAACCTGATTGCATTTTGTGGGGGTATTTTCCGTCAACCTGATTGCATTTTGTGGGGGTATCTGCAGCCAACCTGATTGCATTTTGTGGGGGTATCTGCAGCCAACCTGATTGCATTTTGTGGGGGTATCTGCCACTAACCTGATTGCATTGTGTGGGGGTATCTGCAGCCAACCTGATTGCATTGTGTGGGGGTATCTGCAGCCAACCTGATTGCATTTTGTGGGGGTATCTGCAGCCAACCTGATTGCATTGTGTGGGGGTATCTGCAGCCAACCTGATTGCATTGTGTGGGGGTATCTGCCGTCAACCTGATTGCATTTTGTGGGGGTATCTGCAGCCAACCTGATTGCATTTTGTGGGGGTATCTGCAGCCAACCCGATTGCATTGTGTGGGGGTATCTGCAGCCAACCTGATTGCATTGTGTGGGGGTATCTGCAGCCAACCTGATTGCATTTTGTGGGGGTATCTGCAGCCAACCTGATTGCATTGTGTGGGGGTATCTGCAGCCAACCTGATTGCATTGTGTGGGGGTATCTGCCGTCAACCTGATTGCATTTTGTGGGGGTATCTGCAGCCAACCTGATTGCATTTTGTGGGGGTATCTGCAGCCAACCTGATTGCATTTTGTGGGGGTATCTGCAGCCAACCTGATTGCATTTTGTGGGGGCATCTGCCTTCAACCTGATTCCATTGTGTGGGGGTATCTGCAGCCAACCTGATTGCATTTTGTGGGGGTATTTTCCGTCAACCTGATTGCATTTTGTGGGGGTATCTGCAGCCAACCTGATTGCATTTTGTGGGGGTATCTGCAGCCAACCTGATTGCATTTTGTGGGGGTATCTGCCACTAACCTGATTGCATTATGTGGGGGTATCTGCAGCCAACCTGATTGCATTGTGTGGGGGTATCTGCAGCCAACCTGATTGCATTTTGTGGGGGTATCTGCAGCCAACCTGATTGCATTGTGTGGGGGTATCTGCAGCCAACCTGATTGCATTGTGTGGGGGTATCTGCCGTCAACCTGATTGCATTTTGTGGGGGTATCTGCAGCCAACCTGATTGCATTTTGTGGGGGTATCTGCAGCCAACCCGATTGCATTGTGTGGGGGTATCTGCAGCCAACCTGATTGCATTGTGTGGGGGTATCTGCAGCCAACCTGATTGCATTTTGTGGGGGTATCTGCAGCCAACCTGATTGCATTGTGTGGGGTATCTGCAGCCAACCTGATTGCATTTTGTGGGGGTATCTGCAGCCAACCCGATTGCATTGTGTGGGGGTATCTGCAGCCAACCTGATTGCATTGTGTGGGGGTATCTGCAGCCAACCTGATTGCATTTTGTGGGGGTATCTGCAGCCAACCTGATTGCATTGTGTGGGGTATCTGCAGCCAACCTGATTGCATTGTGTGGGGGTATCTGCCATCAACCTGATTGCATTTTGTGGGGGTATCTGCAGCCAACCTGATTGCATTTTGTGGGGGTATCTGCAGCCAACCTGATTGCATTTTGTGGGGGTATCTGCCGCCAACCTGATTGCATTTTGTGGGGGCATCTGCCTTCAACCTGATTGCATTTTGTGGGGGCATCTGTCGGCAACCTGATTGCATTTTGTGGGGGTATCTGCTGCCATTTGACTACTTTATGAATTATCATGAGGCATGTAACTACTTGAATATTTTATCTAAAATGTATCTGGTCAGACCTAATCTCTGTGAATAACACTGCTACTTATTTTGTGTTTTGTATTTTTTTTTTAGGTCTGCCCATGACTCATCATGACCACGCCGATGTTCCAGTGCGTGGTGACACCCATTTAGTTTTGCTGCGCGCGCCGCATTTAGACATATCCCTATTGGAGACTGTCCTCAGAATTGCTCAAAATCTATTCCCTACCATAAAGTCATGCAAAATTTCTAGAGTACATGTGTATGTGAGCCTAAAATGGGGGATGGGAAGGAGGAGAGGGGGCGGGCCCCAGGCTGAAACTTCCTTGGTGGGCCCTTGGTGTCCCAGTCCGACCCTGACTTTAACCACTTAAGGACCACAGTCTTTTAAGGACCAGAGCCTTTTTTTCCACTCACTGCAGCTTCAACGGTTTATTGCTCGGTCATACAACCTACCATCTAAATGAATTTTACCTCCTTTTCTTGTCACTAATACAGCTTTCTTTTGGTGCTATTTGATTGCTGTTGCGAGTTATAGTTTTTATTATATTCATCAAAAAAGACATGAATTTTGTCAAATAAAGTAAAATTTCTGTATACATTTTTGTCCAAATTTATTCTGCCACATGTCTTTGATTATAAAAAAAACAACATTTAGTGTATATTTATTGGTTTGGGTAAAAGTTATAGCGTTTACAAACTATGGTGCCAAAAGTGAATTTTCCCATTTTGAAGCATCTCTGACTTTTCTGAGCACCTGTCAGGTTTCATGAGGTGCTAAAATTCCAGGATAGTATAAATACCCCTTAAATGGCCCCATTTTGGAAAGAAGACATCCCAAAGTATTCACTGAGAGGCATGGTGAGTTCATAGAATATTTTATTTTTTGTCACAAGTTAGCGGAAAATGACACTTTGTGACAAAAAAAAAAAAGTTTCCATTTCTGCTAACCTGTGACAAAAAAAAATTAAATCTGCCACGGACTCACCATGCCCCTCTCTGAATACCTTGAAGTGTCTAATTTCCAAAATGGGGTCATTTGTGGGGTGTATTTACTGTCCTGGCATTTTTGGGGTTGCTAAATTGTAAGCACCCCTGTGAAACCTAAAGGTGCTCATTGGACTTTGGGCCCCTTAGCGCAGTTAGGCTGCAAAAAAGTGCCACACATGTGGTATTGCCGTACTCAGGAGAAGTAGTATAATGTGTTTTGGGGTGTATTTTTACATATACCCATGCTGGGTGGGAGAAATATCTCTGTAAATGACAATGTTTTTGATTTTTTTTTTACACACAATTGTCCATTTACAGATGGATTTCTCCCACCTAGCATGGGTATGTGTAAAAATACACCCCAAAACACATTATACTACTTCTCCTGAGTACAGCGATACCACATGTGTGGCACTTTTTTGCACCCTAACTGCGCTAAGGGGCCCAAAGTCCAATGAGTACCTTTAGGATTTCACAGGTCATTTTGAGACATTTGGTTTCAAGACTACTCCTCACGGTTTAGGGCCCCTAAAATGCCAGGGCAGTTTAGGAACCCCACAAGTGACCCCATACACCTAACGGAATACCTTGGGGTGTCTTTTTTCTAAAATGGGGTCACTTGTGGGGATCCTATACTGCCCTAGCATTTTAGGGGCCCAAAACCGTGAGTAGTCTGGAAACCAAATGCCTCAAAATGACTGTTCAGGGGTATAAGCATCTGCAAATTTTGATGACAGGTGGTCTATGAGGGGGCAAATTTTGAGGAACCCGTCATAAGCAGGGTGGCCTCTTAGATGACAGGTTGTATTGGCACTGAAGTGCAGGAAGTGCAGGATGTTCTCAAATCATGACCTGGACATGGCAGCAGAGAACATGGGCATGTGATTGATGGGTGTGTCAGGGGGTGATTAAAGGGGAAAATAGATGCAATCAATGCACTGGAAAGGTGATCGGAAGGGGGTCTGAGGGGGATCTGAGGGTTTGGCCGAGTGACCAGGAGCCCACACGGGGCAAATTAGGGCCTGATCTGATGGGTAGGTGTACTAGGGGGTGACAGGTGGTGACAAGAGGTGATTGATGGGTGTCTCAAGGTGTGATTAGAGGGGGGAATAGATGCAAGCAATGCACTGGCGAGGTCATCAGGGCTGGGGTCTGAGAGCGTTCTGAGGGTTTGGGCGGGTGATTGGGTGTCCAAAGGGCAGATTAGGGTCTGATCTGATGGGTAGCAGTGACAGGTGATGACAGGGGATGATTTATGGGTGATCAGTGGGTGATTAGATGGCAGAACAGATGTAAACAATGCACTTTGGAGGTGATCTGAGGGTGGGTCTGCGGGCGATCTAATGGTGTGGGTGGGTGATCAGATGCCCGTAAGAGGCAGGTTAGGGTCTGATCTGATGGGTGGCAGTGACAGGTGGTGACGGGGTGATTGACGGGTGATTGACAGATGATTACAGGGGAGAATAGATGTATACAGTACACAGGGGGGGAGGTCTGGGGGTCTGAGGTCATTCTGAGGGTGTGGGCGGGTGATTGGGTGCCCTAGGGGCAGATAGGGGTCTGATCTGATGGGTAGCAGTGACAGGTGGTGACAGGGGGTGATTGATGGGTGATTTATGGGTGATCAATGTGTGATAAGACGGCAGAACAGATGTAAACAATGCACTTTGGAGGTGATCTGCGGGTGGGTCTGCGGTCGATCTGATAGTGTGGGTGGGTGATAAGATGCCCGTAAGAGGCAGGTTAGGGTCTGATCTGATGGGAGGCATCTGTCACTAGGTGGTGACAGGATGATTGACGGGTGATTGACAGGTGATTGGCAGATGATTACAGGGGAGAATAGATGTATACAGTACACAGGGGGGAGGTCTGGGGGGTATGAGGTCATTCTGAGGGTGTGGGCGGGTGATTGGGTGCCCTAGGGGCAGATAGGGGTCTGATCTGATGGGTAGCAGTGACAGGTGGTGACAGGGGGTGATTGATGGGTGATCAGTGGGTGATTAGATGGCAGAACAGATGTAAACAATGCACTTTGGAGGTGATCTGAGGGTAGGTCTGCAGGCGATCTGATGGTGTGGGTGGGTGATCAGATGCCCGTAAGAGGCAGGTTAGGGTCTGATCTGATAGGTGGCAGTGACAGGTGGCGATTGACGGGTGAGTGACAGGTGATTGACAGGTGATTACAGGGGAGGATAGATTCATACAGTACGGGGGGGGGGTCTCGGGAGGTCTGGGGAGGATCTGAGAGTGTGGGGGGGGGGTGATCAGGAGCCCCCAGGGGGCAGTTTAGGGACTAATAAAAAAAATAGTGCTGACAGATAGTGACAGGGAGTGATTAATGGGTGATTAGGGGGGTGATTGGGTGTAAACAGGGGTCTGAGGGGTGGGCAGGGGGGGACTGAGGGGTCTGCAGGCGATCAGAGGGAAGGGGGGGGCAGATCAGTATGCTTGGGTGCTTACCTGGGGGGCTGCAGCCTGCCCTGGTGGTCCCTCGATCACTGGGACCACCAGGGCAGGAGGCAGCCTGTATAATATACTTTGTATACATTACAAAGCGTATTATACAGTTTCAATGCAGCGATCGGGCAGCTAGCTAGTAACCCGTCGGCGCTTCCGAACGGCCGGTGGGTTACTGCGCAAGAGGGGTGGAGCCTGTCACGGACGGCTGATCGCGTCACACATGACGCGATCGCTGCATAACCATGCCCACCGCCGATGGGCGTATTGCGGTCGTTTGGGCCCAGCCCTTGCCGCCGCCCATCGGCTGTGGGCGGTTGGCAAGTGGTTAAACAGATAGTGTAGGTTAACTCTCATACTACTGTACATGGAGGTAGTAAAATCGGCCAATCAAAATTGGATGTGTGTAAGCACGGTAATAAATTGAAGTTTACCAAAGTGGTAATTTTTTTTTTCTTGTCCAGCGATGTACACTCTTTCACATCCATGGAAACTAAAATCCTGTTGTTCACCTAATTAGATGTTTGATACAAACAGATGCAGAGGGATAAAGGCAACAAATATACCTTAAAGAAGTTAAATGTACTTTAAAAGTAAAGATAGCTGGGATTTGATATGGGTCTCGATTCCAGAGGAGAAAGTGAAAGTGGCAGCCAGTTTCCAATAGCCAGCATCCAATCAGATACTTGCTGTCATTTTTTAACCTGCTCAAGAATGACAATGGAATGTGATTGAATGCCATGGGTAAGTCATCTATTTCTCATTTTGGTAAAATTAGGCAATTGGTATGTGTCAAAGTAAATCTGGTAAAAGCTAAACTGTTACTTTTTCTTTTTGAATTTCTTCCACTAGATATTACTATTTATTCAAACATATCAGGAATGAAAAAAAGTTGACAAAAATAAAACTACATCCAAGGCTCCAATATAATTTCTGATGCAGGGCCAGAGAATTCACCGTGGACTCGTACTGACCATTATTTTTGTTAACCCCCTTGGGGGTATGATTATGGTGCAGGCATGGTTCACACTAGCACGTTTGCGATAAAGGAGTACATTTTGAAGCAGAATCACGCGATGTGCAGACTGATCACCTAGGGAGTAGCTGACAAGTCTCAGAAATTCCTCACTAATGGCTAGACCCACTAGTGAGGATAGGATGGTCAGACAAGCAGGGTCCACAACGTACGGACAGATAAGGTACAGAGACGGAAGGCTGATTCAGAGTTAGGTTCAGGCAGGGCCGGCAACAGTAATCAGTTAGGCAGAAGTACCGAATCAGCAAACAGGAGAGTAGTCAGGAAAGCAGAAGATCATAACAGATAATAGTAGCAATATAGCAATATCCTAGTCTAGGTGTGAAGTCCTTGGTTTCAACACCTGGGATCTAGACTAAAGAATAGTACACAGATATCACAATGCAATTAGTATTTTAAGCTATTAACAGAAACTGGCTAAGTGTGAATTCCCAACTCCAGCTGGTTCTAACACATTGTAAGATCTGACTAAGGTCTAAACGCTAGCACGTTAGCGTTTGCAACAGCAGACAACCAGCAACTGACAGGCAGGTCCTATATATACTCAGAGTGCTCCACAGTGCCGCCCAGTCACTCAGCCAATCCGGAGCACTACTGGAGTCAGCTGACCGGCTGATCAGCTGACTCCTCTTTTACTTGCATAAAGGTCCTGTCGCCTGGCGCGTAGCTCTCAATCTATGTGCACTAGACGGACCAGTCAAAGCAGCAGCATGTAGCTGCGCGGCAGAGGCCGCCGGCTGACACGCGGAGATAGCCGCCATGCCGCTTGGCCATGCGGCGGTATCTCCACTATCCTTTACAGTATGTTAAAAAGTGGGGTGACTGTAGCATTGGTCTTCTAATTGCTGAAGGTTTTGCCAGTTGTGATTGCTGTATGAAATATTCATACATGACTTCACAATGGTGTGGAGTGTCAGTGGTCACTTTGATAATGGCCTCATACTATCATCCTCCTGCTCTGACAATGCACAGAGATATCATTTCTGGTACTTCTCACAACCCATTGTCTCTGTTACAATCCTAACTGTTCTCCTAAATAACAAGAAGGTTTGACTTACTGATTTAAAGACAAAATGACTGTAATCACTGTTATCCTTTTAGATGTAGGGAAATATAATAATTGGGGTCAGATTGAAACATGGATAAAAAAAAAATAGTTGGAGGGAGAAGGCGAAAAATACACAGACACACACACGCGCGCGCGCACACACACAGTAGATAGATAAATAGATAGATAGATAGATAGATAGATAGATAGAATCGGAAGTGATGAGAGAAAATGCCAATATTCTTTTGCATTGATTTTCAAGTGAAGATTCCATTGAAAATAAGTTTTGTTATTTTTCACGTTTTCGTGAATTTTCACTATAAAAAATGTTGTTTTTGTGGAAAAATAGTCGTGGTAAAAATGTCATTTTTTTGCATTTTCGCAGTAAAAATATCAATGTTTTCACAGTAAAATACAGTTTCCGTGAACATTTAAAGGACCACTATTGTGAAAATTGTAAAAATTTTAAATAACGTGAGCACATACAAATAAGAAGCACATTTCTTCCAGAGTAAAATGAGGCATAAATCATTTTCCTCCTATGCTGCTGTCACTTACAGTAGATAGTAGAAATCTGACAGAACTGACAGGTTTTGGACTAGCCCAGCTCCTTACGGGGAATTCTAAGGGTTTTGTTTATTTTCAAAAGCACATAGTGAATGACAGTCGCTCTTCCCAACTGCCAAAAAAGTGTGCAAACAGGTAGCAGGGCCATCTGAAGCTTTATATAAATCATTTTCAGGGATTGTCTCTTTAGAAATAATAAAGGCCATGTGGAGAATACCCCATGATGAGATGGACTAGTCCAAAACCTGTCGGTAAAGTCAGATTTCTACTACTTAATGTAAGTGAGTGACACACACGCACAGTCACACACACACACACGCACACACACACACACACACGCACACACACACACACACACACACACACACACACACACACACACACACAGTCACACACACAGTCACACACACACAGTCACACACACAGTCACACACACGCACACACGCACAGTCACACACAGACAGTCACACACACACACGCACACACAGTCACACACACACACACGCAGAGTCACACACACACACAAACATACACAAACACACCAACCAGTGGCGTAGCTAGAAATTATGGAGCCCCATAGCACATTTTTGATGAAGCCCTAGAAAGTAGGCACTCTTGAGCGATGCCATTACCCGATGGATATGAGTAAACCGGGCAATTTCAATTTCTATGCAATGTACACTGTGTATCGTTCATGGGCACTGAGACAAAGTCAGACGGTGGAGAAACAAATTAAACACATCATATTGCTATGCCCCTGACACCAACCAGCCAGTGTGAAAAATCTATTTCCCTAGCAGGTGACTAGCAGGTGACTATACAGCCACCCAGACATATCACTGTGAGAAAACGCGGAAAAGCCGCCGCGAGTACTCAGAGTAAGGCGGCTAATTCCGCGGCCAACATGGCATCCACTAGCCTGACAGAGCGCGGAGAAACCACCACATGCCCAGTGAACAGGGCGTCCGACGCGGCGGTTTGCATGCATGGGCCTACCATTAGCAGTATGGCTGAACGCGGGGAAACCGCCGCATGCTCTGACAGCGGTGCGGCTGGCCCCGCGTTCAAACCAGCAGATACATTACAACACATGTCTGGTGTGGCTGGGACTGATAGTCCACACAGGTTCAGAAGGACGCGCGTGCACGCTGAGAGGCAGAGCCTTTATGACAGTCAGAAGGGTGTCAGGTGATCCAGCCGATCAGCTGACAATTCTATCAGGTTTCATTGGTCCAGCACTTGGGGAGGCGCCGGAGAGCGCTTGTGTATATATACTGGGTGCTGGTCATTTCTCTGGTGTCTGGCGTTGCGATCACTACATGGTAGCACTCAGACCTTATCAGAATCTGTAATATTTTCTGTACTACCATTCTGTTATACTTCAGACTAGTTCCAGGGTATTGATGATCAAGGAGCTCACACCCAAGAGTAGGGAACTGTATTAACATTCTGTTATACTTCAGACTAGTTCCAGGGTGTTGATGATCAAGGAACTCACACCCAAGACTAGGGAACTGTATTACCATTCTGTTATACTTCAGACTAGTTCCAGGGTGTTGATGATCAAGGAACTCACACCCAAGACTAGGGAACTGTATTATCACTCTGTTATATATCAGACTAGTTCCCGGGTGTTGATGATCACGGAGCTCACACCTAAGACTAGGCATTGTTATTACCTGTTATGACTTTCTGCTTTCCTGACCACTCTCTTGATCTCTGATTTGGTACTTCGCTATATCTGATACTCTGTTGCTGAACCCTGCTTGTCTTAAGATTCCGTATCTGTCTCATGTCTCTGTACCTGATCTGTCTGTCTGTTGCCGACCTGGCCTGTCTGACCTCGAGAACTATCTTCCCTGTTTGGAGATAGTTCACAGACCTGTCAGTGACACTTCACCATTGGTGTCACTCACTCTCTGGTCCTTCCCACTCTCAGCCTGGCTCCGCCCCTTGGGGAGCATCAGGCCATTGAGAGGAATCTGTTCTCTGAGCAGTATCTCTTATTGCTTTGCACCCTCTATACGGGTGCTCTCCTCAAAGTATTGCTGTTGCACCAACCACTCCTATCACTCAGGTGTCCAGAGGTTAGAAATATATCTGATTATCGGTGATACTGCAGATCACCGATGATCAGATCCTCTCTGTGTTACACCGATCGTTACAATCACTCTATTTCCTAGATATTCCTCCCTCCCTACTATATAATCAAAAATCCCTGATTGTGAGAGTACCCAAATCCTATGATGAGATTAGACTGGTTGCTGTGTAATCTAGGGAGGTGCAGTTCTTGCACTACAGCACTGAAATAGTTTCACTATCTGTGATGCCTCATTCAAATTTCCTCAAAGCCAAAATAGATCCGGGGGCCAAAATACCTTTGTGTCGCATAGTGCGGTCTCAAAAGTGGAGGCAGAACAATGTTTCTATTGCAGAAAACCTGCTTTTAAAAATGTGCATCCTAAAGCTGCTGAAAGTGATGAAAATGATGATAAACACGGGGCCAGGGCAGATTTTTTGCTTAGCCTTCAAAAATAAAAAATGGAATTTCATAACATTTTGAGTTTTTCCATTTATGTAATATGAAGCAAAACACTGAGCTGCCATCAGACAGGACCGACCCTGGATCATTCATGTGATTAGCCGTAAACTTTATTTCATAATAACAGATATATGAAAAACCAATATTATTTCCCTTCCCTTTTCCCCTCGGGGCAAATACATCAATAATACAGTATAGCAGCCACTTCAATGCTGCCGGGATCACTGATAATTAGATATCCCGAGCATCAAGGCTGTAACGCTAAGCTGCAGGAGCAGCGGCAATGAAACATTTAATCAGGGTGACAAAGGAATAGGAAGGGGAGATGTAGTGAAAGGCAGCCCAGATACCTGAACTGAGGGAGTTGGTAATGAAAAGTAACAAAAGTGGTACAGCAGCTTCTTGCTTGTGCAGTCATGTGTGAAAATGAAAATCTTAAAAGCCCAAGGCTATATTTACAGGTCATTGCAAAACTCCATCAGAAAGCAGGCCTCTTAACACACTGTACTAGGAAAACTCTGAAACAATTAGTATTAGCATGAGAGCACAGCACAGTTGATTTGGCAGAAAAGTTAATTGTTTTTATCCACCCGCTTAACAGAGTAATTTTGTCTCAGCAAACATCAATACCAAATCATTCCCTGCTTCTTTGTGGCCGCTTTCGGAACTCCGCTCAGGCCTCTATCTGCGCACCGCACTGAGAGCTCTCCTAATTGGAAATTGACATTTTCAATGTAGCAATTGACATCCAAATCTGTAGATTCCCACTGTTTAAAAAAAAAAACATTTCGGAGACGCTCAAAATGTTGCATTGCCTTCGCTGCATTCACTTCTAATAGATAAAATATACAGTACCTCATGAAATTAAGATTGTGCCTGGAGAGTCCCTATCATCTGGCATTCAGAAAACACATTAGGAGGCAGCAAAGCAGGCTGTGGGGACTTTTTATGTTTTTGGAAGGTAATACAGAGAACCATTCCAGTAAAATATGACATCTGCAGATAAAGGCAGACAGCTGTATCAGAGCATTGATTAAAACACACATCTCCAAGGTGTGTTTTTGTAGAATTAAATTACATTAAACATCCTTTCTAAACTACAATTATTGAATATAGTTTCCATTTTATCAAACTGGCATTTAAAGAATGATTTATAATTCTCTATATTGGCTTGTTGGCCTTTCTAAAATTCATAGGATAGGGACGGTCACTGTTAGGGTACCACGGTAGCCTGTGTGACAAAGACAAGACCACGAGCCAAATGGTGCAGTATTGTAGGATGAAATTAGCTCCATATTACAAGAGTAGTTATATTCACAAAGCCACCTGTTTAGTCTAGCATTTATGATCACATAACTTTTTCCCCTATAACACATCGCTATGTACTGCTCTGAGACAAGCTTATGTGCGTTGGGTCTTACTGGAGAAAAGCACTTTGCAAATGTTTTGTTGTGGAGCCAGGTAGCCCAAGTGCCATAAAAAATACAGTGAGCGCATAGCTTTTACGTTTTCTGGAGCAGGCTCCTAAACATTTTCTGCTGGCTCCTGAACGAGGCTAGAAACCCACTAGGAGTGATTTTCTGAGCGCTTTGTGATTTGAAAAGCTGTTGCTAATGTAATGCTATCGGTGTGATTCCCCCTTGAGCGATTTGATTTTATAAAAATCCCCATAGCATTGCATTAGCAAGAGCTTTTGCAAATCACTAGCGATTAGAAATCACTCCTAGTGGGTTTCTGGCCTTAGACAGGTTGGTTTCACAATTACATATTCATTTTCCAATCCTTCAACTTATTTCTTCATTTTATTTCCTCATATTTATCTTGCGGAGTTGGTGGTCGGGGGTTGCTGTACACGTCTGATTATCGGCTGAGGCGGTTGTTATCTGCCGACTCAGCTGACTCTGATCATGTGTGTGTGTGTGTGTGTGTGTGTGTGTGTGTGTGTGTGTGTGTGTACGTGTGTGTGTGTGTGTGTGTGTGTGTGTGTGTGTGTGTGTGTGTGTGTGTGTGTGTGTGTACGTGTGTGTGTGTGTGTGTGTGTGTGTGTGTGTGTGTGTGTGTGTGTGTGTGTGTGTGTGTGTGTGTGTGTGTGTACTAGAATTATGGCTCATACACGCGGGGCACAATTGTCTGCTGACCAGGGAGCGATAGCTCCCTGGCGGCGACAGCTATCCACACGTCTCACCAGAAAGGCAGAGACACGGCGGAAGCTGTCTGTGAAGGGAGCATCCCCCGGCCGGATGCTCCATTCACTTGCCTTCGTCTCCTGTCGCTAGTCCGCACACACACGCAGGACACGTGGCAGACTAGCGACAGTTGCGGAGACAGAAGTTGCCAACGATTGAACTTTTCAATCGCATGACAACTTTACTATTCGGCGACAGTTCGTGGCGTGTGCGTCATACACACGGGGCAACTGTCTCTCAGACATGCGGGTGCCACGTGTTTGTGGCGACAGTTGTTCCCCGTGTGTATGAGCCATAAGACTCCAGACCAGGAGGGAGAGAGCAGTCAGCTGCCATGGAGGAGGACTATCAGCAGGCACAGCACTGGAAGATGTAAGAATCCATCACTGTCATTATGCTTTCTTTTGCATGGGAGGTGGGGAGGGTAAGCAGTGACTAATGGGGGAGTAGAGGAATTTTTTGTCCAATTTTACTATTTCTCTGTATTATAAGGAACTGCCCAAAGTATCCTTTCAATATATTCACTCAATCAGTTCTCCCTTCTAATACATAGATTTGGTAAGATTGTACAAAAAAAATTGGATCATTATTAGTGGCCAATCCTCAGTGATAACTGCACTCAAACTAAAGGTAACGATACATGGGCTGATTCTGGGCCAAATGTACTATTGATTAATTCTCCCTGACAAAGAAAAAAAGAAGCTTGGTTGAGAAGCAATCGATCAATCTAGCATTTTACTAGAGATTTCAGAACCGCTTTCAATCGTTGGTGATCCCTAGCGGTTTGAAAAGGGCTACTGCAATGTTAAGTGTATGGCAGTGTTTTCACTGTAGCGATTTTGGAGCAATTGCATTTCAATGTTAAACAATCGCAAAGTGCAATTGCTCAAAATCGCTTTCCTAATACAGTGAATATAGCAGGAAAACGCTTTGCAAAACACTTCCCAGGGTGAATGGGCCTAAATCAGTTAGATATTAATTTGCATCAGAGAAGATTACTGGTATTCATCAAAGTCTCTTACTGAACACATGATCATGGCTGGATAGTGTACTGGTTGAGGGCTCTGCCAATGACACAGGAGAACCGGGTTTGAATCTTGGCTCTTCCTGTTCAGTAAGCCAGCACCTATTCAGCAGGAGACCTTGGGCAAGACTCCCTAACA